>NC_133758.1:87875123-88180123 GCF_036562045.2 Rhinolophus sinicus
TTCATTTCTAAATAGAAGTAGGACATTGCTTGCCTGCAATATTCCCGTCCTGTTGGCAGGTTTAATCACATGCACACTGCAGGCCCTGAAATCAAGCTTATCAGAATAAAACCCAACTTGCCAACTGAGAGACGAGTGTTCACCAATTTGGTAAGTATGCAGAACAGGAAAATCAGTTTGTCATCCCGAAATATATAGGATACTGCATTTGATAAATAAGAAACACATAAATCTTGTCAACATCCTTCTCTGGAAAAAAGAAAACACATTTCATTTTCACTCTGAAACGCTTTCGGAGCAAGGCATTAGGTAGTGGACTAAGAGCCCTGAAGAAATGTTTTCCCTTCTCTTCTTTCTTTATCCGGTTTTTATTATTCTTACTTCCTCTGTATCTTAGAAATTGAGAGTGGAAGAGCTCTGAAAGACAGAGCTTAAGGGAATTATTCCTGTCTGTGCTTTGTAATTTCACAAGCCATTCTGTATCTGTTATTCATTTCCTGCTAGTGACTAAATGGATATTTTTAATGTCTCTTTTCAGATGAGAGCCCAGGAGATAGGTAATCAAAACTGTACCACTTTTCACCACCAGCCAGTGGTTACTGAGCAAGCATTGTTTACGGTCATGACGAGAGATAGATAACAAGAAACGGGGGTGGATTAACCCAGAAAATGTTATACTCTCTGCAAAGCTGGAACTTGCTTTCTGGGACAGAAATGTTTATAAGGTCAGAGATAAGAGTATTTGAACAATTTTTTAAAACTTACATTAATAACTAGTAGCTACTATGTCTCATTCATTCTAGCACTAATATCCCTTTTGCACATACTATGCACATAATAAATGTAACAGAAAATGAACAAGTACATTAGAACCATTAGGTATTTTTGTTGACCATCAAACTTTATTTTATGTTAACATACACTGATGATTAAATATTGAGATAGCTAAGTATTCTAATTTTAAAAGTAGTATTACCTACATGATGTAAATTATGCTAACAGAACAATGTTTATTGAAAATGACTGTAAAGAATATTTGCATACATCTCCCTGGATACCTGGGTAACAATTTCTCTAGGATACATTCTCAGCATTGGAGTAGCTTGGTCAGGGGTATTTCTTATTTTAAACTTTACTAGATATTACTAAGTTGCTCTCCAAATGGTTATACCAATTCTAACTTCTGCAAGCCAGGTAGAAAGGGTATTCATCAATCCACATCTTTGCTAGCACTTGGGTTCATCATGTTTTGTTTTGTATTTTTTAAATTTTACAGTGTGGTGGGTGTAGTTATTGTGGTTTTTGTTTGCATTTGTCTTGATTTGTAGTGAGATGGAGCATCTTTCAGTGTTTTATTGAACTCAAGTTTATTCTTCTGCTCTTCTGTAAATTGTCTCATAATTTTCCCCATTTTTCAATTGAATATTTTTATCTTCTTCCTATTGATTTGTAGGAGTTGTTATGCATCCTGAGTATCAACCTTCTGTTGATGATATGCACTGAAAATATATTCAATGCGTTGTCTTTCCTACTTCCTTAAAATGTTGTTGATGCAGTGGTGTTTTTTTTTTAAAATATAATTGAATCCATTGATCCTTTCTTTCATAATCACAGCAACATTGTTTGTAATAATGGAAAAAATGGAAACATCCTAACAATGCATCACCAGAAAAATGGAAAAAATCAATAAATAAATGGAGACATATTCAAACAATGCAATGCTATGCAACAGTGAAGGAATCGGAGCTTCACATACCAGCACGGACAGATCTTACAGATAACACACTGAGTGAGAAATACAAGTTGAAGAAGACAAAAAGCAATATCAATATACATAAACTTTAAAAACCTTTAAAATCATTTGGCATAAAGCATAAAGAAATATATGAAAAGACAAATTCCCAAGTCAGGCTTATAATATATTTCTTTGTATGTTTTCATATTGTTATACTTTGAAATAAATTTGTTGAATGCAGAAGCAGCTCTGGAGTCTATGCCATTCTCTAATGAACCACATAAATCCTCCCCAGAAGCCATGTTGAAGAAACATGCAATTGGCACTATCCTACACCATAGAGTCATAAGATAGTGTCTTCTGGGATGAGAAGCTTGAGATATCATCCAAGCTATGTCAGTTTTACAGACCAAAAATGATTGATCACAGATACTGCAAATAATCAAGTTATAACAAACTCCACAACATGATTTTTGGTGCCAAATGTACAATTGAATGTAGATTTGATTACTCAAGTCTCCAGTAAACAAAGCAGGCCAAAAATCTAAGCAGAGTATAAGGAGATTAAAAACTTCTATCTAAGTTTGGTTTGAAGAAGATGAACAAAATTGTAGGGGCTTACTTTGGAAAACTGTCACATCATCACAGTAGAGCTTTAATGAACCCCAGCGCCACGGCACAAACACTTCTAGAAACATTATTGGTCTCAGTATTGTCAATGAGCCAACTGCCACTGCCATGGCTTATGACTTGGTCAGCATAAGTTGCTGTCGAATGAAATGTGTTGATCTTTGACACAGGAAGTAGTGTTTTTGATGTATTAATTCTCCCTTTTGAAGATGGAATCCTTGATGTCTAGTCTTCAACTCAGAACTAGAGACATCTGCTTGGGTGGAGAAAACTTCCTTTAACCAAAGGTCAACCATTTCAATGTCAAGGTCAAGGGTAACATGGTAAGGACATTAGTGACAACAAGAAAGCTATCTGATACTTCTGATGCTGTGAACACTTTAAACTCTTTAAGCACTCTGGACAATATTTAGATTAACATCTACATCTATCTTATCCATGTTCACTTTGATAACTGAATGCTGGCATGTATTGTGGCATGCTGGACTATGTGGTGAAAGTCTTTCATGAAGTCAGTGAAGACAAATGACAGGTCTATAACCATTTGGTTGATGGCTCCGCCTATATTGCCAAGATTCAGAAGCTCCTTCAAGACTTCCTCAGTGGTAAGAATTTAAATTGGTCCATAAACATTGATGAGACCATTCCCTGTGGAATACATGTCCAGACAACCATCTTAGTTGGAAAAATCTGACCATGCTGCTCGTGTGATTTCTCCAGTTCCTTAGTATTGTAACTACTGATACCATTATTCTGCCAAATAGGCACAAACTGTCATTACCTACTTTAATGATCAGCCTGGTGCACTCACTCAGGTCTGTGAAGCTGAGTGTGCAATCACCAAGAATAACAATATGCCAGCCAAGTCTGAACTCACAAATACTTCTCAGATTGAAGAAACATTTGATATAGGTGTCTCCAGCATCCTCAATAAGTCTTCTGTACACAAGAATACATAAAAGGAAGACAAGAGTATGACAGAGGCCATTTGAGCAAAGATACTGAGCAGACAGTCCAGAAAGTGGAAAAATATAAAGCTGAAGATAAGAAGCAAAGAGACAAGTTGTTCTCCCAAGAGCTTCTTCAAACCCTTGGATTCACAATGAAGACCAACATGGAAGTTGAAGAACTTCAAGGCAAGATTGATAATGATGACAGACAATTCTTGACTAGTGCAATAAAAATGCCAATTAGCTAGAAAAGAATCAGATAGCTGAGAAGGAAGCATATGTGCATCAGGCAAAATAATGAAGGTCTGAAGTCCCATCATTCCCACTGAACCAGAATGGAGGCAACCTACCAGGAGGAATGTCTAGCAGTATTCTCAGGGTGGAGTTTCTCATCTATGCGATGATTATAAATTCCAGTTTGCCCTGGACACTCTTGGTTTACACCTGTTATCCTGAGCTAAATATTAATAGTGCCACTCTTCCTTCAAAAGAGTCCCAGACTGGAGGATAATTTACATGGTCACTATTCATCTTGACCCACCATTGAAGAGGCTAACCAGACCAGAGAGCAGAGAGTGTATACACATAATGACAAAATTTGCAGGACTCAAATTTGTAGTGAGAAATCCTATGGCAGTTTAAAAAAATAATACATATACTTCATTATAACTACATTAGTGGGCATTCTGATTACTTGAATGTGGGAGCACAGGAAAGGTAACTACATTGCTCTTGATCGTTCTACACACAAGTGGGAAATACAGTTCATGTCCTGAAGAATAATGCTCTTTTTAAAATAGGCAATACATAAAATAGAAATGATTTGTAACAAATATTTTATAAAGAACAGAAACACAACGAAATGGAATAGAACACAATGCTAATAGCAGTTGTCCATGGAGTAGAGGATAGAAGGGCTTGCTTTTTTGCTCTATATATTTCTACAGTTCCCAGTTGTTTTACAGTAAGAACATATTACTTTTATAGTCAGAAAAAGCCTTTTTAAACGTTCAGAGTGACTCACAAAAAAAGCAAAACACAACTGCAGAGTCCAAAACATATTAAAGTTATTTCAAAAGCATGAAAGTGAAGGGATAAACAAAGATATACTAGGAAAGTATAACCCAAAACTTGAGATCTATATATCTGACAATGTAGAATTCATGGAAAAAAGCATGAAACAAGACAAAGAAGGACAAGTTTAATGCTAAAAGCCATAATTTACCAAAAGCCATAATATATCTATGTACCCAAATAATATAACAGCAACCTTCAAAACTCAGAAACTATGAGGAGAAGCAAAAATAAAAATAGAAAAATGACAATATCATATTGCTTTCCAAGAGAACATGGAACACTCATAAATATTGACCATATTTTAACTCACAAAGAAAACCTTAACAAACCTCAACAAGTAAAGATAATAAAAAACATTATCTAATCAAATGCAATAAACAATAAGTTCATAATAAAATTTTAAAGATCCTCCTACTTGAAACTGTAAAAACTCAATATTATACAATTGTTAGGTCAAAGTAGAGTACAAATTGAAACTGCAGAACTTCTGAAAAATATTGATGAAAATAGTACATATCAGAATTTATGGGGTTCATTTAAAGCAGTAGTCAGAGGAAAATTGGTAACATTAAATATCAATAAAATAAAATAATAAAAATTAATTAGGGGATTTCCAGTCAAGCTGGTGGAGTAAGTAAATGCTACGCTTGCCTCCTCTCATGACCACATCAAAATTACAACTAAATTACAAAACAACCATCATTGAGAATAGACTGAAGTCTAGCTGAACTGAAGTCCTACCTCTAAGGACATACAGAAGAAGCCACCTTGACACTGGTAGGAGGGGCAGAGATGTGGAACAGGCTGCTCCAACACCCATGAGTGACTGTTAAAAATTGGGGTGATATCTCAGCTGCAGAGACCCCTCCCCCCAAGGAGCAAGGTGTCCCAACCTCAGACCAGGCTCCCCAACCCAGGATTCCAGTGTCAGGAAGAGAAATCCCCATAACTTCTGGCTGTGAAAACCAGCGGAGATTGTGGCTGAGTGAGACAAAGGCAGCTAGGGTTCCAGAAGATTCTCTTAAAGGGCCAACACACAAAACTTCTCACTGATGGACTCATTTGCTCTGAGCTCCAGCACTGGGGCAGCAGCTGGAAAGTCACCAGGGA
This sequence comes from Rhinolophus sinicus, assembly GCF_036562045.2. Lineage (NCBI taxonomy): Eukaryota > Metazoa > Chordata > Mammalia > Chiroptera > Rhinolophidae > Rhinolophus > Rhinolophus sinicus. Next base: position 87,880,626 of record NC_133758.1, read on the forward strand.
CATACAGGAGGAACTGAGTTGTCTGGCTGCAGGCTGAGGGCTGCAAGATGGAAGTGCTGGCAGGAGCCATTGTTCCTTTGTTGAGCCCTCCCCCATCCCAGTGTGCAGACACAGGCAGCCACCAAATCTGAGTCTCCATCAATCTAGCCAACACCATTCTCCTTGCCCTGGTGATTCCCTGAGACCCCACCTCATCCCACTTTTGGGCCCACCCAAGCCACTTTCAGTGGCTATTCCATACAAACAGTCTCTCTTCGCTCATGCTGCAGACTTTCCTAAAATGTCTCACAGGTTCACAAAACCTAAACAAGCAGCAGCTGGCTTTGGTGTATCCAGTATGTCTTGCTTAGCAGCCCCAATCTTTATTGCAGTGGTCTCGAACTGACCCACAATATCTCTGAGATATGTTTGTAGTTTTGTTTTTGGTTTTTTTTTCCAATCTCAATGTGACCTCTTCTTTAGATCCTTAGCTTCAGGGGTTTTGTTCAGCCGGTTTTCAGATGATTCTTAAGGTTGATTGTTCTATAATTTATTTATAATTTTGTTATGATCCTGGGAGGCAGCAGGCATAGCATTTACCTAATCCACCGCCTTGGACCTCCTCCTGTTAATTATCTTAATTCTGATAATAGTGCTGTGGTTACTTAAGAGAATGTTTTTACTGGGTTTTTTTTTTTTTTTTGGAAGCCTTCCTTTTTTTTTTTTTTTTTATTGAGGGAGGGGAACAGGACTTTTTTATTGGGGAACAATGTGTACTTCCAGGACTTTTTTTTTTGCTTCTAAGTCAAGTTGTTGTCCTTTCAGTCTTAGTTGTGGAGGGCGCAGCTCAGCTCCAGGTCCATTGCTAGTTGCAAGTTGCAAGGGGCACAGCCCACCATCCCTTGCGGGAGTCAAACCGGCAACCTTTTGGTTGAGAGCCCACTGGCCCATGTGGGAATCGAATTGGCAGCCTTTGGAGTTAGGAGCATGGAGCTCTAACCGCCTGAGCCACCGGACTGGACTGTCTTTATTCTTAGGAGATACATACTGAATTATTTAGGGGCTGAACTATCATGATGTCTGAATATCATGATAATTCCAAATTATTCTATAAAAAAATATGTGGAAAACACTAACAATTGTTGAATTTGGATGGTGGCTATAGAGTTGTTCTATTCTTCCATTTTTCTCTCTGAAAAAAAGTGTAACAAAATGTTGGCGATTGGATGAAATTTATAAAACTAGTAATAACAGTACTTTGTCAATATACTTTCACGCTCCTATTGTTTTTGGTAGACACTTTCGGTTCAGTAGTCACAAGGATAAGAGACTCACTCAAGTTACCTCAAGAAAATGGAGTCCAACACTCATGGGTGCTCAAGTCGCTCTAAGAACTGCCTACTCTCACTGTGGCCCTCTGAAGGTCCACCTAGTAATACTCTCTGGGTCTCCGCTTTCCTCACGGCTTCTACTGCCTTCTCAACTCTCTAGCAACAGACTTCCTTTGTTACTCTCAATTTCTGCTTACCACGTTTATGCATTACCCTTTCACTTATCAACCTTACTCCTAGAAATCTACCTCAAAGGCACGCTGGCAACAATACAAAATGATATTCACACAAGACTTATTATTGTAGCATCATTGTATGGGCACAAAGCTGAAAACAACCAATTCCCAACTTCCTTCAAAACGGGACTGATTGAATAGACTGTCATAATCTACACAATGGACTGTGTAGCCATAAAAACAATGAGAACAGTCTCTGCATACTATATGGAATGATCTCCAGGTTCTATTGCAATGTGAAAAAGCAATGCATAATATACTAATTATGATATTTTACCTTTAGTGGTAAAATTATATATAAACATAAATATATACAAATATACATATGTACTGTGTTTCCCCGAAAATAAGACCTAGCCAGACAATCAGCTCTAATGCGTATTTTGGAGCGAAAATTAATATAAGACCCAGTCTTTGAGGCAGTTGGAGAAATTTGAATGTAGACTCTGTAGAGGAAGAAATACAATTTTCCCTCTACCTTCCTAGGTTCTCGGCTGAGACCCCCCTGCAATAAAAGATAAACAGGGAAAAAATCTATTTTAATTATATATGTATATACCTACATATAGGAACCCCACAAAGATAGACTCAAAAAGCAGCCAGAGGGGTGGCTGGATGGCTCAGTTGATTAGAGCGAGAGCTCTGAACAGCAGGGATGCCGGTTCCATTCCCACAAAGACCAGTGAGCTGCACCCTCCACAACTAGATTGAAGGACAATGACTTGGAGTTGATGGGCCCTGGAAAAACACACTGTTCCCCAATATTCCCCTAATAAATCTTATGAATAAAAAAAGGCAGCCAGACAATTGAAACTGATATATTATCCTGAACTATGGAAAGGGAGGGGGTCTGGAGCTTCACTGGGGGTGGGGGAGGGTCGGTGAGGGGGAGGAAGATAAGAACAGGAAATGTTTAGTAAACAAAGATTGCCCTGCCATGTAGGCAAGTCTCTCAAGTGACAAAGTTATCTGTGGTAATAGCTTTCTTCTGGTACAGCCTCCCTGTAATTTCCCTTACAGAAAGGTAACTTCTAGTTTGTTTTTGGAGCTTCACCTGTGCCTAAGTTTCTCAAAAGAATCAGCTCAAAATAATCCTTATGCCAAAAAGGCACATTTTAGGGTGGGACATTCTGCTCCCCTTCGACTGAGTATTAGATGATTTTGAAAGGTAGCACATTATGCCACCCCAAAATATACCACTTTGGTATATTGATTATTTTGAACTGAAGGCACATGAAAAATAGCAAAGGCAGGGAGAGGCTTTCTCTGAACTTCCCTTATCTTCCTAAAGACAAATCCTCCTAAAGGAACTCAAATGTCATAGATCCCCTGTAGGGAGTTTCACCAACAAGGGAAGATTGACTCTTAACACCAAAGAGGAGATTAGAAGTTGATACCACATCCAGACAAACTTTGTCACAAACTATCATATATCCCTTCTATTCTTCTAAAGGCCCATTCATCTTTCCTAAAAACCGTTTGCTCTCCCCTAAGAGGCCTACATCCCATCTCCCCTTTCCCAAGTAAGCTGGTGTTTAAGTCAGAATTCTAAGCCACCTCCAGAGTTGCTCCCTTTTCCCTGGAGATCTCCCATGTATACATGAGATACACATGTGAGGATTTATAAGAACTTTAATACCATAACTTGTGACCCAACATTTGGATTTTTGCAGCTTGAGCTCTGTAGGGGCTTACAAAGCAAAACTTTGCCTTTTTGAGCTATAAAACCTGTAGAGTAAGAAGCTCCCCCCATGCTGATTGTGCTGTTGGATAAATTGTACCCTCTTGGGCAGTTGACAAGCAGCACCCCCTGTATTGGAAATGCTCAATCACAAGCCTTTGTTTTGTGAGCCTGAACCAAAACTAGGACACTGATAAATGCTTAATCATATGTTACTCATTGTTTTTACCATTGAAAGTTCAGTTGCCCCATCAATCAGAAAATGAATGATGTCGGTTTATAACCTAGATTCCCTAGCAACACTTCTCCTTTTAAAAACCCTGTTCTCTGCCCTCCCCCCACCTCAGAACATGTTTTTGGTTCATATGGAGGGCTATGCTCTCTGATTTGCAAATCATATATGAATAAAACTCTCCTTTAATTTCTTTTGCAAATTTTGTTAACACATGTTAATGAACTGGGTTTTTTGTTTGTTTGTTTTTTATTACAGGGGTCTCAGCCAAGAACTTGGAATGGTAGAGGAAAAATTATTTTTCCTACACTATTAATTCTGTTAAAATGTAAACCATAAATAAATAAATAGAAAATCTGTTAAAAATTCACAAAGAACTATTTAGAGATGCTTAAAAGAGAAACTGAGGCATATTAAGTTTTAAAAGTTTATTTGAGCAAAAATTGATTGGAATTTGGCAGCACCAAACCAGCAGTGGTTAGTAGCGCTCTACCAACACAAACTTGGGGAGAAATTTTTTATAAAGAAAAGGCAGAAGCAAAGCAAGGACGTTAGTGACTGACTATAGCTTAAAGCCTGGTTAGCTGTTTGTGATTGGCTGTCCTTAGGTCCCAATTTTTAACCTTGAAGAATTTGCATGCTTAGCTTTTGGCTTGCTTACATATTAGTCCGCCAGGGCATTAGAGCCACATAAGTCTCATGACCTCCGTGTTTAATTAGTTTAACAAGGTGAAATAATATGTCTGGGATTTGCTTTAAAAACGTAAGAGAGGGAAGTGAGAGATGAATGAAATAAAATGTGCAAAATGTTGATGAAATCACACAAATGTTTCCCTTTTTTTTGTTTTTTAACATTCTTTATTTACATTAACTTGGTGTTTGTTACTTGGTGGAGGATCCCTGAAGAGTAAATACAATTGATTCAGCCAAGCTGTAGCCCACCTGTTTGGGTCTAAGGTCTACCTGTCCTTGGGTTTACTCTCCACTCACCCTGAGTCCAAAGAGCTGGGAGCAGTGAGTTAAAATGTAGCAAACCTGACCCCTTGGGCCTGCCCCTTGGAGGGGTGGGGAGGGTTGAAGACTAAGGCACTTCCATAGAAGAGAGGCAGCTGAGGGGGGAAGCAGACTATTCCGGTGCATCTCTAGTGCTGCTTCCTGAAGGTGGGAGGAGCTGATGTTTGAATTGGATCACATTTGCATGCTCCAATCCAATTTTAAAAATATCAATAACATCTTTTTGACTCAGAAACTTGTCTGTAAGCCCCAATTCCATTCAGAGAAATAAATGAATTGTATTTTGGTAAATCCACTAGACTGCATCTTTGGGGAATTGTGTTGCATTGAAAGCAGTTTTTAAGATAACTAGTAATTATCTTTAAGCACCACCACCCTTTCAAAGATTTCTTTTAAGACTTGCCTACCGAAATCTAACTGGCAGCAGATGGGGGTGTTGAAATAGTAAAATGTAGGTTGGAAAGTCAGAGAATATCCTGTTTATAAACGGCCTTGAGAAGCAGGCTAAGGAGTTTCAGATCCATGGCTTTGCTAAAAGTGGTGACCGAAAAGGTCAAGTTCAAAAAGAGCAGGATGAATTACCAAGACAAAGAGTGATGAAAGCTGGGGCACCACCTAGGAAGTTCAGTTATAAAGTTCTGATCTACAAAAAGCAACAGTGGAAATGTAGATGATGCAAAATATCTGAAAGCTATTCCAAAGTGAGAAATCATTTATTTTGATGACTATAATGTAATGATACTCCAGACAGAGATGGAATATGAAAGAGAACCCCTAATGAGGAAGGCAGGCACTCAGTCTGATTAGGAAGAGCTCAAAATAAGTAGGGTAAGAAAGACATCTTGAAGGCAAAACTCTGTACAAATACATGTACAAAATTCCCCAATTCTTTATAAACATTTATTGAATTGTGGAAAGGGTGGAGTTCAGGACATTTCGACCATTTTCACTCTTTGAGAAGATAATTCTGGGCCTAGAATATTAATATTGAAATTAATTGATTAATACTGCAGGGAGTTTATACACTGGTGGGCTGAGAGTTTAAGATATCTGTCAAGTTATTTAATCATTCTTCTGTTTCCTTCACATCACTGATTCTAAAAGCTTTACCAGCGTTTAATCATCTTAGCCATGGAAAATTTAATAAAATTTCTTTAAATTATATTTATCGTAAAATGTTTTAATTACCCATGGATAAAATTCAACTGGCAATGAGAGTCATTCCCAGGTTTGAAATGAACAAATTTGACAGTTGAGTGATGACCATGGTTGATGTTATTGCTTTCAGAGAAAACAGCAATCTAATTTCATCTAGAAGCCAATGCATCATATCCCAGTGTCAGTATCTTCAAACAGTGATAATCCAAGTGAATTGTAGGCTATTTCCCAAGAGAAATGACTCTAAAGGTACACACAGCTCTCTAATTTTGTAAACACATATATCTTGTTGCAATTTGACCATCATCTAAAAGTTAACTCCTTGAAATTTAGAATGGATCTCTGTGTAACCCTGTAGCTTTCAATCTCTGCTGCATATTGGAATCACATGAAGAACTTAAAAACAAAACAAACAAAACTGATATCTGGCTCCCGTCCCATCCCCCTTCCCAAGCTAATTGTTCTGGACTATGGTCTGAGGAGCAAGAGTCTTAGATGCTCCCCAAGCAATTCGAATGTGCAGACAGTTGTCTGCTGTTTTCTTAATGATTTTTTGAAAACTCAGGTTTCTTTTCACTTTTTAACAATTTCCTAAAGTTCCTATAGCACTGGTGTAAGGAGAAAAAAATGCGAGAGTGAATAAAAACAAACAAATAAAGCAAGGACAAAAAAAGTAGTTTTTCTAGAAAGTAGGGAGGACTTTAGGGAGAAAATTGTTATTTAGGGAAATTATTTAAAGGCTTTTAGATGGATGAAGTGGAACAAATGCCTACTTTGTGTGGGGAAACCCTACTTTGTTGAGTCTAGAAGAGGTTGGACTTATTCAGCATAATATGGTAAAAACATGTTGCCCTTTGGCAGAGAAGCTATTTTCTATTGGTTTTGTTGTTTATTGGTTGGCTAATGGGTTTAGTTTTCTTAAAATGAGCATTTTGCTGATTCTTCTGGCAGCTGAAAAAATGGTTGTTTGGTTGGTTGGTTGGTTGGAAGGTTGTCAGTTGGCTTTGGGAGGAGAGAGAAGAAATTGGAAGATGGCTTTAGAATGGCCTCCATATACATGTAAATAGGCCAGATCCTAAGATCTAGAGAGAAATGACCAATGAGAGGCTTCTATTATAGGATTTGGTTACTGGAGCATTGAAACAGCAACATCAAGTATCTTTCTTTTCTATGTTTTAATACCCCGCTCAGAGAGAAGAGAAAAAGCATCCTTTTAAATTACTGAGGGTTTTTCTTTTTTCTTTTTGTGAATGACTATATAGAATGGGGCTCTGAATTTGGATAATCACTTAGCATATTTTCTAATAAACCCATAGGCCAAAGAAGAACTCAAAAGGGAAATTAGGAAGTACTTTGAACAGAATGAAAACACATTTCAAAATTTGTGGGATGATATTGAGGCTGAACTTAGGGAAATTTATAGCACATTATATTATATATTTTTTTTGGTAGAGCTATATCCCATGTCTTCAATTCTGTTCCTCTTGTATTATTTTCTTTCTGCCCATGTAAGGATGGAAACTATGATTTGATCTTCTTTATCTTACTATCTGTCACAATTTACCCACTAAACAAACATGTATCAAGAGACGGCTGTTGGCCTGTAACGGCAGCTCCAAGTAAGAGCTTGATAAATATCTTCTGAATAAATAATGAGAAAATTTCGCTTGGAGAGAGTGAAACTAAGGATATGAGGAGAGTTGGCAACTCCATTTTCCAGATAGCTCTGTTAAATCAGAACATTTCACGTTCAGGTTCATGCCCTCATAATCTTGATCCTAATTTTCCTCTGTCTTAAAAGATCAAGTCATAGAATTACAAATCTAACCTGGTCACATCTAACACACCAGTATCTGGCATTTCCAGCAAGATCTTGTCTAACCTCCTCTGAATACCTTCAGTAAGATGATCCAATATATCTGTGAATTTTCTAGATTCATGATAGTGCAATGCTTTGCATTTACCTTTCTAAACTGATTTGTAAATCTGATGAAGTTAGGACTTTGAGCATTGGCTCGGAAGTCCTTCCAGCTCAAGTGGTCTGTCTTCATCACCAAGAGTAGTTTGTAGAAAGGCAGAGCTGTCTTCACTCAGTTACTTTGGCCGCAGAAGAGCAGGGGTGTATCCCCCAAACTTCCATCTTTTTCCCTTTGCAACGTATTAGAGAACAACACATTTGGTGACATCACCTTGAACCTGTTTGTGTTTCTATCCATCTACACACTTTTAACAGGCAGACTCCAGGGGTGGACACAAGTGAAAGCAGTCCTTCTTTTTATATGCCTACATTAACCCCTTTCAAAGTAAAGCAATGCCTAACGACTATGAACAATAATTCTGATTACGTTCCCACTCCTTCTTTATGGTTTTGATGAAAACCTGCCTCTTGAGTTGACCTCCATGTGATTCCTACTCATTTCCCTTTACATTTTAGTGGCCTCTTCTCAGACTTCTGCAGCTCCGTTGTATCTTCCTCATGACTTTAGAATTGCATATATTATCCAACAGCTTATATAAGAGGAGGATGGTGTTTGCAGTTTTATTTCCATTGCCTTTCTGGTGATTCCTTCCATTTGGACGGCATTGTTGTCTGCATTCCAGAATATAACTTGCCAAAGTTTTTGAGAAACAATCAACCATTACTGCTACGTCCTGTTCCAGAGCTAAAACTTAGAATACAACGTTTATCACAGTTAAAGTATATTTTGGAATCTAATGTTCCAAGGTGCATTACTTGAGTTTGGCCACAATAATCAAACACTGCTCTCAAACTCTTTTGTCACTATTCAATGTTTTGCATAATCAGGTGAAGTGTGTTCATTTAAAAAGCCTCTTGTGTTCCATGTCTAGTTACCTAATATTTTACACGACATAATGTTAAGCATATAAATTTAGCTCTCTTCTTCAAAGGTAGCATATGAATCTTACTCATTTTTGCTAGAACACTATAAACCCTTCCATTGATATAACACTTTAGAACTCTTGGGTAAAACCTACACCTTGTATTTAGAATGACAAGTTAATAATCACTGCCATCTGCAGGCAACAACAAACAATCTCTGGTTTATACCAACTTGTTTGATCAAAGGCAATGTCAAATGAAAAAATAATTATATTTCCAGGGAACAATACACTCACAGATAAAAACAGACTCGGCTATTTCCTGCCCTCCACATTTGCATTAGAACAAACAGCACCCAGAGCAAACAGAAGAATAATATTGAGCAAAAGCAGTTGTATTGGCAACACTGAGGTCACAGTCTTTACTGGAGAATATAGAATGAAAGGCAAGATAAGATGGGGAATAGATGTGTCCCCCAAATAGAATTCTTTTGGAGCATCACTACTCTCAGTTGACAAAGCCAATTTATTTAGCCAAATTGATAATCAGTCACATGCAGAATATCTGTCTGGGATCCATACTCAACCCAAATGTATGTTATCTATTATTAGAGCAAGATATTGATGTGCTCTAATTCATTGAGTTTGCAAATGTAAATACAGTGTGGAGAAAATATTACCATATATCAATGGGAAATGTGTTTTTATATAATGATTTCAATTTCACTTATATGTGGAATCTAAAAAAGCAAAACAAATGTACAAACAAAACAAAACAGAAACAGACTCATAGATACAGAGAACTGGTGGTTTCCAGAGAGGAAGGGGCTAGGGGGATGAGTGAAAAAGGTGAAAGGGGAATAAGAGGTACAAACTTCCAGTTATAAAATAAGTAAGTCATGGGGTTGTAATGCACAGCACAGGGAATATAGTCCATAATGCCATAAAATCTGCATGGTGACAGGTGGGTACTAGACTTATCATGGTGATCACATCATAGGTAAATAAATGTCCAATCACTATGTTGTACACCCAAAACTAATGTAATATTGCATGCCAGCTATACTTTAATAAAAAAAAATTTTTTTTAAAGAAATAGTATTTTTTTAAAAGATGTCTTGGATCACAGTCTAACTCAGTTGTTTCTCAATGGCAGCTACTCTTGGCATCCAGGAGGGACAAGTCCTCACTACTCTGTGCATTGCAGGATGTTTAGCATTCCTGGACCTCATACACTCAGTGTCAATAGAATCTCCCAGTCTCATGACAATAAAAAATGCTCCCATACATTTCCAAGTTGTCCCTAGGGCACTAATGCTCTACAGTCCTGTGGGATCTGTGAATGCCCAACTGGCCACCAGAGCTAGCCATCAAGGGGTACGTTCCCTGGGTGGCAGCCACAAAAGCTGCCAGACTTGTGTATAAGCTCCTTTCATGGAGACACCAACAACCTGGAGCTGGGCAAGGGCTCCAGGACTTGGAGATGGCCAGCCCCACAACCCGTCATAAGCCCCTAAGTGTGTGCTAAATAAGGAACGGGACCCTCAGGCTGCAGCTTTTATAAAATATGAAAATGGGCCTCTTTCATGGGTAGACTGGGAAATGGGTGGTTTTTTTTTTTTTTTTTTTTTTGCCTGCTCCCTCTGTGCTTAACCCTGGGGAGATAGTCCTTATGAGGCCATTAAGAACTAAATTAATTAATTAATTTATTAGTTAAAAAGAACTTTTTCATTATTTACTCTAGTCTTGTGGGTCTGCCAGATACAGGTCCCACTGACTTTCAGAGCTAGGTTTTTGGGGGACCTATCCCTCAGGTGAAAGTCATAAAAGTTGACGAGCTAGATGTTGGGCCCAAACCTTTTACTCTTGAGGGAGAAGCTGGGAGTTCCTTTCAAATTATATTTTGGCATGTTGGGGTTGGGGTTTATGGCGAGATTGTGTAGCTGAGCCCCCTTGTAATTTTAATGCCCCTAGTATTTTTGACAGCTAGAACGGAATAATTTAATTCTTAATTAGGCCTTTGTTCACATGTTAACTGTTTTTCTTGCTCAACTCCTTTTGTTCTCACGGTATAATTTTGTGTTGCTGATGTGCTGTTTCTTTGTCAAATGGGAGGAGATAACTTCAGGATCTTGAGGATTTATGAGTTTGTTTTGCAGAAGGAAAGAATGTCTCCAAGGTAGTTGTGACCAGCTGCTGGCACCCATGAGTCTGATGCGAAAAAGCATCATCTGTGACTAAGAAACACAGACTCCTCTCTCAGTGCCCTGGAACTTCTCCTCCCCTTCCTCCCCTTTAAAACTCCTCTGCTTGGACTAGAACTTTGGAGATGGGCTTTGGACATTAGACCTCCATCTTCCCAGGCTGCCAGTTTCCTGAATGAAGCATACTTTCCTTTCCACCCAACATTTTCTCTTGGGTATTGGCTTTCCAGCCGTGAGCAGCTGACCTGGGTTTTTTTCAGAAACAATTGTGTCTCAGCCTCTTCTGTTTGTTTTGATGTCTAATCAAATATTGTCTAACAAGTAGGAATTGCTCAGCTAGTGTCAGGATTTATCTCAGAGGGAATTATTCCATGTATAGCTGTAGATTTGGTGTGTCTGTGGGAAAAGGTGACTTCAGGAGCCTTCTTTGTCACCATCTTGGACTAGAACCACCAAAACAAAGATTTTTAAAAAATTAATATATTTGCATTCCCTTACAAAAGAAAACACCAGTGTTGCTCATGGCGTTGAAGGACTGGATCTAAGGAGCAGCTGTGCCCCATACAAACGTCTGGTCTTTCTTTGTCATTGACCACTCGCTGCCCAGGCTGGCTTCACCATTGACACCTGCCTGGCAACTACTGAGTGTGTAATTTTTGGTTGGGTTTATAAACAGATGTGCATAAGGCGATCACCTAGTTTTGTGGTTTTAATCTATGTTCACAGAAAAGTGCTGGAGACACACACACACACACACACACACACACACACACACACAATTTAGATGTTAAAACTGGCAGAGAAATTCCTCAAGAGACTGTGGAACATATTCGACTATCATCTTGCCCCACCTTGTGGTCCTTTGAGAACCACACAGACTATCAGGATACCAAATACAACAGAACGTGGCTTGATCAGGGGATAATGTAATAGGATGGAAATAATGTGTTCGGTGCATTTTAGTAAAGCGCCTAAGACAGTACTTCATTAAAATTTGATCTGATCAAAACTTGTGCGCAGCCCCAGAAACCTTACCATTTTACCCAATAATGAATCATTTACTTCAACTCTGTTTTCTTTTCACTCCCTGAAACAGACCAACACATATCCAGGGTTCTTCCCTGCCCCTCCACTTTCAAACCTTCTGCTCTAGAACTTCTAGCATTCCCACTAAAATCTTGACTAGTGAGCTCAACCCGTGAAGCATAAAGTTAATGGATAGAAATTACCACTTTGGGGCCGGCCGGGTGGCTCAGGCGGTTAGAGCTCCATGCTCCTAACTCCGAAGGCTGCTGGTTCGATTCCCACATGGACCAGTGGGCTCTCAACCATAAGGTTGCCAGTTCGACTCCCGCAAGGGATGGTGGGCAGCGCCCCCTGCAACTACAAAACGGCAACTGGACCTGGAGCTGAGCTGCACCCTCCACAACTAAGACTGAAAGGACAACAACTTGACTTGGAAAAAAAAAAGTCCTGGAAGTACACACTGTTCCCCAATAAAGTTCTGTTCCCCTCCCCCAATAAAAAAATCTGAAAAAAAAAAAAAAAGAAAGGAAATTACCACTTTGTTAGCAAGAAGAAAAGAAGACATTTCTTGTATATTGTAGTGGGGGCTCACCACGTTTCTATGGGTCATCTATCTGCAAATAAAAATTACCTTACTAATATAGAACTTTTTTCTGTAGCATCCAATATAATCAACAGACAATTCCATTGGCCACCAGTTAAACATCTCATTCAGTATCTAGGCTGCTTATGCATTCTGTTTCTTCACCCCTCAAAGGAGGATGCCAACAATAGTGGGTACCTCTCAGGATTGTTATGGAGACCTAGTATGGTCCTAGATCAATGTTAGACACACAGTAAGTCATTAGTACATGTCACCTGGTTTTATGTGTAAACAGAGTGCTCAGTACAAAGTTTTATCTCTTAGCTGGATTAGAATAAACTAAAATGAGTCAAGGCTAGCTAGAATGGGTGATTATGAAAATGACAGTTTATGCATAGATTTTATTGTATCCAAAAGGCAAATAAATACAAATTTGGGGTTGTCCACCCTCCTTCTTACCTTTCAGAGTATGAGCAATCTTGCCTTTTAAGGGCATACTTTATATAGATATGTTTAGGATGGTGGGTCAAAGAGGAGGGAAATAAAAATTTCAGGGGTAAATATATATATATATATAGAGATAGATATATGTATATATGATATATTGGCCCGTACAACAGTCATACGCTGTTAACAAGTAAAAACTGCTTACTAATTACCTCTAGCAAACTACAAAGATTCCATGCTGAGATTTATTCTATGAAATGAACAAGTCATCTCTCAAATTTGGCATAAAATAGTCTGTCCAAACCACTATACTTGAGAAATGCATAAAATTGCCTGTGGAGAAACTCATGTATCATGGCTGCCACCTTGTGGTTGTGGTTGTATGTATTATATTAGCCCTCAGATACTAAATAGTTTGTACTGCAACAATTAATTACTAAAATACACCAACAGCTTGAATATGGCTTTTTTCCCCTTTAGCATTATTAAAATTCCTCCAAGTTGCAAAGAGGACTATGAATTAATTTCTTGCCATCCATTTACGGGTTAGCTAGGGCCTGAAATCAGGTAAATATTCACATAGGATCTAAATCACATAAGCTCCAAGTCACATGAGGTCTAAATTATAGAAGACATGTGTGCTTATGTGTGTTTGCTACAAATTTTAAAAACCAAAAAAAGAATCCTCATGCCTAATTAGTAGAGGTGCTAAATAATTTATGAACTATCCATATATACAAATATATTCCCACTAAGAATACAGAATTAGAGATGACATCCAAGATGGCAAAGTAGATAAACACTGTGCTTACCTCATCCCGTGAACACATCAAAATTACAACTAAATTATAGAACAATCCACCTGAAGAACTACTGGAAGTCTGGCTGAACGTAAGTTTTATGATTAAGGATATAAAGAAGAAGCCAATTTGAGACTAGTAGGAGGGGCAGAGATGCGAAATGGGCTGCTCACACATATGTGGTTGTTGAAAATAGGGAGAGCTATCTCAGCTACAGTGCAAGCCATGAAGGAGCAAGGAACCCTAGCCCACCGCACCAGGCTCCTCAGCCTGGAGTACTAGTGCCAGGAAGAGGAGTGTCATGCAGGGTGGCATGCAGGGTCTCCCGCTCCCCACATAACAACACAGGACATGGTGAGGCCAAAAAGGAACACCCAAGGAGCCATAGGTAGGGGAGTCATACCCCTATAGTCTCGCTGGCAGCTGGGCCGGAGACACAGGAAGCAGGATCCACACAATCTGCAACCCACCGTCCTAACAGCAATCCGTGCTTGCCAGCCACCATCTTCTTGCTAGCCCCCATTTTTTTGCTAGCGTAGCCACAGCAGTTATATTAGTGGCCAATGGCTCACTGGTTATAGCTGACAGCCAACTAGCCACAGCTGATGGCCATCCAATCACCATTGATGGCCATTTACCACCTGAGCCAGCACCTTTCTATGTGAGGCCGAGAACCTGGAAACTGCTCTTTGGGGCTCTGTCCCCACAAGGAGCCAACATAACTTCTGACTGTGAAAAACAGTGGAGATTCTGACCGTCTGATGGTTCACAAGGCTGTGGGAAACCCAGACATCCTTTAAAAGGGCCCACGCAGGCACTCACCCTGGGCTCCGGTGGAGGGATGGTGACTCTGGAGGCATCAGAGACACATAGGGAAAGACTGAGTTGTATAACTTCAGGGCAAGGACTGGAGTAACGGTCCCCATTTTCTCTGTGTAGGGCCCTCCTCCCAAGCAGCTGGCAGGCGGGAGCCATCTTTCCTGTGTTGAGCAGACCCCTACCACGGCCAAACCTGAATCTGATTGGCCTGCTGAACTGTGCTGCTCCACCCTGCTGACTCATTGAGACCCTGCCTCACCCAACTTGCAGACTGCAAGAGGCTTTATCAGTGGCTGACAGATGGGAGGGGGGTTGTGGAGCAGAGTGAAAAAGGTGAAGGGATTAAGAAGTACAAACTGGTAGTTACAAATAATTTGAGGATATAAAGTAAAGGAAAAATAGTCAATAATATGGTAATAACTATATATAGTGCCAGGTGGGTACTAGACTAGTCAGGGGGATCACATCTTAAATTATATGAATGTCTAACCATATGCTGTACTCCTGAAATTAATATCAAATAATATTGAATGTCAATTGTAATTTAAAAATTAAAAGGGAGGAAAGGTGAAGGGCAATAAGTGGTCCAAAGTTTCAGGTATAAAACAAATAAGTCATGGGTTAGTAATATACAGCATAGAGAATATAATCAATAATATTGTGATAGCGTGGTACGGTGTGAGATGGTGGCTGGACTTATCATGGTGATCACGTCTTTAGGTATATAAGTGTTGAATAACTATTTTGTATACCTGAAACTAATATAATATTGTATGCTAACTATATTTTCAATTAAAAAACTTAAAAAATGTAGAATTAGAGAAAAATTATAGGATTATGTTTTTTCCATGTATATAATTGTATTCTATATTCTAATCCTTTGAAGGGTAACACAGAGTAATTATTAAGTACAAAGTCTCTAAAACCCTGTAGTCTTGGGTCAAATATCCTACTCTGTTTATTTATTAGTTATATGAATTTGGGCATGCAACTTAATACCTCTGTGCCACTTTCCTCATTAAATGTGGATGAGCTCAACAGTACATACCTCACAGGGCTGTTGTGAAAACTCATTATAGCTTTTAGAGCAATCTCTGGCACTTGGGAAGGGTGATCAATAAATGGTAACTCTTCTGAGTAACCAAAATTATGATGGCATGCATCAAATTAACTTCATTGTTAGAAATCAGACTTGCCTGTTCGAAGCATTCCCATTTCTCACACATGCATAGGAATCTATTCCCCCCAGCTCTCACTCCTGCCTCATTCTGAAGTCTTGGCTACTGGTAACCCTTTGAGAGGCAGTTTTCTGCTGGAAACCCAAGGTGAGGGCCCTCAAAATGACTGGTGAGCAAAGTGTCTGAATTGCTACCTGAATTGCTACTCTATCCTTTTTTAATAGGAGTACATATGATTTTGTCATTGTTGCAATTATTCTAATATATACTGAACAGGTAGGGAGAAGAAAACTTGCCTTCTCAGTTCATGAAGAGGTGTCACCTTCAGCCCTGAAACACAGACTTCCATATCAGTGTATCACCGAGACATCCTAAACTCTGGGTTTATGACCACGGCAAAATAGAATTCTGTCACTCTTGAAAAGGGGATGAATATATTTTGTGTAGGAAAGAGAGTGAACTGAATATTAGGTGACTGAAGGGTGGATTTGGGGAGTTATTAGTACTATTCTCCAAATATTTCATTTTCCTTCCTGGTAGATGCACCCTTGAAGTTAGGAGTGGCCATGTGACTTGCTTTGGCCCATAAAATATGAGAAAACGTGATGCGTCGATTTAGGGTGGAAGCTCTAAGTTTTGGTACATGATTCACCTCTCTCCATCCCCTGCCTTGCAGGTCCTGGAAGTGATGTTGGATCTGCCGGCAGTTTCTGAGTGTGGGCCAGGATCGTGTCTCGTGAAGCCAAAGAATGGAAACACGGACCAGGAGAGGCAAAGTTTAAAAAGAGGGTAGTTTATTAGAGCAGAAGAGGTTGCAGCTCCTGTGACTGAGGCAAAAGCTCTTTTATACCTTCCCTTGCCTGCTTGGGGAAGGGGAGCTGTTTGAAGAAGGGAACTTGTTTGAAGAAGGGAACTGGCACCTTCTAATGAAATTCATCTACCAGGTTGGTTCTGCTTGCCTGAAGGAATTAGCAAACTAACCCACTCTTTATCTATCAGATCAGCTCCATTTGTCAGGCCAAAATGCATTTTATGATTAACCTCAAGGCCTTGTTACATTATGTCCTGGAGCGACGGAGTGATTTCAAAACCTGAAGTTTTAGGATATGACTGTCTTTTGTTTATTCCACCAGGGACCTCCCTGTCTACCTAGGGACATGCTAACTCTCCTGTATCAGAAGTATGTGTCAAGTTTGTGCCTCCATCGGCCTGGGTCCCAGGGTGACTATAATCACTCAACAGTGAGCAAAACTCCATACAGATCGAAATACATATACAGTTTGAGCAAGAAATAACACTTGTTGTGTAATGCACTACAAATTTGAAATGATTTTCTCATAATTATCTAACCTATCCTGTTATAGAAAAGGATTAAGGCCACTGTGATTCCCTGGGAGGTAACCCGGCTCTCCCCATCCCCACCCACATCTCCACCCACATCTCATGCCCTGGGGAGGCCGTTTCCCTGAGTCTCCTAACTCAAAGCAGAGACAGAGCTAAGCTGTAGTCTCATGCTGACCATGGGAGGGCAGTCAGGAGAGAACAAAACACAAAGGCTCTGGAGCCACTCTCTCTCTAGGTAACATGGGGCTCCACCACTTAGTAATTAGCTGAATAACTCTGGGCAGGTGACTTGTATAAAATTGGGGTAATAACGCTTACCGTTCCAGTTACAATGTCTGTAAGAAACCATCCCAAAGCCTAATGGTATCAATCATTTATTATGCTCAGGGATTTATGAGTCAGGAGTTTGGACAGAGCACAGCAGGGATGGCTTATCTCTGTTCCTCATGACTGGGACCTCAGCTAGAAGAGTCAGAGTAGGAGCTGGACTCATCTGGAGGGTCATCACTCACGTGCCCGGGGATTGATGTTGGCTGTTGACCGAGACCTTGGCTGGGGCTGTCAGCCCTGACTGTTCTTATACATGGCCTCTCCATGTGGCCAGGGCTTCCTTACAACATGTATCAAGAGGGAGAAAGCAGAGGCCAAATCACCTTCTGTGGCCTGGCCTCAGAAGTCACAGTGTCACTTCTATTGGGTTCCACTAATCAAGGCAATCGTAAAGTCCTGCCCAGACTCCAGGAGAGGGGAAATTGACTGCCTCTTCAGAAGAGTAGCAAGGCTCTGGAAGAGTCTGTGGGACCAGAAATACTGCTATGGCCACTTTTAGAAAATAAAATCTGCCATACTTCCTCAGAGTGCGGGTTAACTCACTAAATAAGTAAACACAAGAAAGTACTTAGAACAGTGGATAGGTATGTGCTTGGCATTACTGATGTATCTGGTTTAGAACCACATGGAACTGCCTCTCTGCCTCCCTGAGGACCCACACCAAGGATCTGTTATTTCCGACTCCAAACTCTGGCAACCCCAAGACAGGAGGCATTAAGGGGCTCGCTCTGACTGCAGCTTCAACACAATATTCGCACAAGTCTGACAGCAGGCTTAGGATCCGTTCTTTTTATATTTTCCTTGGAAAGAGTTTAAGTAGTACTAGCTTTGAGGCCTTATTTAACCCAGGTCATATACTTGCATATGTACCACTGTGCCTTTATAGTAAGAAATCTGCAAGAAAATGTCAAGACTGTTTAAAGCAACGGTACGGTGGAGGTGGATTTTTTTCTTTTTTTCCAACGAACTCCTTGAGCATTTTTAGAGTCCCATCCCTCACCCACCTCCCCTTTGACAACTTGTTCAGCTTGTTCTCTTTATCTATTGATCTACTTATTTTTATTCATTTTTTTTTGTTTTAAGATTCCACATATAAGTGAGACCATATATTTGTCTTTCTCTGATTTCACTTTGCATAATGCCCTCTAGGTCTATCCTTGTTGCCATAAATGGCAAGATTTCATTCTTTTTTATTGCTGAACAATATTCCATTGTATGTATATATGTATATTTATATATGCCACATCTTCTTTATCCATTTATCTATCAATGGACATCTAGGTTGCTTCTGTATCTTGACTATTACTAGTAATGCTGCAATGAACATAGGGGTGCATCTATCTTTTCAAATTAGCGTTTCTGTTTTCCTTGAATACATACCCAAAAGTAGAATAGCTGGATCATATGGCAGCTCTGTATTTATTTTTTGAGGAATCCCCATACTGTTGGAAGTATATCACTCTGTCAAAAACTATAAAGTACCTTTTTTAAGTCAGTATTAAGGCAAAGTGAAATAAACCTCTTAAGGGGCACTTCATTCACAAGAGAGCTGGGATGAGGCTGAACCGGTGAGATGATATCAACTAATAATCTTTCAGTTTATGCCGAGGGCACTGAATTATCTGTTAACAGCGCTGCGTGGATTAGAAATCACATCCATCTTCAGCACTGAGTCACCAATATCACAATGGTCCGGGAAACAGGCGTGGCCCCAGCAAAGCTGAGTCCTCTGTCCATGCCCTAGTGGCTCATTTCTTCAAGCCTTCTCCTATTTCAGTTGCAGAAGACAAGACTAGCTTCACCCCATGTGCCAAAAACTGAATGTAGACCTCACGTGCAGTTTGAAGTCCACAGAGCGGCTGCTGTGATGGTTGACCCAGAAAATGGTCGGACTGAGTTCACTGGTAGGAAATTGGCTGAACTGAGTATCTCTACTGTTAAACTTGTGGGTGGTATCTAAAGGTGCCAGATCTCATAGTCATTAAAGGTAAAAATCTGGAGCCAAACACACCCTCAAAAAACTGGCAGCTTGTGGTTTATGGCATACCTTCATTTTGCAAAGCACAGTTGACTCTTGAACACGGGTTTGAACTGTGTGGGTCCACAACGATAAAGACTGTAAATGTATATTTCTCTTCTGATTTTCCTAACATTTTCTTTTCTCTAATTTGCTTTATTGTAAGAATACAGTATATAATACATATAAAATACAAAATATGTGTTAACCAATTGTTTATGTTATCAGTAAGGTTTCCAGTCAACAGTAGGGTATTAGTAGTTAAGTTTTGGGGAGTTGAAAGTTATAGTGTTGCAGAATCCAAGACCGGAAAGAACCCAAGCGGCACTCAGAGAGTTAGGAGAGTCAGCTTTATTACCCCGGCGGGCTCAGCGGGATCCTTCCCAAAAGACTGAGCCCCTAGCAAAATTTTGAGCAGGTTTTTATGGGTTGGGGACTTCCTTGAGTCGGGGAAAGGGTAGGTGTCGTCTGGTGATTGGTTCAAGGTGTGGCTTGGAGAGGGTTATGCAGAAGTGGCTGGGGCTTAGGCTGGGGACCTCTCTCTCCACTCAGACCACCATTTCAGGTCGGTTCCACATAGCAAGGAACCATTTTAAGGTCAGTTTCCCCATCAATAGGCAGATTTTTGACTGCATTGTTCAAGGGTCAACTGTACACTGTCGAATCACTATCAGCCAAGTTTCCCAAGCATTCTTGGTGTCACTTAGCTTGGGTGGGTAAGGTTATACCATGAATAGATATGCCTGAAACCAAATCATGCTAAGTTTAAGCAATTTAAGCATCTGCAAATACAAGATTATCATTAAGAGTCATCCAATATCAATTAATGATACTTCTTCAGCTTTCTAAAAGATGTTTTAAAACTATAGGTGAAGACCTATAGCGATCCTCAAACAGTCCTCACCTTCTAATTTACCAGCTAAAATTCCTGGCTTACTCACTCTTCCCATTAAGCATTTTTTTTTCCATGGCCTCAAGCACTCTTACATTGACCTGTGCGCTAGCAGTTATCTCCTCCAAAGTTTCTAGTGACTAAATTCATCTTTATATTTCAAAATAATGTCCCTAAATAACCAATGAGCATTCAAATGAGAATCTTCTACCTGTCCTTTGAATGTGAAGGGGAACAAAGTTTGCTACCCCAAAAGATGTCTCTTTGGAGACATTTTAGGCTGGTTAATTTTAAGCAACAGCAGACATGGGAGAAGCTCTGAAAACCAAGAAGTTACCCTTTGTAACAGGGCATTTACATTTGTAAGGGAAATCTCTATTTGTAAGGGTGTCTCCCTCACTGTACCAGGCCTGCCTTCACTATCAATGGAGTGAGATAGGATTTAAATCTGCGTTACAATTTTCCTCATTTGCTATGCTTTTCCTGGTAGCCACCCAAAACTGACTCTCAGCCCCCAATATCTTTAGTTGAGAATGCTATTTAAAATAATGACTTCTGCCATTATGGCAAAGTTACTCAGTTTTTCTTTACAGGAGAGATACATGCTATTAAACTTTGTTTTTCTGTCTTGTGTTAATCTAATTATTAGTTCAGCCAGAAAAACATGAGGGTAGAGGATAATTTTTCTTCCCCAACATATGTTTCCTCGTTATACTTTTGTTAACTTAGGCAGAAAGAATAGGACAGTGGGGGGGGGGGGGAGGAAGGAGGAAGTGCAGGAGGCAAAGGAGAGATGAGATCATCCTTAAGAAACAGCAGCCACCAGACAAGTAAGAACTAGATTTCGGTGGCCAAGAGCAGATCTAGGACACCGTCTTCCCTTCAAGGTGAACTTTAGCGAATTATAATAGATTAGAATATTATTAGCATTTCGAGCAGGGACAGTCTCCACCTCCTGTGCCATCATGAGTTACAAAAGCCAAATGACAAAAATCCCTCCTTCGGATGGGAAGGAGGGGTCAGTGACGAGCCGCCTGGGAATGCTTATAACTAACACCACCCTTGTCTTGAATATTTCACATCCTCATTTTAGAAATAATAAATTCCTAAGCCTCTTAGTTCTTCAAGGTAGTTTCTCTATTCCGAGTCTGCCTGCTCCCACCACCTTGGCAGTGTACTATCCTCTTTCAATAAATTTACCTCGTTTGGCGTATTCGGTGCATCCTCGAATTCTCTCCTGCGGTGACACCAAGAACCCATTTTCTGGCAACACTTTCTCTTTCTCCAACTAGGCTCAGCATGCTTTTTCCTTTTATCAGCAATGCTTGGCTTGGGTTGTTCCTCTGGAACAGAACTAAGCAACCAACTATGGCCCCTGGGCCAGATCCAGCCCACCGCCGTTTTTATACAGTGTTAACAGAACACGGCCCTGCCCATTTGTTTGCACATCGTCGCTGGCTGCTTCTGCACTCCAATGGCAGAGTTGAACAGTTCCGACAGAGTCTGCAAAGCTGAACATATTTACTGTCTGGCCCTTTGCAGAAACAGTTTGCTGATCCAACCTAGAACAATAGTTCCCAAAGACAGAGAGGCTCCACAGAAAAAGAAATACCAATTACTCTCTTGCAAAATAGAGCTGTCATGAAACCTTACGAAGGACTAACTTCTCCAGAGTGTGCCTAGCCAGGTGTTAGGAATACAGAAGGAACTGAGAGAGGGAAGGCAGGAAAGGCCCACTCTGATGAGGGAAAGACTGGGAGGAGTCCATGCTGGCTTGAGACCTAAGTCCTCTAAAGCTGCCCTGCCAGGAGAGTGCTGTGACTTCTCGCACTCAGACTATTTCCCACTTTCCTAGCTCACTTTCTACCTTACTGTGACATAGTAAAAGCTGCTCAGTTATCTAGTCCCCTCTAATGAAGGGGCTGTATGAATATATACAGTGATATCAATGTTTCAGATTTAAGACTTTTATTTCTTTTCTCCTCCAAGCAAGCCTGCATGGTTGAGATTTGACGCTCCCCTTCCTGCCCCCAAGGCCCCTACCATTTACAATAAGAAGAAACATTTACTTTCACTCTACAGCTTACAGAGTGCCTATGCTTTGGCGGCTGACTTGTAATGAGTCAGAGTGCGGGCAGAAGGGTCGGTGGCATTGATCCACCTGGGCATCCAGTAATGGGTCAGCCAGTCCGCTCGGCCTGGGTAATGGCGTTCAAAGATTTGACGGTAGTAATAGCCTTCTTTAGTTTTAGGTGTATTGAAGGGAAATTTTTCGGCTGCAGTTGCCATCATTGCATCACTAACCTGTAAAAATAAAGAGTATAAAAGCAAAATGGTTTTTTAAGAGGCGTGGAAATACTTGTATTTAATCTGGCTTCACAAAACAAAACAAAACGATGTGAAAAGTCTTGACTCTAAATTGTGCCAGAGACCCTCTGAATCACCCATCACTTAGAATATATTAAAATGCCATAATATACATAGCTGCAGTGACTTTTAAAGAACATTCATATGCCCATTTCTAATCCAGGGAGGCTCTGAGTGTTTTATTCATTTATGCCTAATAATGTCTGGCACCCAGCATGTGCCAAAAGTGCATTAAATGAAGGTCAGCGATGATTGGTTAAGTCTCGTCTCTCTTTTAACACTAGATGCTACTTTGTTATCCTGTAAGCTACTTAATTCTTATAAAGTTCTTGTAAAAAAGGAAAGCTCTCCTACAGACACAAAACATTTAAACTAAGTACAAAATGGAACAGTGATTATTTATAACTCTGCATCCAAATTGTCCTATTCTAGAAAATGTTTTTAAAGACATTATACCTGATGTTCAATATAGTCCTGTAATATCCTAAACCAGGAATTCTTAACTGAGGTTATGCCATCACTGAAGGCTTCTTTGGGTCGCCAGAGAATCTCTTTAGGTAACAGATTGGAGTCTTCAAATGTCTCTCTCAGGAGATGTTTTTCTATCCCATTCTGACAGGAAAACAAAAGGAGCATCAGTAAAAGTTCCAAATATAACCAATGGACAAGTTTTTTTTATCTTCAGTTGATTTACCTACCTTGGGAATTCTCAGGTCTGGTGGCAGAGACAAGAAATAGGAACAAAATCGATGATCTAGAAATGGGACCCTCAATTCCAGGCTTAAAGGGGAAAAGAAAATCAAAATGGGTATTTAGTGCCTGTGAGTTTAGATTCTGACTTCATTTCCTAGCAATTCAACCAGCCTCTAACTAATGTTACAATTTTGTCATTTTTACAGTCCTCCTAACTGAGTGCCCTATGCTAATGCATGAATACAAAAACCTTCCTTCAATATATGCATTATCTAGGGAGTGAAACAAACCGTCTGAGGATAATTATTTTTACTTTCCCTTCTGTGAACAACTAAATGCCTATCAAAAAGTGGAGAGAGAATCATGAGTTACCTGATCACTAAGAATATCCTCTCCTTTCCCTTGACCTTTACGACTCAAAGTTTTTTCTAGGCGAGACCATTTCATCCTATTAAAAGCTGTACTAATAATTCAAAAAGTTTTACTCAACTGATTACTAATTTACATTCAAGATTCAGTATAAACCAATGTTCCACAGTGTCTCATCACAGGACACATCATGTTTCCTAAATCCTGGTGAGTCTGATTAGGACAAGCAGAAAGGAACATAATCACAGATTCAGTTCATTCCCCATCCAGTATTTTATTATTTTCCAATTTAAGTGTGAGTTGGCAGAAGCAACTGAAACATTTAATGTTGATTGTTTATCTTGTACAGGAAGAGTCTTCAATTCTCCAATACAACCCGCTGAAATGTAAAATCTTTAGCCAACCAGAAATGATATCAAGGAAACCTGGTTTTTATAATCGCATCAAACAGGCATAGCAGGCTGTCAACATTTGTTACACGGAGGTGTGTAATCGTTACTTCTCTTAAAAAGACTTATTAAAAAGAGCTGTAACTGGCTTCCCTCTCGGTTGCTCAGATGTGAGCAGTATGTCGTTATGCTTTAAAGATGGAAACTTGGTCTAAAATAACCTGTAGAAGTCCTCTCACCATTCCCTCAACAGCACTTTGAATTTAGCCTGATTCCTCAGGGGCTAAGTTAAGAGGCAAACTTCATTTTCTCTATACAAGTTGTATCTTGCAACATATAGCCGATGGGAAAGAGAAAAAGAAAATTGGCCCTCGAGCTTTTTGTTTTTTGCGGTTGTTTTTATGGTTGCTTTTTAAAACACTGAGTTACCCATGGGCAGCAGTAGTTCGATCTGCTCGGAGAACATCAAACAAATAGAGTTCCTTCAGAAGCCTCTCACTCTCTTCCCCGGCTTTTTCAGGAGAAGGAGCCTATTTTATAAACAAATAGCTGAAAGTTACAAATACACCCACAGATTTGCTTTGGATACATCAAACAGTTTTTATTTCTTACTTTTACACATATTCCAACAATAAAGGTGGGTAAGACAAAAAAGCTAAGCAAAGTTTAGGGAATGGAGTAAATGCTGTATAAAACATGTCTTCCCTCACACTAAAGAACAAAAAAAATGGATACACTGTGCAATAACCATAGTATCACAGGGGATTAAGAAACATGAGGAACACGAGTCTCTTGCTTAACTAGTTTTAAAGAAGACAGATTATCTGACACTACTAAGACTTCTTTCTCCTCAGAAGAAACACAAAGCTGACACTATCAGGTTTCTTCATATACCTCACAAGATACTCAAAAATGTTAACTGCTATACTGAAAAGACAGATGACAGAAAACAGTTAAATAATTCATACTTTTCTTAACCCAGCACCAATATCCCTCCATTTGAGAATACTTACCTTATGAAAATATATGTATCCCTGAGTTAGTTCATCTGAACCTTCTCCAGAGAAGATCACCACGCTATCTGTGTTCTTCCGAATGTACTTGGAAATTAAGTACATACCTTAAAAACGAGACAGAAATTATTGTTAAGGTCAACATAACTCTCTACCAAAAACGCTTTTATTTGGCTTTTGGAAACAACTACAAATTTTGTTCTTAGACTATACTCCGTATTGATATAGTTTGCAAAATAATGACATTTTTTTCTAAATGCCATGTATACATACACATAATCTAAAAGTCACACTTTTGTAATGAAATAGTCCAAAACCATGCCACAATTTTATATATAGGTTTGAAAATTGTAATGCTTTTAGACCAAGAACATCCACGTTAAAATTTTGCTAAACCGAACAATAACTCAAATATCTAAAAAAATTTCATACCTTTCATACCAGTATCACTATACAAAAATAGTAAGAGCTGGGGTTTTGGTAGTTTTGTGTTCATCTTTTTTCCTAGTACCCCCTTATCCACCAAATTCCACATATAGTTAAGATACTATATAAGTTATTAGAAGATGACCATTGATTCCTGCTTTGTATTCCTGTGAACCAGTATTGGTTCTTAGCCATTTTTTCATTACTGCCTCCCTAGGGAGACTTTCTAGACATTTTTCATAATTACTCCCCTGATGAAATATTAATATCAGATATACTATATATCTCTTCATGTATTGTGGCTCTTTGGAGGGCTATAAACTATTGTAACACCTGAAATTTTTTTGCCCCCAATTTTTGATCCCTTGGAGGTGATTGTCACCCCTGCATGGAGTCCTAGCAGATTCTGAGTCTCTTTAAGAGAGGCGCGTCTAAGCCAGCAGCATAGTAGAGGCTCAACAACATTGGATCAGTCTGATTTAGAGTACGTTTCTGATCTCGGTATGTATCCACGGGGTAAAAACTAGTATTGCTTGTTGGGCAATAAACATTACTGATTGATAAACATTACTGATTTTATACCATGAAATATTTATCAACGTGTATCTAAAATGAGTATTCTTTACAGAAAATTAGTTACAACATAGACTATTTTCCTATACAGCCCAAGAAACTTTATATAGAGAAATTGGGGGAAGGGATACAGAAAAAAACCAAAAAACAAAATATATATATATTTATACATACACACACACACATACACACACACACACACCCATACACATACATACATACATACACTTTCTGGAGAAATACAAATTGTGATACCAAAAAATGGAAGTTTAACTATGTATTTATCGTTCCTCTCACTTCAAAAGAGATTCAGGGAATTCTTAAATGGTCTTGTCTTAAACAATTGCTGACACAGGAATTTTATTTGAACTCACTCTTGAGTATTGTTTTTTAAACTGTTGCTTGAGGTAATATTTTTTTAAACCTTACACTTTTTCAGTATTCCAAATATTTTTTGATATCATAAAATACCTTACCTACAGACGCACGCACTGTTGTAATGTCGTAAGTTTCCAAGGAAAATATGACTTCATCCAGAACCTGAATCCCCTCCTCAGAGTTAAAGAGAACTTCATGGTGTTCACTTCCAATATGATTTGCCACCTGATTATATAAAGAAATACCCACACACGTGTTATTTAAAGAAAAGTACTGCCCTTGAAAATGCAACATGACAGTAGTTCCAATGCGTTATGAATTAACAACAGTGAAAAACAAGGCAAAATAAGGGGAAATGGTTCTCCAGGACACCACATACAAGCCCCACCTAGTCAGGTTCCCTGGCCTCCCCGTCTCTACTCTCCACTCAGCCACCAAGGGGTAGGACTCCCATCAGCCCCGTCCACTCCAACCTAACAATCACGAGGCTTCCAATTAGCATGCCACGCCCCTCCCCCCCCCCAAACACACACCTATTTGATCTAATACGCCTCGTCTCTCTAGTCCAACCTGGTCCTGCTCTAACCCTGCTTTTCTTTGGCAATGCCTAATTTTATATCCAGGATGCTATTCCTAAATGAAGTGCTCTCCACTCCCATTTTCTTTGGTTATTTTGGATTCTTTCAGCATTAATCAACTTACTTTGGGACTGCTCTCTAGCTCTTTCTCATCCCTTCTATGTAAGTTTTTCCAGAGTAAGAACAAAGTATCCTGCATACTGGGTATGTACCAAGTTCCCTATGCCCAGTCCTAGACATAGGGCTTTATTTTAAAAAAGCAGTAACAGCTACCAGTCACTAAATATTTACTATATGCTGGGTTCTAGCCTATGCATTGTACATGAATTATACATTTTTTACCTCAAAACTATTCCATAGTGAATACTATTCCTCCCATTACATAAGTGAGGAATTGCGTTGTAGAACTAGGATTTGAAAGCAGTAGTCAGGCTCCAAAGCCTGCCCTCTTAACCACTATACCAGGCTCTGACTTTCAAAAGGACAGAATTATTATCATAGGGCTTTTGTGAGAATTGCATGGGCCACGGTGGATAAAAGCACTCAGAATACAGGGTACAACATAGTTGATATTCAGCAGGCATTTTATTCTATTTTAATATCTTTAATTTAAAATAACTACTTGAATCAATACAGCAGCAGAAGAGCAGAATCTTCAATTATTGACTTGATTTTCATTCTAACAGTAAGTCTGTCTTAACTATGGGCAGAGACAGCATCTTACCTTTCTAGCAGCCAGTAAATCAGGACTGTCTTCCATGCCAATCGCAAATGTCTGGAAAGGGTACTGGACTTGGGCCTCTTTGAGCTGCTTCATCAGGGTGGCAGCAACCAAACTGGAATCCAAGCCCCCTGCGAGCAAGACATGAAGTACACTGGTCACGTGCCTTGCGTAAGAGGGGGACAGATGACTTACATTCCTATTACATGACACCAAGATTAGAATTTTACCATTTAAAATCCCCAAGTTTTATAAACTGAAAATCAACTTCAATAAGAGAAAAATCTAACATATAACCTGTGATAATGGTAACAGTATTTGAATTGGTTAGAAATCTCTTAAACATAATTCTAAAGAATGCTTCCTAACTCACTCAAACCAATAATATAATTACAGTGTAACTTTACATTGCTACATTACCGTAAATACTAAATGCAGCTTACAGAAAACTTTTTCATCCAGTAACTGAAGAAAGATTAAATCACAGAGTACATACTTTATAGTCAAAACCTCAGGAATAGCTACACATCATTGAACTTAAACAAATACGAACTAAATAGAATTAGGCTTTGTAACAGACTTCACCTGATAAAAGGCAGCCAATCCTTCTGTCTGTCATCAAACGTTTCTTAATGGCATTGTCAAAAAGCATCCGGAGGTTGCTCTTCACAGTTTCTAGCTCAAAACCTATTAACATATAAAGTAAATGAAACAGCTCCAGAAAAGCTCGACTGAGTTATTTATTGAAATGAGGTCCACAGTCACCTATGTCTGTCATAATGGCATTTGTTCAACAGTGGCGCTTGCCAGATCCCAATGTGTGACCTCCAAATTCAATAGGTACTAGATCTTCATACTTACCTTCTTCCAGTGATGAGAGAGTATAATTTTCCTTTGGGAGAAACAGGTGGGGAGTAGGTGGGTGGGCATTTGCTTTCTCACCTGGAAACAGTTTCTCCACACTGTCATAGGTGGCATGCAGAGGCTCGTCTCTGCAGTGATGATATTTAACCATTTCCACCGATGCAACTTTGCCGTTTGGCTTTAAATCCAAAACTTCATAGTGTCCAGGGAGAAAGGGCTCCACTTTTAAAAAAGGAGCTGTGGAGTGCTTCAAGTTAATAAGACCTACAAATCCAAAAAAATAACTTTACGAGCATTCAAATTAGGATAGCACTTCACAGTAACCTTCCTGATTAGTTAATATTCTTTAAATTCCTATTTATTGTCTCTTTTTAATACATGTCCATCATATCAGCAAAATGGGGGAAAAATTAATCACTTAACCCTACTATTTACTTACTACAGAGGTAATAATATACAGCAAAAGTATAGATTTCTAGTAATACAAAGTGGTAGGAAAATCTCCAGTGTTCAATTTCTTCTTCTTAGTTGGAATTTCTGATCAAGAAAATCTATTTTCTATAATAAAACCAGCTACAAAAAGAAAAACAAGATACGTTTATTAACCAAAGAGATGGACTTGAACTATTAATTTTATCATCTGCTGGCAGTCATTGCTTCGTCATCACTAAGGTACTTTAAGGAAACAGCCGTGGCTCCCAGCCCTTTCACAAGCAAAATGATTTACTACTTGGCACTTTAAAGTCAGATATTAAGAAGTTAGGCATTTATCCCTTAACAAATTATTATACATGGTGTGTGAGTTAAACAGTATAACCTAAATTTCTTCAGCAAGTTCTCACAGGGAGTAGCCAACCTGACATCACTAAGATCTTGGAAATAAATAGGAACAGCCTCTCTACACAGAATAATATGATTTATAATTTGAGTTTGTTAACCCAGGAGTCTACTGTGTAGCACTGACTTCAAAGACTAGATAAGACCAAATCCCATCACTAGCTAGCAGAGCTTAAGAGAGCCACACAACTCCTGTAGGGGATAAAGAGGAATTAAAAGGTTTTAAGCAGAGAGTGGTATGATCAGATGAGTTTCTGATAGGTTATTCTAAAAGCAGGAAATACAAATCACAACCACAATGAGATACCACTTCTCAACCACCAGAATGGCCAACATAATAGTAATAATAAAAGACAGAAAATCACAAGTGTTGACAGAAAATGGAACCTTCATAAATTGCTGGTAGAAATGTCAAATAGTACAGGCACTGGAAAAACAGTTTGACAATTCCCCAAAAGTCACATAGAGTTCCCGTATGATCCAGCAAGTCTGCTTCTGGGGTATACTCACATATGCAAGAAAACTGAAAGCATGTATTTCATACAAAGCTTGTGCATGAGTATTCACAGTAACTCACAGCCAAAAAATGGAAACAACCCAAATGGCCAACTGATGAATGATAAACAAAATGGGATACACCCATACAATGGAATATTATCCTGTTATAAGAAATTAAGAAGTACTGATACGTGCTACAACATGGATAAACTTGAACATGAACTTGAAATGTCCAGAATATAAAACTCCAGAGACAAAAAGGAAATTAGCAGTTGCTAGGGGCTGAGGTGGTGGGTGGCAAGAGGAATGATAGGTGTGAGATTTCTTTTGGGGGTGATGGAAATGTTCTGAAAATAAAAGTGGTGATGGTCACACAAATTTGTGAATATACTAAAACCACTGACCTGTATACTTGAAAAGGGTAACTGTGTGGTATGTGAGTTATATCTCACGTTTTTTTCTTAAAAAACAAAAACAAAAACCTGTTACAATTCTCTAGATGAGATCATTCAGTCTGGAAAAGGACAGTGTTAAGAGGATGTAAAAAATAAGTCAAGACATTTCAAAGGGTAAATTGAATGTAACATTAGAATTCCGTATTAAGTTATCAGGCCTAAGGGAGACAGTGGAAGTAAGGAGTCTGCTTTTCCCTTGTGTTCTCTTTGCTGGGCTTCCCTAATCATACTAAACATACATACCTGTTCCGTGCCATTTGACCACACTAGAAATGCCTGAAAATAGACCAATTCAGATATCTCTTAGTCCCCACAATGTGACTAGTGTCCTAAGGACCCTTTTATTGATCTCATTATCCTTGCTTCAGCCAATGTTACATCTTAAAAACTAAGTGAGAAAGGATTTAAGGACTAAAGCAAAATGAAGTAGGCAGTTAGACCAGATTTTAGAATGTTATTGCTGTCTAGGGAAGATAAAAGATGAATGTCTTCCTCAAGTTTACTGTGAAAAAGTGCTGAATATGATTAGTTTAAGTATTTTCTTTCCATTCTGTGGACTGTGTTTGCATTTTGTTGATGGTGTCCTTTGATGTACAAAAAAGTTTAATTTGGATGAAGTCCAATTTATGTGTTTTTGTTGTTGCATGTGGTTTTGATGTAATACTTAAGAAATCTTTGTGAAATCCAGTATCATGAAGATTTACCTCTATGTTTTCATTTAAGAATTTTACAGTTTTAGTCCTTACATTTGGGTCTTTGATCAATTTTAATTTTTGTGAGGAAAAGGGCCAACTTCATTTATTTGAATGTGTATGTCCAGTTGTCCCAGCATGACTTGTTGAATAGGTTATTCTTTCCCCATTGAATGGTCTTGGTACTTGTTGAAAATCAGCTGACTCCAGATGCATGGGTTCCTTTCTGAACCCTCAATTCTATTCTACTGGTCTCTATGTCTATCCATGTGCCACTACTATACAGTCCTGCTCACCCTTGTTTTGTAGTAAATCTTGAAGTCAGGAAGGGTGAGACTTCCTTCGTTGTTCTTTTTTTTCAAGATTGTTTTGGCTATCCTGGGTCCCTGTACTTCCACATGAATTTTGTCAGTTTGTCAATTTCTACAACGAGGTCATTTGGGATTCTGATAGGGGTCACATTAATATGAAAATCAATTTGGGGAATAATCATCTTAATAATGTTAAGTTTTCGATTCATGATCATGTGATGTTTTTCTATTTATTTAAATCTCTCATTTTTTGTAACAATGTTTTATAGTATCACAGTACAAGTTCTGCACTTCTTTAGCTAAACTTATTTCTAAATATTTTATTCTTTCTGATGCTATTGTAAATTAAATTGCTTTCTTAATTTCATTTTTAGATGTATAGTGTTCACTGCAAGTGTATTAACCAAATACAATTGATTTTTGCATATTGATCATGTATTCTACAACCTGGTTGAATATAATGAAAGGAACATATGGGAACTCTGTACTTTCTGTTCAGTTTTTCTGAAACCTAAAACTGCTCTAAATGCAGTCCATTCATTTTTAAAAAATATTAAAGAATTAAATGATCCTCAGCAGGGGAAAAAAAAGGGCAAAGGAACTAAATAGACATTTCTCCCAGGAAAATGTACTAATGGCACACACATAAGAAACGATGTTTGACATCATTATCCACAGGGAAATGCAAATCAGAAGTACAATGAAATACTGCTTCACATGTATAATACTAGGAAGGCTAGAACAAAACAATCAGACAAATAATATTTGTGAGGATGTGGAGAATCCAAAACTGTCATATACTGCTGGTAGGAATATAAAATGGTGCAGCCACTTTGGAAAACAGCCTGGCAGTTTCTCAAACAATTAAACAGAGTTACCATATGACCCAGCAAGTCCACCCTGAGGTATACGCCCAAGAGAAATGAAAACATATGCCCACACAAAAACTTGTGTGTAAATGTTTATAGCAGCACTATTCACAATAGCCAAAAGGGAGAAACAACCCAAATGTCCATCAACTGACAAATGGATAAACAAAATGGGGTATATCCATATAATGGAGTATCTTTCGGCCATAAAAAGTGAAAACAAAGTAAGTAATGATACATGCTACAGGATAGACAAACCTTGAAAGCATGCCAAGTGAAAGAAGCCAGTCACAAAAGACCACATATATGATTCTATTCATAGGAAATGTCCTGAATAGGAAAATCCACATAGAGGTTTAATGGTTGATGGATATAGAGGGATTAGGAGTGATAGCTAAAGGGTATAGGGTTTCTTTTTGAGGTGATAAAAAACTTTCTAAAATTGGCAAAAGCTTTGGTTGCAGATATGTGAACATACTAAAAACCACTGAATTGTATACTTTAAATGGATGAATTATAGTATGTGAATTATGTATCAATAAAGCTGTTTTTAAAATGCTAAATAAGTATTTGCTATAGCTATGGCATGGTACCACAGAGCAATAACTGCAAGGCCAACCCTAACATTACAATATGACATAGGAAAACTTGCCAATACGTACGAGATCAACCCAGATGCAAAACATATCAACACAACAAAAAATAAATGACTTTACTATAGATTTATCCTTCAAGGATTACAGAATTTAAGTGCTAAAAAGGAGAGTCTAACTCCTTGGTTTAAAAAAACACAAAGCTCAGCGGGTCCATGACTTACATAGTCAATTGTAAAATTTTGGATTGCCCCCTATGGGATTTGACCTAGAAGAAAACACAAAATCAGGACAATAATAATAAAAGAAAGCAGGATAATAATGGAAATCTATAGAAAAGTTCTAACATTACCTTTAGCTTCTGAACACACGGCCAAAAATCCATCTTCTGTCATAGCTTTAAACAAAGGTCTGACTCCATAGGTATCTCTGCCCAGGAATACTTTCTTATTGGCTGTATCCAGTAAAATAAACGCAAATACCCCATCCAACATACAAACTGTTTGCTCAATTCCTCCTTTGTCATAGAGATGAAGGATTATCTCACCATCCACTTTGGTCTGATATTCAAATTCAAAATGGCTTCGCAGCTTAAGGAAGCAATAACAAAAAACAAACAAACACTTTAGAGCCCTTGTGCATTCCCCAATAATTTTTTATTGCAAAGTGACGTCTATATTTCTGTCCTCAGTTATCATTTCATGCATTTTAGTGATTTAGACAAATCATAGCATTATAAAAATATAGCTTGTTTGAACTCATAATCCTACAAATTATTTAAAACAAAAAGGCTAAACCTGTGAAAATTTTACTTGCATTCTGATAAACAGAATGCAGAGACAATGTACCAGAGCAGCAACGTGTGGAGGGATGTGAATGCATGTTATATACATACCGTGTATGTAATACAAATATATTTACATACCCAGAGGGTGCCAAAAAAATGTATACACATTTAAGAGATAACAGCTCTTAAAAAATGTGTATACATTTCCCCCCCAGGTATATGTAAGTTAAACAAATAGGTTGCGTAGTTGCCATGATACTAAAAATGTGTTTTCCGCTACTGTGAAATTTTGGTTTGGGAAAATAGTAGTATCAGCTGAAGTTCTTCCAGTTCAGCCTCAAAGATCTACTTAAGAAAACAGAAAGCAAAATGACAAACATCTTTGGCATTATTCCCTGACAAATAAATAACTCCATCACAATAACAGAAACACATGGTCCAAAACAAAGCTGCTGGTCCTAGGGAGGACGACAACATCGAGTCCTTCCACCACTGCAGTGGAATTAAAGCTACTTCTCACTGACAGACAAAATGACAGTGGAGGTTAGTCCACATACCCCAAAGAAACAGCAAAGAGCAAACAAACTAAAAAGCTTCTGCATAGCAAAAGAAACCATTGACAAAATAAAGAGGCAACCAACTAAATGGGAGAAGATTTTTGCAAACAACGCCTCCAATAAAGGGCTAATATCAAAAATATATAAGGAATTCATACAACTCAACTACAAAAAAAAAAAAAAAAAAACCCCAATTAAAAAATGGGCAGAGGACCTGAATAGACATTTCTCCAAAGAGGACATACAAATGGCCAATAGACATATGAAAAGATGCTCAACATCACTAATCATCAGAGAAATGCAAATAAAAACCACAATGAGACATCACCTCACCTGGTTAGAATGGCTACTACTAACAAGACTAATAATACCGTGTTTCCCCAAAAATAAGACGTAACTAGACCATCAGCTCTAATGCGTCTTTTGAAGCAAAAATTAATATAAGACCCAGTCTTATTTTAATTCAAGACCAGGTCTTATATAATATCAGACCAAGCCTCACATTAATTTTTGCTCCAAAAGACGCATTAGAGCTGATCGCCCAGCTGTGACTTATTTTCAGGGAGATACGGTAATAATAAGTTTTGGAGAGGCTGTGGAGAAAAAGGAACCCTTATACACTGTTGGTGGGAATGTAGATTGGTGCAACGGCTATGGAAGGCAGCGTGGAGGTTCCTCAAAAAATTAAAACTACAATTACCATATGACCCAGCAATCTGTCTCCTGGGTATGTACCCCCAAAAAACTGAAAACGCTTATCCATAAAGATATATGTGCTCCAATGTTCACTGCAGCTTTATTTATGGTGGCCAAGACATGGAAACAACCAAAGTATCCTCCAGTAGATGATTGGATAAAGATGTGGTACATATACACAAAGGGATACTACTTTGCCATAAGAAAAGATGAAACAGTGCCATTTGCAACAACATAGATGGATCTTGAGATTATTATGCTAAGAGAAATAAACAGAAAAAGTCGAGGACCATAAGATTTCACTGATTTGTGGGATATAAAACTGAAAATAACAAAGGAACAAGACAAACAAATGAAGAAACAAAAACTCATAGACACAGACAATAGTTTAGTGGTTACCAGAGGGTAAGGGGGTGGGGGATAGTAGAAGAAGGTAAAGGGGGTCAAATATATGGTGATGGAAGGAGAACTGACTCTGGGTGGTGAACACACAATATGAGCTATAGATGATGTTATTACAGAATTGTACATCTGAAACCTATGTAATTTTACTAACTATTGTCACCCAAAAAAATTTTAATTAAAATAAATAAATAAAAATAAAATAAAAAAAGAAACAGCAAAGAGTCCATCACTATCACAGCTTGCATAATGAAAGGGTTTGATTAAGTTATGCCTGAACTCGGGCTCTCCCTCACCATTGGCAAACTGAGATGAAAAGTCCTCGCTGTGCTTCTCTTTGTTTGTACTTATGACTTTTGGCTGACAACAGATAGAGTAGAGGTTCACATAAACAAAACCAGGTGGACGCCCTAGATAAGTTTAAACATTTTAAAACATGTTTTTAAGTTTCAAAAAGTCTATGTGTTTGTACATGTATGACCTATGAAACATGCTCCACAATCTCACTCACTTTTATAAATCTGTAAACTTTCTGTCTATATGCACTCACAGAACTGTCCAAAAATGGGCTGTGGCTGCCTCCCGTGACTATAAAGCCACCTGCCTCCTGGTTGCTGCTACCTACTCTGAGAGACTATCAGGGATGATCTGTCAGTAGCAGGTAGAATTTGGAAACAGTCTTCTGCTGACCCTTCTGGGCATTGAAGTACCTGAAGGATAAATGACCCTAAAGCATCCAAAGCAAGCAACAGCTTCCCAAATCGATCTTCCACCACCACGTCATTGTCACTCTGGCCTAAACCTTGCAGATAATTTATTGGTTAATGATTCACATGTACCACTTCCTATTCCCTCTACATGAAATGCCCTTCCCAGCCCTGCTAGCTGACCCTCATCCACTGCATCTTAGCTCAAGTGTCAATTTCTCAAGCAGCCTTCTCTGAACCACCTTTCCTAAAACTGGATCGCCCATATCCATCAGTTCCATAGTCGTGTTTTCAGAATGCCTATTACACATACAATGTTTTAGTTTTGGTCTGCTCCCTAATAGAATGAGCTCCTTTAGAGTGCAGACCTACCTTCATATTTACTATTATATCCCCAGAACCTAACACAGAGCC
Source organism: Rhinolophus sinicus (assembly GCF_036562045.2). Classification (NCBI taxonomy): domain Eukaryota; kingdom Metazoa; phylum Chordata; class Mammalia; order Chiroptera; family Rhinolophidae; genus Rhinolophus; species Rhinolophus sinicus. Next base: position 87,916,927 of record NC_133758.1, read on the forward strand.
TAACACAAGTCCTAATTAATATTCAAATTCATAATAAGAAAAAAGAAAACATTCTTAAGCATTAAAGAACCTGAATTGCCATCCCCATTTACTTGGTTTTTTTTGTGACCAAGTCACTTCACCTCTTTGCGCATCAGTGTCTTATCTATATAACTAGAACAAATGAGATAATGAACACGGAAAGTGCTTTTTGAAACGTAAAAAGCATTATATAAACTATACAAAATTATTATAATCAATGAGCTGTGAGGTTTAATCACAGCAGATATCTTCTGATTGCATTTTCTTTACCTTTTGGTGGTTGTAGATTTCACCATTGTAACAGAGCCACAAATAAGGATATTTCTTCACTCGAATTGGCTGCATTCCAAACAGTGGGTCCACCACCGCCAACCGGTGGAATCCAAAGCAGCAGTTGGTGTATCCATTGACATTCTCAAAACGGAACGCATCTGGACCCCTGTGTGCAATCTTCATAGCACTCAGACACTGAACAGAAAGACAGTCGTCACTGCCAAAGAGGGCCCAAATGCCACACATGGTTCAGCGGAACTACGGCCTTTCTAGAGAGAGAAAAGCAGACCAAATAAATATTCAGCATCCAATCCAAGTCTGTATTAAATCTTGGTTCCAAAAACTTGCATAAACCACTTCAAAGACAAATACAAACTATCTTATCTATAGCAATTTCCCATTAGGTTGGCAGGCACACGGGTTAAGAATAGTTCAATTGACTCCCAAGTATTCAGAAAAGAGGGATGACCTTTACATGCAGCCAGCTATAGGAGTTTAGCATCCAAAGCCTGCATCTGCATCTGTCTCACCTAGGTCACTTTAGGATTTGGTCAGCTAGAGCTGACAGTGTTCAGGCCACATTCTGTTGTGCATCCTAGGTTTACTTCCAAGATACACATACACATGTAGGCTGGCTCCAACCATGTGAGACTGCAGCCCCACCTTCTCCCACCCAGAATCTCAAAAACCCTCAAAAATCCAAGATACTTTCCAGATTACTACAGTGTCCTCTTAAGTGTCCCTGACAATTAATGTCCTCCGTTTACCTGTACAAACTGCCCATAGAATACAGTGGGTAGAATAAAAGATCATACATACTGCTGAAGTATAATATTAAGATATACAGCTCTTCTAAGCATTTCACGACTTCTAGCTTACCCAAGTGATTTATTCAAATGTGATAAAATAAATTCTGGAGAAAAAGAAAGCAGATATCCTGGCTTTATAACAACAACAACAACAAAAATTACATTGACAGAGATACAAAATGACTATCATCAAAAACGTCCGAAGAATAAAAATGTTCTCAAATATTTTTGTTTCAAAGCTTCCTTGGTCAATAAGAAAGCAAAGTAAGTGGGACAGAGACAGTGACAACATCTCTGAAAAACTACTGGGTTCAACCTTTCAGGCGAAGAAGCAGACAAATAATTCCTACAAATGTTAACTACTTCGCAATTTCAAAATTTCAATGTGAACTAAAGGGTTATTTTATTTGGATGCTGCAAGCTCAAAACAGTTATTTCACCAAAATATCTGTTAATTTGGAAATGATTTTGGTTTTTTTAAAAATGAAAATTTGCAGCAAATGCCTAGATAATTTGGGACAAAAACTATAAAGAAAAAATATATATAAAAATTGTATCAATTACTTTGAGCAAATCCTCTGAGGGCATTTCATTTGTATCTAAATGAACCAAAGCTTTATTTGGCCTTTCAATGAGACCAGATCAAATTAACAGAAAATTGTATTAAAAAAAAGTATTAACTCAAGCAACTTGGGAATAAATTATCACATGTCCTATGCAGTCCCTTCCATACACTTGGCCAAATAATCTATGAGATATTTACTTTAAGTTTTAGTGGGAAAGTTCACTAAGATTTAAGTGAGATAACTATTGATAAACCATCTATCTACCGTTGACTCTATATAGTATAATGGAATACTACTCAGCCATAGAAAAGAATGAAATCTTGCCATTTGCAACAACATAGGTGGACCTCAAGGGTACAATGCCAAGTAAAGTAAGTCAGAAGGAGGAAGACAAATACTATATGATTTCACTTACATGTGGAATCTAAAAACCAAAACAAGAATTTTTAAAAAATGAACAAATGAAATAAAACAAAAACAAACTCACAGATATAGAGAACAGCTCAGTGGTTACCAGAGGGGAAGGGGTGAAGGGGGTCAATTATATGGGGATGGATAGTAACTAGACTTTGGGGATGATCACTTTGTAGTGTATATCGATGTCAAATTCCAATGCATACCTGAAACTTACATACTAAATAAAATCAGGCTGGGTAAGTGCTTTGAAAACCTCCTGAGGCCATTAGCGAACCATTTACCTGTCTTCCTGGTGTTACTTAGTGAATCCCATTAAGCACACTAAAGATAACATTAACCACTACAGTGGAGAGGGAGTGGAGGAAAATAGTTTGTGAAGCACACTTAATTTCTCTGGCACAAAATAGCAAATTAAAACCATCACCTAGGATTTTTATTGGAGTTAGTCTTATCGGAAGGCAAAGGTCCTACTTGCAATGATTTTTTTCCTACTGCTGCTACTTGTTCCCAGTAATTTCCCCTATTTCCTCATAAATGTCTAGAGCAGGGCTGTCCAACAGACATGTGAGCCACATTTTTAATTTTAATATACTAGCTCCATTAAAAAAGAGAAAAAAGGTGAAATTAATGTAAAATATATTTTAGCACAATGTACCAAAAACAGTATCATTTCAACATGTGATCAGTCTGAAAAATTATTGACAAAATATTTTACATTGCTTTTCTCTATTAAATCATCAACATGTGGTATATTTTACACTTATAGCACATCTCACATCATACTAGCCAGCATGTCAAGTTCTCAATAGTCACATGTGGCTAGCCACTACAGAATTGGACAGTGTTGTTTCAGTGCATTTAGTTTCTATTCTACTTACCAACTAGTTAAACTTCATATCACTTTATTTTTACATTAATATCTCAGCAACAGTTCTGGTTCAAGACTCACGTTACTTCTAATTAACCTTACTGCAATGCGATCAATCAATGAAAAAAAAGTTCTTGGTGCTTTAAAATTATTAATCAAGCACCCAGGGCAACAGACAGTAAAGAAATAATGTAGGCCCCAGGGGCCGAAAACTGGAGCTTTATTCAAAACAGTAACACTAATCTGAAGCGAGCCCTGTAGAACAAATATCCACTGAGAAATGGTGTCCCAGTTCTTTTGACTTTTTCTGTCCACACCGCCTGTCGCCCTCAACATATCTCTTTTGACAGAGTTTGCTCAGCAAGTCACTAGTCTTGCTATCTATAAAGGAGGGTGGGGGGGGGGTGTCTAGCTAAAGGTGGGGAAGGGGGAAACCAGAGGTGAGGGAGTAAGTACCGACCCTGAGGCTGAGACCCACAACCCGGGAGACCCTCCCTCCTGGACCAAGACCAAGCTACTGAGTCGCCCCAGGAATCCCACCTGCACCCTGGCCACGTGCACCCTCCAGCCCGTCCAACGCAAGGCCTCGGGATAGCGAAAATTTCCACAGGCTTCGACACAACATAATAAAAAGTAATAAAATTTACAGGGGCCAACGTAGGCCACCGCCGCCTTTTCTCCGAAGCGGCCTCTTCGGTTCCCGATCCCTCCCTCCCGGGACCAGCACTGAGGTCTTCTCAAGCTGGCTCCCTGATGCACGACAATTGGCCCCGCCCCTTACCCCGGCAGGAGCCACAGCATCTGCAAGAGCGGGGATCCGCATCTGCCCCACAGTGGGCAGCGCACCCTCCTCCCCCTCCCGGGGCAGCCCCGAAGCACGCGGAGAGGGCGCTCCGCTAGGAGCCGCGGCCCGGTTTACCTGGGCACGAGCGGATCGGGTGAGCCGGGAGCGGGCGGCGCGGAGCCGGGCTGGACTGCAGGAGGGCGGGGCGCGCGGGGCGCCTCCTCTCATTTTATACCCGCCTAGCTCCTGTAATGCGTGCGGGAAGTTTCATCATGCAGACGAGGACCAACCAGCGGGCGCAGGGGCGTGGAGTGGCCCAGCGGGACGGGGTGGGACAGGGCGGGGAGCGAGGGAGAAGGTGGAGCAAGGAGGATCTGCTCTGCTTCCAGCTGGTTAAAGCGTTGGGCTCTTGCTGAATAGCCCCAGAAGTCAGGCCAAATGCTGCATTGACACCAATGGTTAGCTTATCTGCAGTTCGGACAATTAGGGGGTCTTCTGTACTTTGTTCTCAGGGAAATCATCACCAAATTGATTGCAGTATCCCCTCTGAAGATAGAGAAAGTATACCACCATGATTTAAAAAAAAAGTACTATGACTTTATAACACTTATATAGATTTATATTTTGTGACCTCAGCGCCAAAATAAATTGAGAAACAGTAAAATTACACGTGCAAGACATACTAAGATCAGACTACAGTCAATGCTTGTAGAATACAGGTTTGATATCCCTGTACAGTACATTCCTAACTAGTTCAAAAATTGCCAGAATATAAATTCCGCAGAGCATGCAGTGAGCACTTAGTAGTTGACAGGCAAGAACAAAGATGATAGATGACTATGTTCTGAGGTTCTTTATTGACGTAAAGTTTTCAGTATCAAGCCGACTTTACTACATGCTCATCTGCGTAATATCTTTTAAACCTGAGAACCTTGAAAAGTAAGTCTTCTATCCACATTTTACAAATGTAAAGGTAAGACTCAGAGAAGTTAAGGGATTTAGCCAAACATACACCGTTTGAATCACATCATAAAGAACTGAATCATAATCTGTATGATTCATTTCCTTTACCTCTATGTACTGGAAGACAGATACTTGAGATGTTTCCTAATGTGGTTCGTTGTGCTGGATATCTTCCACGTGTCTTTCTAGAGTCATTCCCCAGCCTTCTCCACCTCACTTTGTTCCCTGGCGCTCTTGCCCTCCTCTTCCAGTGGAAATGTCCAAAGGGAGTCATTTCGAGGAGACGCAGAGGGTGGGAGGGAGAAATTTCAGGGTATTTCTTCCCCTGATTCCCTTACCACAAAATTCCCAAGTCCACAGCTCCTGTCACCTGACCCTCTCCTTTCTTTCAGATTCTAGAAGCTGCTCTCTCCTCTGCCCCTACCCTGTCCTAGCCCTTGGGTACTAAACTCTTTGCTTTACGTAAATCCTGCCCATGCTTCTGTAATTAGTCCCTCCAGGAATATGCCATCTGCATCGCATCAGAATCCTACCCGCCAATACATTGATCTAGGATACAACTGAGGATGCGGTAGATTTAACTACAGTGGAAGATTATTCAGGGCCTCTCATAATTATTAGACACACATGAAAACTAAATTATGTTGGCCTGTTTTCCCACATCTTATCCCAATCCCACATTAAAACCTCACTCTGAAAGCAGCCTTGGAACACTTAAAATTCTTTGACCTGAGTCACTGAGGATTCAGCATAAAATCCTCTGCCAAGTAAAACCTTTAGGCCATCTTGTAATTGACAACACAAGATTGCACTTGTTCAGCCCTGAGAGCATTAATTAAAATAAAGTCAAATAAAATAACTTCAAAAAAGAAAGAAAGAAAGAAAGAAAGAAAGAAAGAAAGAAAGAAAGAAAGAAAATAACTTTAAAGTTCTTTTAAATATCAACTAAATTGGTTTTTCTCAATGCATTTTTTTTGGTTAGGTAGATCCATTTTCTAGAATTAAAAAATATATAGTAATTAGACTATATGATGGTAGCTATCCTTTGGTATTCACTAATTAAAAAGATGTACATAATAAAAAGCTTCACAGGTGTTAATAACAACTTAAAGTTGCATTTTATTCAACCCAATATACTCTGGTAAACTTAACATTTGTTGACGAGTAAGACATATTTATAAAGTTTATAGAAAATGCTATAAAAAGATTCAGATTTGCCAATGCCTGTCAATAACTCCAAATCTACCAGGAGCCCAGGACCCGCACGTTAGATAACACTGAATTAGAGCTTCAACTAGTTTATAAGCGTACCTCATCTTACCCCCCAAAATAAAAAATGCTTCTAGAGCAGGCCACACGGTTAGCACGTTCTAAACACTAAATGGGTTTCCAGCAGTAGAGCCACCTTTGGATGACAGTAGCCAGAGCTCTTGACCTGGGACCACACTTGAGCTTTCCACTGGCCATGAACTTGCCTTTTTAGGGTGGAATTCAGGATATCATCTGTATGGGTGAGCTCTCAAGGTACAGGATAGAGTCAGAGTAGGACAAAATGGAGCTGGAGCCTCCATTTGAACTCTAGCCCTGTCCCACAAATGTTAGCGGCAGGACTTCCCAGCAGCCTATGATTCTGTTTCCCGGCTGTTTAATTTTTAATGATGCTTTTTTTTTTTTTTTTTAATCAGGTGTTGAAATGCGATTTGAAATAGGACTTCTGAAATAGGACTTCTTGAAATAGTTCTATGTCCCCTATTTCTCTTCTAATTTCATAGAAATTCCCTGTGCCTACGTTTAAGTCAGCAGGTTAAGGCCAGAAACTTATCTCTTGCCCAAAGTTATAGGTTCATCAAACTAAGGAATATATAACACTTGATGCTGAAAGGAGTCTGGAGGCAGATGGAAGGATGGGGACAAGATTCCCTTGCACAGGTCAGCAATGCCATAAGGAAGACCTGAGGCCGGTATTGGGTGGCCACAGCTGCTTTGACCTGATGCCCCGATGATCCAGCTGCATTGAGGCGGTCAGGGATGGATCAAGCAGAAAAGATGGGAGTAAAAGTGCAGGAGAAAAGTGTGGAATGGGAGCCACCTGAATAGAAGGTGAAGCTATGAACGTAAATACATTTTTTCAAGAGAGAAAATACATTTGATGACAAAGAAACTTGGAAATAAAACTTTCAGTCATGCCCTTTCAAGGATGAGCCAGGAGCTAGAGAGTGGAAAGAACCAGAGAAAGACAGAGAAAATAGAAGAGAAGTTTGCTAGTAAGGCGGTTCAGATGGAAAAAAAAAAAAAAAAAATTCAATAAAGAAAAGGAAATTAAATGGTAAAGGATTTTCTTTTAAAATTTTTGCAGACATAGCAGGAAGAATGAAATCAAGCTAAGGAAAAGACCACGGTTCTGTTGATTAAAAACTCATGGGCACCTTTCGTGTTAAATTGGCCTCTGTTCCCCTGCAGCTTGCTTGCCCTTTTATTTTTCATGTGCCTGAGTTATTTTGGGGTGCGATTTTTATACGTAGGTCAATTTTTGTTTTTGACCCTATCAGTTTATTTTTATTACATTTTCTTTGAAAAATGACTTATGCACACGCTGTATAAAAATTATTTATACTGTGTTTTCCCAAAAATAAGACCTAGCTGAACAATCAACTCTAATGCCTCTTTTGGAGCAAAAATTAATATAAGACCGGGTATTATATTATATTATACTATATTATACCCGTCTTGTAGTAAAATAAGACCTGGTCTTATATTAATTTTTGCTCCAAAAGATGCATTAGAGCTGATTGTCCAGCAGGTTGTATTTTTGGGGAAACATGGTAACATTTTAATTTTATTTCCTGGACATATTTACAACTGCTTATACTTATTTCTGCATTTAAGCCTATATATAATTTATGTCATTCCTTTTAATTTCTGACCCATACATTTTTAAGTTCTTCATTGTGTTGCATCTCTTGGTTTATTTATGTATGTCTTTCATATTTTTAGAAGGATATATACCTTGTGAGTTCTTGTATGAACTCGTGAAATTTTCTTTTGTTTATACATATAATATACAGCTTCACAGATTATTAGATTCTTGGGTTCAAACTTTTGCCCTTTAAAACTATACATATGCTTTTCCACGATTTTCTGGTATTTAACATTGTAGAAGTATGAAGCTATATTACTTTTCTTAATTTTAGGTATTTTTTTCTTTCTGCCTTTTTTGTAAAATTCTCTATTCTTAATATAAAATGTTTTCGCTAGTATGTATTTAGATATTCTGTTCTCAGTATTAATTGTGTCTGGCCTCTTTCAATCTGCAACCCTGTATAGTTCATCAGCCCAAAGTTTTAAATGGCTTCAAGAGTAAGGGTCTAAAGTGGGACTGCCTGGTTTCCACCCTGAAGCTCCTCTTGACTAGCCTTGTAACCTTGGGCAATTCACTTAGTCACTCTGTCCCTCAGTTTTCACATTTGTAAAATGAGATAAAAAAATAACATAACGGAAAGTTTACTCCTTGAACAGCAACTGTCCATTTGCCCTTGCTCAGCAGTCACAGTTCTGTTCTTTGCTTCTTTGAGTTTGAATATTTTGTATACCTCACGTGGGTGGAATCATGCAGTGCTTTTCCTTCTGTGACTGGCTTATTTCCCTTAGTATGGTATGAACTTGGGGTTCGTCCATGTTGTCTCAGATGGCGGGATTTTCTTTTCTTTTTGCGGCTGAAAAGTATTCCATTGTGCCACATTTTCTTTGTCTACTTCTCCGCTGATGGACATTTGGGTTGTTTCCTTGTCTTGGTCATTGTGGACGGTGCTTCGGTGAGCATGGGGGGTGCAAATCTCTCTTTAAGATCCTGATTTCAATTATTTTGAATGGATTCCTAGGAGTGGAATGGCTGGATCATGTGGTGGTTCAATATTTAATTTTTTTTGTGGGGGGAGGGCTCCATACTGTTTTCCATGGTGGCTGTACCATTTTGCATCCTACCAGCAGTGTGTGAGGGTTCCAATTTTTCTACATCCCCACCATCATTTGTTATCTTTTACTTTTTGGGGGATGGTCATCTTGGCAGGATGAAGTAATGTCTCATTGTGTTTTTGGTTAGTAGTTTCCTGATGATTGGTGATGCTGAACGTCATTTCATGTATGTCTTGATCATTTGGCGTGTCTTTTTTGGAGAAGTCTTTGTTAGGGTCCTTTGCCCATTTTTTGATCCAATTTTTTTTTTTTTTTTTTTTTTGGTTATTGTTCTATAGATTTGCTGTTCAACATTAAGCCTACAGTTAATAGTACTGTATTGTACACTTAAAAATATGTTAAGAGGATAGATCACAGATAGATCCCTACCACAATAGAAAAAATAGTACTTACTTTGTAGGATTGATGTGAGGATTACATGATATAATCTATGTGGAATAGTTGGTGCCTGCCATATAATAAACACTGAATAAATAATATCTATCATTATTAAAAAATAAAATAAAAAAATCAATCAGCAGGTTGAGCAATAATATGAAAAATTCCAAAAGTTGAAATTTCCAGAAGAATTAGTCTGTCATGACACTATTTGATTTGACACTCTAGGATCCGTTACTCAGCCTCAGAAAAACAAAAAGGGGAATATTAACATGGGTTGTATACATATGTGTTTTGTAGAACCACAGATTTCATAAAACTGGGAACCATCTACCCTTCCAACAAAATGATTAGGTAGTCCTAAATACAAAAAGTCTAGTGGATAAAAAAAAAAGAAGAAGAAAACACAGGTAAAGCTGAAAAAGTAGAGTCACTTCTCTAAAAGATTAAAAACTTCCTGGGAAGGACAACTAACTAGAATTAGAATAACAACTGCTTTAAAGAAGGTAAGAATAGAGTGTAAGGAGCATAGAAAATAACTAAGTATGATTCAGAGTAGACCCCACAGAGCAGAGAATATCTAAATAGAGACTGATATTTAGAATAATAATATTAGCACCCACTTATTGAGTACCTCCTGCCTGCAATGCATTTTGTATAAGGTTTTTCTACTCTGTATACCAACGATGGAAAACAATAACTATTCTTCCATTTTGACAGTTGAAGTGGTTCGAGAATATAAGTTAATATACTCAATACCAGATAGATGTTTACTGATAGAGCCAAGCACGGTGACTTGAGAGCTCCCAGGTCTCAACTCTAGAAGTTGCTCAGCAGACAGACCAGGTAGCGGGAGCCCTACCAAGAAGTGGCAGTGAGACATGAAGGGTCCCAGTGTGTCCCTGAGGATAGCTGGAGACAGTACACAGGCCAAGAAGAAACAGCCATAAAACGGAAGACATTCCCTTTTAAGAGAGCAAGAAGAATAAATGGAATAGGGTTGGAAGGACAGCCTAACGGACAGAACACAATGCATTTGGAGAGAAAATATTACTTTTACTTTAGGACAGGAGAGGGGGCAAGGAATGGTGTGATATGGTGTAGGTAAGCTTAGAAGAAAAAGAAAGCAGAGAGAAAATAAAACACATAAATTAAGTATATTGATGATGATAAATAAACACTATAAAGAGAACAGAGAGAGGAAAGTATGTATTGGAGGGGGGTTACAATTTTTAGAAGAATTTGTACTTATAGGCCTCTCTGTTCTTTAAGAAATAGAAAGCACATCATCATCAGGCACTGAAAGTTCTGGGATGTAGTGAGGATTAACCCTGAAATAACAGACAAATGTCAAAGGGGCTTGATAGGGTGGAAAAAAAAGATTGTTGGGCAATGTACAGGTTCAGGAAAGGAGGAAAACAGAAGCATGAATGTGACTGGGGTAATTGGGGAGGGCATATTTTTCTTTTTTCTTTTTCTTGCTCTCTCTTTTTTTTTTTAAATTAAAGTTTATTGGGGGTGACAATGGTTAGTAAAGTTACATAAGTTTCAAGTGTACAATTCTATAACACATCATCTATATATCATGTTATGTGTTCACCACCCAGAGTCAGTTCTCCTTCCATCACCATATATTTGATCCCATTTCCCCTCATATTTTTCAACCACATGGGGCAATCCAAGAGCTGGTGTCAAGCATGGAGGGGAATGGATTCAGGCTCTGGGTTTGGCAGAGCAGGTGCAGAACAAAGATAGCCTGCAGTAAGTGTCCCTCCCTGGGAAGGATTATACTATTCCTAGCTCACTGACATGGGGCTTAGACATATGACTTACTATTGCCAATGAAATGTGAGTGCAAGTAGCAGGTGTCCCTGGTGAGCAGAAACTTTGAGAGCCATTGTATGGTTTGCCACGCCACCCTTTCCTTCTGCCATGATTCTGGCAATGTTCCCGAGAGGGGCAATCAGCCTAGGACCCAGAAAGAAATGTATGTGGAGAGGGGTCACAGCCTACCCATGATCAACATATAGCTGTCTGGTGGCTGGTGTTTGACATTTGGGAGTCACTTATTACTGCAGCGTAACCCTCGAACCTGACTAGTAGACCATGAATATTTTAAGTTGGAATGGGAAGAAATTAAGGCACAGAGTGAGTTAATTTGTTGAAAGACTAACAGGAGCTGAAGGAGGTGTGGTTGTAGGTTACAGAAATACAGGAATAGAAAAAGTAAATGATCTGAATATTCATGGGAGAGGAATGTATACTTTTAAAGTGTTAAGTAAAACATTGACTGTAAGGTTACCTATTCCAGGTCTCTGAACACAGCAGGCATTAAATAAACAAAGTTCCTCCCCAGACAGAATTCCCCTACTCATTTCCAGGCTAAGCCCAGTCCAGTCAAGATGTTTATATACTTGACTAAGAATCAGCAGCCCTGGAATAAAAGGCCCCCAGAAAATCGAGTCATGTAGCAAGTTCCGAAGCTTAACATCCACTCTCATTCTTGTTCACCCACATCTCTTACTGCTTTCTTCCCCAGACACACTGGTCTCCTTGTTCTCAAACACAACAGGCAGAGGTAATAGGGATTTTAGCTGCCGAAAGTTGGACTTCTGGCTCTAACCCAGATTAATCCCTTTTCCTTCTTGTGGAAGTTATGCATGATGAGGTGGTCAGAGCAGAAAATCATGGTTTGATTTCTTCATTAAACTAACAATATATATTGAGACTCTACTGTGTTCTGGGACATGGAGCTTACATTCATGATGCAGAGGAACAGGGAAAATCAACAAGATACATAAAAGTTAAGAATATAGATAAGGATAAGTAAGTGCTCTGGAGAAAAACAGAGTAGAGGATGAAGAGCATCATGACACAGCTGTGTCATTGCATATATAATATTGTCCTGTAACATTAGTCTGCTACTGGGTTTTCACATTTAGTAAAATATGATGAGCATTGCTCCAAGATAAAACTACATCAGAGTCCACATCTCTTAGTGAAAGGCCCTCAGAAGAGAGTCAGTCATTCAGTAGTGCCTGAGGCTTATCAGATACGATCAGTTCTTTCAACACACCTAGGCCATAACTAAATGATGCCCACCGAACGAGAAAGAGTTTGCTGGATACCAGCCATCAGCAGAGCTATGCAGCAGTTGAAGACTCATTTCACCCTTTCTCCACTTTTGGCCTCCATGACAGGACCCAGCCCAATACCTCAAAGCAAGGTTATTAACACTATAGTGGAGACCTGTGTTTCCTAGAAGGATACAAGTACAAATGGCATTCACTACTGTATCTGCAGGAATTTCTGCATTGGAAATCCTAGAGCAAAAATTATTAGCTATCAAGGCTGCCACGGTGGCCCGGAAGTAGGACCTTTAAGAAATTAGCAGCTGGTAAAGGCTATACTACCCAGACCAACCGTGGAAGATCTAGAAATAATAATAGTAGCTACTGCTTACTGAGGGCACTTGGGCTCGCCTTCTGCAGGTGATTTATTTTCACCAATTGCTAAGTATCAAGACAGATGTCGTGGCTCGGAAGCTGGACTCCCAGGGCAGCTCCACCCACAGGAAATCCTTTCGACTGAGCATATCTCAGCCATCAGGCTCCAGCACAGGCAGAAAAATGCACCTTCCCAGGCATCAGATTGTGATCCAGGAGATCTGGTGGAAGCAGAGAGGTGAGGAAGGCTGAGAGGGAATTATCAGGGCAAGCCAATAACAGCCTAAAATACAGGCTCACCAATGAGGTCAGCTCTGTCCATTTGTGTCTCTGAACATAGTATGCAAAGGACTTGTTGTAGTGGGTTTCATGGTGCCCCCCAAAATATCTGTCCAAATCCCATAACCTGTGAATGCAACCTTATTTGGGAAAAGGGTCTTTGCAGATATAAGGAGGGTCCTTACCTCCTTATATGACAAGATCATCCTGGATTATCCAGGTGTGCTTAAATCCAATGACATGTTTTTATAAAAGACACACAGAGGGGAGACAGAGAAATGGAGGAGAAGGCCATGTGAAGACAGAGTCAGAGATTGCAATCATTCAGCCACGGGCCAAGGAACAGTTGGAGCCACCAGAAAGAGGATGAGGCAAGGAAGGAGTCTCCCCTGGAAACTTCGGAGGGAGTTCAGTCATGCTGACACTTTCATGTAAGGCTTCTGACCTCCAGCACCGTGAGAGAATAAATTTCTATTGTTTTAAGGCACCCAGATGGTAGTAATTTATCACATCAGCCCTAGGAAACAAATATACTTGACTCTCTTTAGCTTGAACCTGCTCTTGAGGTCCACTTCCAAAGCAAGGCGTGGCCCTGGCAGCAACAGAATCCTAAATTCCTCTGCAATTATCATGGCCTTCACTTTAGATGTGTTCCCACCACATTCAAACTAAGGTGTCCACGTGAACCTCCTCCCAACCCACAACTGCCCAAGTTGGATAAAGTAGCTGATTATGAAAGAGATTCTTTATCTTCGTGGATGATCAGCCAATTAGCCTCCAACCTTCCACTCCAACACATGCCCTTACTTGTTATGGCACCATTAAAAACTGTCCATGACAGCATCCTCCTGTCCAGTGCCCAAACCCACTCAGACAAGGTGAATCTGCCGGTGCCATTCTGAGGCACCCCCGAAAGGCACCACGGTTCTTCTACCTGCTCAGTCTCCATGAAATGTCCTACAGCAAACTGCTGTCTTCCTCCAACAGAATGGCCATTTTTCTAAAAATTATCATTTCTCCCTCTACCTTTTCTCAGGTCTCTAGTCCCTTGACACATGTAGAGCCAAGCACAATGCCTGGTACAGGAAGGCATTCAATAAATACTTGCTGATTGAACAAGGGGGTCTAGCCAGCTTTGGAACAGCAGAAAAGATGTTCTAGAAACCCACCAGTGCATCCAGAAATGCTTTAAAGACTTTCCCATCAGCATTGCTGCCACTGTCCTAACACACTTGACAACTCTCTTTACCTTGACCGTACCCTTGATGCCTGTCTCCTAGTGAAGATAGAACCTCTCTCAGCCTCCTCCCAATGGGCACACAAACGCGCATTACAGCTTGCTTCCAGCAAATCCTTCCTGCCAAGGAGACAGGAGCCTATGAGGTGAACAAGCAAAAATTAATGCACAAGCCCCTACCTTCCGGCTAGCATTCTGATCCTCTGTTCTCTTCTTCTCGCATTTTGGCCTCCCTGGTTCCATACCTTCGGTTCAGATACTCAGAACACCTAGCTCTTATGTAATGATTCAACCAGCTTCTCCACCTAATGTTACCTTCACAAGCTCTCCTGCTGTGCTTTGGGAGAGAGAATCTGGGCAATGGACTCAGACAGGTCAAATATAGAATCCCACATACATCACCATCAATCTGTGTGACCTTGAGCAAGTCCCTTCCAATCTTCAGTTCCTTCACTTGCCAAATGGACAGAAAGACATGAACTTGGCAGTTTTGTTGGGAATTCAGGAGGAAATGATGACAGGATTAGAGAACTGGCAGAGCAGGTGCAACACAGTAAAAGTTCAAAATGTGACAGTGATGGTTATTATTGGACTTACCTTGATATTCATACCCTTCGTTGCAGAAAGGAGACCTTACAGAACTGGGCAGCTCTCCCAAATCCTTCCTGCCAAGGAGAAAGGAGTCTTTGAGGTGAACAGGTAAAAATTCAAGCCCAGCCCTTACGTTCTGGCTAACATTTCAGAGCTGGAAAGGTGAACACGTCACTTCCAACTATCCCCAGATGTTTCTACAATTCTACCTCACTAGACTGAGGGTGGAAATATAACCACCCAGAAAGCTTTATTTCTTTAGTATGACCTTTTCCTTAATTCAGTCTAATAGAACTATGACTTACTTGCTTTCTTTCAACCAAATTCTTACACCTTACTGGACTGCACGTCCAGTTCCTTAATCATTAAGACCTTAGGACATTAGGTTCTCATCAGCGTCAAACTCTTAAGAATAAAGCCTCATGTCCATCGGCCATGACAAGGATGGAATAACCAGACCCCAAACTAGAACAAAGTTTCAGTGAAACGATGATAAGATCTTGACCTCAGGTATGTTTCAGCCCCAATCCCATGACCCCACAGACCACATCCTCACAAAACCAGACAGGATGATAGCACGGGTGACATCAGGACCTAATGCAATGATCAACTCTCTCCTACTCCAGCCCTGACCAATCAGAAGGGTTCATGACCCTAACTCCCTTAGCTACCATGACTAATGATGATTTTCCTATATAATCTATTCCCCAGAGGAGATAGGTATTTTTGAGTACTACCTCACCTGTGTCTTGGGGCTTCATGCCACTTCTCTTATAGCTGATGTCCTGGACTCATAATATTGGTAATTGAGTTGAGGTATAAGTCACCTACCAAGCTGTGCTCCAAATAGCCCAACCAAAACATGTTAATGATGCTAGTGTTAGGGAGAAAAAAGTATCCTCCATTGACAGAGAAGGCAGACCTGGTATAGTGTGGGAGACATCCTTACAAATGGAGATTTCCCTTACATAAATGCCCTGTTACAAAGTGTAACTTCTACTTGGTTTTCAGAGCATCTCCCAAGTCTGCTTTGTCTTAAAATTAAGCAGCCTAAAATAACCGATATCCCATAGATGCATATTTTGGGGTGGCAGACTCTGTTCTCCTCCATTAGGTTAGGAGATTAAAATATTGGGGTCTACTCCCAGATATACAAATAGTTTATGATGTATCTCTTGGCAACTCGCATGATCTTTGTTTCCACATCTGTAAAATAATGGGACAGAAATAAATAAACTTTATAGTCCCTTCCAAGAGTTCTAACTGTTAAAACTAAGTGTGAGCTATCGAGGGCGTTCCAAGGCAGGATGAGAAATGTGACACTTATTGATCTTTACTCCCAGGAACCCTCACATTTACATTCCCCCATTTAAAGATAATTCAGAATCAGAGATAGGACAGAACTTGCTCGTGGTCACACAGGTATCCAGGAGTGTATCCAGGGTTTGAACCCAAATGGATCTGAACCCAGAATCTATTCTCTACCACCACATGGTCTGGGAGACTGACTTATATAAGATGACCATCTTTTTTATTAAAGGACACGACTGAGGTCCAGGTGGTGCTATCTTAAAATATAGTATATTACTAAGTAGAAGCTTTTTCCAGGTTTCATTTGTAATTTTTAATTGGAAACTAAAAAAGAACCAGAGGCATTTTAAAATTATTTTAATTGAGGTGTTAAGAATGTAGAATCCCATTCCTGTTTTGAATAGACTCTGGTGTCAATACCCCACCTTCCCCCATCTTCACTTACCCATCCCTACTGTCACTCATATGTTACCAAAGTTTGTTATGTAAAATTAATATGCCCCAGCTGCCGGGTCCACAGCCAGAGAACAGCTCTGGCTAAGAATATTAATTAAAACAAGAGCTTCTACACGAAAATAACCCAGTAGGTATGTAGTTATGAATAAGAATGTCTTTTTTAATGTCAAAAAGATGAGTGGCTCACATAACAATAGTTGTACATTTAGCTTTCCATTGATTGAGAAAAATACGTGATAAGCCACTTAAAATGTTGCAAAGAGTTTGAAACTAATTTTGTTTTCTTCAGCATAACATCATCCACATATATCTTGAAATATAATTCTTCACGAATGTTCAGGAAGTCTCTGATAGGTAAGATGGGCAAGGCCAGTTATAGAGTGATATTATAAGGAGAATGGAAATGACAGCGGAAGTGACATGAGCATAAGTGCTTTTTAACTGGAGTGGAATGATCAGATTGACTTTTCTTAAAGCTAACCTTGATGGCTGTGGTGAGAACCAACTGCAACAGGGAGACCATCAAAAAACAGAGGAGAATGTCAGAAGCACTGGGACTTGGAGACAAATGGACATGAGGGTGATGGAGGGGGAAAAATCCAGAAAGTTCTAGATTTAGGGAATGGGATAAAGGAAAAACCATGATAAGAAATAAGGACTGTCAGAGGAGAAGATATTGAAAAAGGGACATTTGCACAGTAGGAGAAGGATTGGAATGAGAGCTAAGTAATACTGAGTTTAGTTTAGTATCTACTAATATGAAATGTCTAAGCTGCATCCATTAGGTGGTTGGATGGGTGTACCAATCAACACTAAGGAGATCTGAGAATTTCAGAGGACAGTGAAACACAGTAGTTTTAATAATAGCTTTAGAGTCAAATCGGCAATAGGTTAAATCAAAGCTCTGCCATTTACTAACTCCATGGGATTAGATAAGAGTCAGAGCTTTACTGAGCATGAACTTCCTTATTTAAAAATGAAGACAGTAATATTTAAATGAGTCTTTGGTATGGATTGCATGAGACAAGACAGATACATCAGTTAGCAAAGTGCCTGGCCCACAACAGTCATTGCTCAGTAAATGTTATGTGCCATTCTTATTACATAGGTAATTGAATCATGAATACAGGTAGAAATTTTAGCCAGAGGATTGGAGCTGATAACCCTAGAAGTACGTGAGAGAGGATAACTAATGGCAGGGCCTTGGGGATGCCAGCTCTAGAGGGGCAGGCACAGCAGGAACAGGCAAAACAGACTGAGAAGGAGTAGAAAAAGGAAACAGAAGAATCAGGAGAGGGTGGTGGCCTGGATGCCAATGGAAAAGTTGGCCACAAATAGGAGAATGGATCAGAATCAATGTATTAAGCAGTTATGGAGCAGAGAGTTCACCACTAGATGTGTTAATGAGGATGTCTGTGTTGACCAGAACAAAGTGTGGTTAGAAAAAAGGGTAGAAGCATTACATACGACAGCATTCAGCATTCCTAGAAGTGGATATATAATTCTAAGAGAGAGAATATAATCTAGCTTAAAAACAGGAAGGGGCTAATTAATAGCATTAACACAGCTAAAGCAGATCTTTGAGGACCCCAGAGAGCTTTTGTTTACGTGGGTTATATCTATCATTATTTACAATATAAGAGATTAGAACTGAGAAATTTATTTAATGTTTATTGATTAATTCATTTTCAAATAGTGTCTGATCTTGCTACTATTTCTCCTATCTGAACAAAACAACAACAATTCTTGATTCTGTGACTCTACTTCTTCCTTCATCTACTACTCCATTTCTCTCTTTACCTTCAACAGTAAAACTCTTCTAGCAGTTGATCTAAACTCCCATTTCCAAATTTCTTCTATTTTCTTCTAAACTAATTCCAAAAGGATTTCCCTCCCACATTCCACAAAAATTATCAGTAACCCTCACACTGCAAAATCCAAAGGTCATTTTCAAGTCCTCACCTTGGTTGCCCTATCAGCCACATTTTACAATGAATCACTGTCTTCCCTTTAAACCCTTGGCTTTCAGGACACATAGTCTCTTGATTTTTCTTCTTTTTCACTAGCTACTCTACTTTGCTGGTTCCTTATCAGCATCTTGATCTCTTAACATTTGCAAGTCCTACAGCTCAGTCCCTGGAGTTCCTTATTTTTATTATTATTTTAAAATCTATCCTCACCACTCACTCAGCAATCTAATCCAATATCAAGACTTACAAAAAAAAGTGTCAATGCTGGTGACTCCCAGCTTTACATCTTAAGCCTGATCTTTTCAGAAATTCCAGAATACTATACCTGAAACAGCACACAAATCACATCGACCAACTGAAACCTGGTTCTGCTCCCTTAAAGAAGACTGGTGATTAAAGCCATTTTTGAGTTATTTTACAGAGACAGCACTGTGCGTGTGCCATCCCTGTCCTCAGGATGATCCCAGGCCAACAATCTTCAGTGTACAGAACTCAAGTAACAGAAACGTGGCCACCAGAGCTCTTTCCAGAGTGAGATGTCCTTCAATGAGGAAGATTCGGGGCCTAGACCAAATATGGACAAATTTGGACAGAGAGCTGACTGAGCTCTCAGATTGGAATTCCTTTGTGCTTTCTCTTGTCCCTCAACCCTATACTATAAGTGGCCAAGTTCCAAAACCCTCCAACAAAACCTGCCCTACCAGCACTACCACATACCAACCTGTTCTCCCTAACCCTTACAACCTGTCTCGACCCCAGAATGGGGAGACAGATTGGAACCTTGCTTCCTGTCTCCTTGCAGGTAGACTTAGAAATAAAAGGTTTTTCTTTTCTTGAAAGCTGGGGCCATAGTACTGGCTCCAACGTGCCTTGGGCGGCAGACCCTTACTCATAACATATCCATCTTCATTCAACATTTCCACTTGAAATTCTTTTAAAAACTATAAAATTTTGAAATGCATATCAACTAAATCAATGCTTGGTAATCCTTTCAATATGTGGAACCCTTTCCTAACATCAGAAAATTAAACAAACCATTCACGTGAGAGAAGTTGTAACTCAGTATCCATTGATAGCAAAATTTATAGCGAAACCACCTACTATAAATTTAGTCACACTGTAAGTTTATACTTCATTCATCATTACATTCATTTGAAAATCATTTTTATAGATGTATAAAACTAGAGACCGTGAGACAGCAGCATCCAGATTCACCAATTCCTTGCTATATAATTCCCAAACTATTCAAGATCTAGACACTAGATTACCAATTAATTTATATACATTTTCAAATATTTATACCTTCAAGGCAGAGTCCTTTATTTAACCTTATATAGGTTGACACACAGCCTAGAAGACTGATTCCTTGTTTCTCTTCATTTAATACATTACTTATAGGAATTCTTTTTTCAAGCACTGAAATTCAGAATGGGAAAAACAGAAATTTTCATGTTTAGCACTCCAGGCCCCTATCCATCTTCTCTCATGATGTCCTAGAGGTACCACCTGCATCTCCTCACATCCTAAATACAGTTCAAAAGGTTAAATAGCAAAGATAAAATTTAAGAATACCCAATACATCATTAAACTGCCATGATGTTTTGCTTTGTGATATTTTGACTAGATATTAAACCTCATTTCCCTTTGTGCAAAACAATAAAAGTACTATTAACATGGTCCCCAAAAAACACTTAGAAAAATTGAAGTCAGTAAGATATAGGATGGAATTGGAATATGGAGAGACTAAAAGTGAGGAAGCTAGTTAGGAGGTGGCAGGTGATAGAAATAATAGTAGGGATGTCTACACATCTCTGGGGTAAAGTCTGCGGGATTTGGAGCCAAAACGATAAGGAGAGTGAGGGAGCAGAAAGATTGTACAATAACTCCCAAAAGTCTTTCTTTGTGTGGATGGTGATGTCTGAATAATATAAGAAGTACAAGAAGGGGAGATTTGAGAGAGCACAGGAGCAGTTTTGTTCATTTCAAAGTCAAAGTTTCTGGGAGGCATCTAGATGATAATCCAGTAGAAAGTCTATTTAGGATCAAGTTCCCATTACCTGTTATGCATCAATTGCCTGCATCAAAACCATCCACCAATATTTTTATTCAGTAAGAATGAAGAGGGACAAAGGCATCTCCATTTAAAATTATTTTTAATGACATTTCTGAAGTGCCCCAAAGATGTGAAGCCCTGGTCTCAGTTACAAGGTAGAAATTGGGGTTGGCAATACATTGGGTCGCATAAGGTAAGTTTAAAACAATAATTTTGAGTTAGATCTCTCAAACTGTTATTTCAACAAGGTATGCAACTTTTTGCATACCTCTCATGCAGCATAAGAATATTAATAAAAGTCTTTCAAGGTTGTTGTAAGAATTAAATGAGATAAAATATATAAAGAGATAAACACAGCTTCCAGCACATAATAATTGTTGAAAAAATGGTAGATTTTGAAGTCATAGGAGTATTTGGAGAATGGAAACAATCATATTAAAAGAGCAAAAGAGGTGGGATTTGAAGGCCAGGCCTTGGAAATGCCAACTTTTTAGGAATAAGGAGAGAATGATGAAGCAAATACACTATGAAAGTATAGGCAAGAGGACAGAGAAGATTCATGCAGGCTGAAACAATGAAACAATGGAGGAAATTGTTTCAATAGTCATGGGACATGTCCAATAGCATCAATACAGGGAATAAGGAAGACTAAAACTAGAACTGTATCCTTAGACTAGAAAATTAGGAGTTCATTGGGGAATGAACAATTTCAATAGAATTGTAAATTTAGTGAGCCTTCTTGCCTGTACCCTTAAGGATGGCACCTATGGTTGACCTTTAGTCTTATCACCAGCCATTGGTTTTAGTTTCTAGTTGATTTATGTCTGTTCCAAGGGCTACCATATCTTGCCTTTGAAATATTGTTGCTTTTGTGTCAAGTGGACCTTTCATGCAAAATGGTGGTCAGAGAACCTAAAGGGACAGAGAGCATGACTTCATCAAACTAATAGAAAAGGCTGGATACACTGTTTTATGTCCTTTTGTAGAGTGTGACCTAATGATAGCTTTCATTATAATCCAACTCAAGCTTTTACAGCAACTACAATTTTCTATCAAGAATTGACCAAGGTGATCTTCAGACTTTGATTGACGTGAGCTCCCTCCTTTTCTGTGGTGCAGTTTTGATAAGCACCAAAATCCTGTTACAAATCCTGAGTCTGAGTCTCATTTTCCACAACAACTTGTAATTGTGTTTGCATATGAAACAACAAAGACGTTGAGAAGGGCAGAGATGACGTACAGGGCAGACTGTGTGAGCCTGGATGCCTTACTTTACCTTCTTCCTTAAGTCCCCTCTGCACCGCCCCTCAGCAGTGTCATGGATAAGCTCTATCCTCGAGTTGTTTTTGCTCCAAAAGACTTTGTTTACTGAGGAGGATTATAAACTGAATCTGTCTAGTTACTCTTCCTGCTTCTTACATCTTTCTTATATGGTCCCTTAAAAATGGATGGCTTGTTTATTGATGCTTTCTCTAGCTCAATTTTCTATCAGTCTTCCTCAGTCCAAGTGTTAAGAGGGGTATCCGACCCCACAAGGGGGGTTAAATCATAATTATCCTTGGTTTATAGCAGCAATTCTCAAACTATCATCTCCAAAGAGATTCTATCAGTGGTTCTGTGAGGTCAAAATTATTTTCATAATAATAGTAAAAAGTCATCCAACTCACTCTTATTCTTTCATGAATGTACAGAGTATAAAACATTTCATTGGTATCATTTCAGATTCCACATTACAACCAACCTTTAAGACACTACCACTTGTCAAAGGCGGGAGCCACAGTTGATTATGGAAGATTCTCACAAGAATAATACTTCAGAGACAGCACGTCCACCTGGTTCAACAGTTCAGGGAGCGCATATTTCTCATATTGCTCAACAGGTATTATCTTTATCAGAAAGTGAGGAGTCTCGGGACTCATACGATCATATAGGCTCCTTGCAGAAAGCTCATGGGACCTTAGCACGGCACCCATCTTGTAGCTGCATCAGGACATATGCAGACATATCAGACCTGTACCACACCTTCAGTTACTTCGCTGCCACAAACTGTGGCAATGACCTCTCCTATGACTCTTACATCTCAGACAACTAAGACAGATGACCCCCAATTCAAAAGAAAAATAAGGCTGATGAAAAACAGGGAAGCTGCTTGAGAATGTTGCAGAAAGAAGAAAGAATAGGTGAAATGCCTCGAAAAGCAAGTTGCAGTCTTGGAAATCAAAATAAAACTCTAATAGAAGATTTAAAAACTTTTAAGGATCTATATTCCCATAAAAGTGTTGGATTCTTACAGAAGATATTGTATGGACTTGTCTAAAAATTAGATGGAATTTTTTCTTTTTAGTGGTTTATAAATTAAAAGGTCAAAAATGAATCTTTTCTTTAGGCTTTTGCAACTCAAAGATAAATATCTGATGCAAGAGATCTGGTGACAGGGTAAAGTGGAAAATGACCTCAAGGAAGTTATTGGCACAACTTGAAGCTCTAAAAATTAATCATACTCAAGAAGTAGGAAATGAACTTTCACCAATTTGAATTTTCTAAATGACAATCGTTGTCAATAATCCAAAAATGGTGGATACAATTTGGTAAATTGAATTTTTAAAAATAAATCAATTTACCTATTTGCATTTCTTACTATTTCCTAAAACTTACTGTTTTCAGTTGTGTGTGTGTGTGTGTATTTTATTTCTGCGAATAAATTCTAAATTACAAATATAAAAAAAGAGCTAATATATAACCAAATACATAAATTATGTGTCTGATCACATATACTTGTTCTGTTGCCATGTTTTTTAAATGAGTTTTTAAGTTTGTTTATTGGACTCAAGAGAGTTTTTTGAGACTGGGTTTAAACTATTTTTGAGGCCTTGTCCTAAAAGGCTTCTAAGGTACATGAATGGAGTGTGGTGATTTTGTAACATTTTTCAATCAGAATGGAGAGAGAACTGTTTAAAAGTTTGATACTTTTAAATAGTTTGTTTTTTGGTTATTCTGGGAATGGTGATTCTCTACAAAGATATAATTGTTTTTTGATTATATATCCTGTATGCAGTTGAATATACATTACTTATTCTGTTGTGCTTTAATAGAATGGAATGTTTACAGGCCCTTGAGGTGATATTAGAGTATTTTTTTACAACCTCCTGAAGATGTATACCAAAGTTTTCCAAGAGGATTTTATAATCGACTTAATGTAAGGTTTATCAGATTCTAAACTATTAGAGTTATTAAAGCCATTTTATGTTAGAGACTATTTTGTAATGCAGTGAATGGTACATTTATAAAGGTGATTGCCAATTTATTTTTATAGTTAATCTTTATAAATTCTAAACTTGAGTTTTTAATGATTATTTTAAATGCTTATATAGTTTGTTTAGTGAAAAAAAATATTTTGCATCTCAAAGTATCCTTTTTATATTATGGAAAGTAAAGTTTCCAGATTGGCTAATATTTGAATTCTAAGTTTTGTATGCAGTTTATTCAAAGTTCAAAAATGTTGTTAGTACACCAGTGTTTAACCTCTGTATTCCAATTAGTATACACTTTGAAATTGTACTGCAAAGCTATTGCGCACTTCTTATACAATATGTATCATATTGTCTACAAAATTAAAGGACATTTGATTGAAAAAAAAAGGAACTACCACTTGCCAAGTTTGGTGTAGTTTCAAAAAAGAAAATCCACAATTATCTGAAAGGGCTACTAAAATACTCCTTCCTTTCCAAATGCACGAGGCCAGATTCTCTTCATATACTTATTCAAAACAACGTATCACAACAGATTGAAAAGAGAAGCAGATATAAGAATCCAGTTACCTTCTAAGCCAGAAGTGAAATGTAAACAATATCAATTTTATCATTAATTTTTTGGGGAAAATTGTAATTATTTCTCATAAAATTATTACTTATGTTAACATGTAAAGGATTTATTGTTACTTGAAAATGAACTAATCAATAAACATTAAATAAATTTCTCAGTTCTAATTTCTTATATTGTAAATAATGATAGATATAACCCACATAAACAAAAGCTCTCTGGGGTCCTCAAAGATTTTTCTTTTTTTAAAAAGGAGTCCTAAGCTTTAAAAAACAAAAAAGCAGTAGAAGAAGTTCAAGTATTGTTGGTCTATAGAATTTCTTTTAAATGGAGCTATAATATCCACAACAGGCAAAAAGTGACAGTAGGGGGATTAGTGATTACACAGGGCGAGGGGTACTGGGGGTGGGGGGTGAGGAAGAAGTGATGGTTAGGAGGTGGCGCCTAAAGGGTGTGGCATTTCTTTTTGCGATGATGAAAATAGTCTAAAATTGACTATGGAGATGGTTACACAACTCTATGAATATATTAAAAACTATTGAATTGTATACTTTAAATGGGTGAATTTTATGGCATATGAATTATATTTTAATAGTTATATTTAAATAATCAAAAAAAAAAGAGTTGTAATACTGGGGATTATGTGAAAATACAAGAAAATATTTTCCTTTTCTGGCTCCTGTAACCATAATAATCCCTCCGCCCCGCCCCCTCCCAAACAAAACATGTGGCATCTTTAGCTTAGAGGGCAGAATATACCAGGTGGCATCCCCATCAGACTGACTGAAGACCTCAAGGAAACCTCTAAGCTCCTCATGGAGACTCGGAACAAATAGCATCAGGACTTGGGTACGTACCAGTAACCACCAAGCCAGTGCCCCTGCGAAAGGATCCTCCTTCTCTGCTTCTAATCGCACCCCTCTCGGTCAAGCGTCTCCGGAAGTTACAGTCAGTCGTCACAGCTATAACGAGTCATAAATATGTAAATAGGTATACATGTGTGGCTTACAATTGACAAAGGGGGGAAGTTGATGTAGAAGAAAAGCAACTTCCATGATAAACAGAACTTCCTGTCATATATTCTAACAGATAAAATATCAAGGTTTCCTTAGTCTACTGCTCTCCAGAACAAACACTCTGACTCCTTCAGGAAGTGTTTATGTTTTACTCCCCTGGATAAATACTGTGAATTATTTTGAAATCTTAAATATTTTATTGGATAAACAGCATAACTTCTGTGAATTGTAGGTCGTTCCCTTTAAACGGTCTTCTTCAAATTTGTCCACTTTGGACCCCAAGC
The DNA here is from genome assembly GCF_036562045.2 of Rhinolophus sinicus. Taxonomy (NCBI): domain Eukaryota; kingdom Metazoa; phylum Chordata; class Mammalia; order Chiroptera; family Rhinolophidae; genus Rhinolophus; species Rhinolophus sinicus. The sequence continues at coordinate 87,942,440 of NC_133758.1, forward strand.
TCTGCCCGCTACCAATCCTCCTTCTACCCCCCCCCCCCATATCACAAAATCCAGTTGTATCACAAAGACCAGGACTTCCACTTACAATTGTACATGTTGTAATAAACCGTGGACTTAAACTGGAAAGGAAAGAAAACGAAATGTAAGCGCGTTGGTAGATAGAAAGACAATGGAAGGGTGGAAATCAAAGTAGTCTTGATTACCTGGCTGAGCTGAGGTAGTACGTTAAAAGGTTCTTGTCACATCATAATCATCATGGACTTAGAGAGATTTATACAAATTTGTATAGATTTTTATATGTAAAATTATAACGTATCTGGCATATGGCAACTCACTAGGTTACTGTAAATTATAGAGATAAGGGAGGAAAATGGGGCCTCCATCTACCCTCAGCTGCTCTCAGCCTTCCCTCTGCTCCTCCCACTCCCATATGTTTTGATATTTCATTACTGTTGGGGACATTATCTCATTGTTGTAAGGACAAACTAGGTCTCCAAATGGGGTGGGGCCTCTGTCGCAGCTGTCAGGCCAACTCTTTCCTCAACTATAGGATGAAAAGAAAAGAAGTCTGGGGAAGGAAGCAAGAGTTGGGAGGAAGGATAAGGGGAGGGCAGAAAAGCCTGTAGCTGTAGCTTTGAGTCAAAGTGCCAGAACACAAATGCTAATCAGAATAATAAAAACCCAGGGCTGATCTGAATCTTATTTCCAAAGACCGGAAATAATTTGACCTTCAGTCCTATTCCCCCCCATCCCTTAATTGTAAACTGTTTTACTCATTTCTCTTTTCTCAGATGTGTCACACACAATATCTAGAAGAGATGTTTTGCTCCAGATACAAGTATATTTGTTGAATTAATGGTGGGGAAACAAGCTGGCATTGCTCTTCTTCAGGTTTCCCAAAGCCTTCCTTTCACTGTCCAGGCAAATCCCTCCTCCGTCTGTGCTCCCAAGTACTTCTCACTTCCATCACAGTTATCATTCCCTCCTCAAGGATATTTATTTAGTTGTGTTGGTGTCTCATACCTGGCTCGCACCCCAGACCAACTAACTGAGCATTAAAAAATTCTGAATTAAAAATTCTGGGTGAGGTCCAGACATGGATAATTGTGAAGACCTCTCCATGTGATTATAGTGTTCAGCCAGTGTTATGTTTCTAGGAGCCACTTCAGATCAAGGAAACATTTTCATTCATCATTATACTCAGCAGCACCAGTCCAGTGTCCAGAATTCAGAAGACTCTCATTTATTTGTTCCATTCAATCCACTTAATAGCTCGTTAGCATTTGATTAAAGATCAATTTTCCATCAGTAGGGATGAATAATACTAGGCTAGAAGCAGACTCCTCAGTCTATTCCCAATTACATTACAATTTTATGACGTGACCAATAGATCTTGCATGGCCTGTTGATATTTTCATATTTGTGAAATAAGGGGCTAGACTAAATAAGGATTATGGTTCTTCCAGCCTTAGAGTTTTAAGCACTAAATGGAAGTGAGGTATTTGGATACATGGTACCATAGAAAGAGAAATCATATTTATTAATCTTTTCAAGCTCAACTGTACCTTGTTTAAACTCCCAGAAGTTTACAAAATAGGCTTTGTTCCCATATTGAAGACACAGAAACTGAGGTGTAATATTTGGTGACATTATATTCAAATTCTAACCCAAATATGTCCAACTCCAGAATCCAATCTCCTCCCTCACCACACAGAGCCTCTGTACAGGTTAGGGTAAGCAGAGGTGATGGAGAAACATAAAAAGGAGGGATACTTGGTTCAAAAGGTTTGCCCCTAAGGCCTCTATTTCCTCCACGGCAGGATTGTTGGGGCTGCAGATGACTTAGAGAGAAGAATAATGACCATAAAAGGGACTGCCATGCATGACTGAGGCTCCAGTCAAGAGTGGAAGCTATATACCTCCAGTGGGACACTCAGGGGTGGCATTGTCTCCAGAAAGCAGGATAGAACAGTGAACCTGGGTTGATCCCATGAGTACGTAGAGCTCATGAAACAGGGGTCACCTGATCGCCCTGATTCCCCTTTAGTTCCACACAGCAGCCAGGGTGGTTTTATAAGGACACAAACCAGATCTTGATGCTTTCCCATTCCGAACCCCTGACGGTGCTTCACTCACACTCAGAACTAAACCCAAACTCCACAAGCTTTATGTGAGTTGGTCCCTGCCTACGTTCCTCTCCGATATCATCTCTTACCAGTTCCTTGCTAACCATGCTCTAGACACATTGGACTACTCTCTACCTCTCAAAGTTATTCATATCTCAGGAATTTGCTCATGCTCTTTCCTCCACCTGGACCGCTCACCCTCAGGTATCAGCATGACTAGTTCCTTTGCCTCATGAGCTCAAAGCTCTAATGTCACCACCTTAGCAAAGGCCACTTACTCAGAAGTGATCAACTACCTCCTCACCCCAATCAGGTCATGTCACTTCAACCTGTTTATTTTCACTCAGTGCTTATTGAAGACATACCCTTTCCCAGGCACTGATCTCAGCGTGGAATGTGTGCTAATTCATTTATTGAATCCCAGCAACAACCCAGTGAGAGGGAAGCTGCTGCTGCTTCTTCTTCTCCTTCTCCTTCTCCTTCTCCTTTTTTTAAAAAAATCATACTCCTCTTATAGAAGAAGAAATTGAGGCCGAAAGAGGTTAAATAAAGTTTTCAAAGCCACATTAGTGAAATGTAGGGAAGTTGTGATTCAAACACTGGGCAGTCTGACTCCAGAGTTAATGTTCTGAACCCTCCCAGTACACTTCAGCACATAGCCTAGATTGATTAATTATAGAAGTATCAAAGAAATAAGAAATCCAACAGAGAGATACACTTTTATCATCGGCTAAGTTCTCAGTAGCCAAAAATGACACAGCAGACACTCTGACTAGGAAACTAACCTTTGGGAAAAGGAGAGAGGGAACACACTCCATGAAGCTCTCTACACCAGAAACAGCCAGCTGGCCCCAGAGCGGGCAGCAAAGGGTTACCCATTTGGCTGAATCTGGGTGATATCCAGGGGGACTTCATGGAAGCCTGAGCAGGACGGAGGGCTAAGAGGGCTTTATCAGGAAATACAAATGATCAGGCTTGGACCCATAGTAGGTGTCCTCACTCCCAACCCCAGCATCCCCTCCTCCACCCTCACAACTTCAATGTGAGACACTAAACACTCTCAGGGTTTTTTGGTGGTACCTGTGCAGGGCCTAGAGGCTAGGATACAACCACCTGTGAAAGCTGCATCCAATTTACAATTTAAACAGCTAAATATTATTAGCCACATTCTGCAGAAGAGGCTCATCATTGTTCAAAATCATTATTTTTATCAAGGCAAGGATGTGGAAAAATCCCAAACCCTCACACATTGGTGGGGATATAAAATGGTTTAGCCACTGTGAAAAACATTTTGGAAGTTCCTTGAAAAGTTAAATGTAGTTATCATATGATCCAGCTATATACCCCAAAAAATTGAAAACAGGTACTCAAAGAAGTACACGTACAGATGCTCTTTGATCTAGGATGGGGTTACATCCTGATAAATCCATCATAAGCCAAAAATATTGCTAAGTCAAAAATGCATTCAATGCATCTAGTCTACTGAACATCACAGCTGAGCCTAGCCTCCCTCAAATGTGCTCAGAACTCCATATCCAAAAAACGCTGCCGACACAGTGCACTGCAGAGTATCCCTCGTGCACTGGGAGCTGCAGTTAACTGGAAGAACTTTTCAGTCTTTTAACTGAACCATAGAAGAGTCAGAATAAAATTGCCCGCTTTCCCAGTAAAGACCAGGGAGAGTCAGCTTCTCTCAGATTTACTGTATAGCATGTGACCCTTGGCCTGAATGAACACATCCTATCTCAGCTCAGAGTGTTGGTTATAATAATTAGGGTTAAAATCTTAATATAGTTGCTATATAGATCTATTAAATCAATGCTTCTCAGCCATTCCAATTTATGGATCACTTTTCTAACATCACAAAATTCTATGGACACTTTCCCAACATACGACATAGTAGATATATAGATATTCTCTTGGTAATCATTGCTGAATATGTGTGTATATATATATGTGTGTATCTATATATACATATATACATATATATGTATGTATCTATATATACATATATATATATACACATATGCATATCAGGGGTGCCAAAAAATGTATACAAGTGGACACTTTGGTCAACGTTCAAGCAGTAGTTTGCCATAATCAGAGGTGTCTGGACACTGATGGTAACCACTTTGAGCACCTCTTGTAATTGCAGAAGTCACATTTGACTTGTATTCATCTTTTGTTATTGGTATATATTGAGTTATTACAATTTTAATAGTTTTCTTTTCTCAAAATGTGCATATATTTTTTGGCACCCTCTGTGTGTGTGTGTGTGTGTGTGTGTGTGTGTGTGTGTGTGTGAAAGAATGACTTTAGAAACACTTTAAAATGACTTCCTATCTTATTCATCACAAAAGCATACCTGTTTTTCAAGGTGATTATTCAGTCCACAAACAATACTACAAAAGCAGTAACTCTGTGAGTCCATGGCACACAGATTAGAAAACACTGAACTAGATACTTAACTCAGGTTTGCATCCCTAGTCACAGGGCCACATTATGACTTTCATGGATCCAAAGCAGTTTTGCCTCTGTGGATCCTCTATAACAAAATACTAAAAATTTTATTTTATAACTGTGTCAGTATACAAATATACGAGGTCTGGCAATTGAGTTCGCAAACTTGTTGCAACGATGTTGCTATCCTTTTTTTGATTTCTGAGGGATTATTCATTATGAATTTGTACCAACTGGACAGTTAACCAAGCTTACTATTTGGAAGTGCTGAAAAGGCTGCGTGAAACAGTTAGACGATCTGAACTTTTCACCAACAATTCATGGCTCCTGCATTACGACAATGCACCAGCTCACACGGCACTGTCTGTGTGGGAGTTTTCAGCCAGTAAACAAATAACTGTATTGGAACATCCTCCCTACTCAGCTGAACTGGCCCTCAATGACTTCTTTCTTTACCTGAAGATAAAGGAAATATTGAAAGGAAGACATTTTGATGACATTCAAGACATCAAGGATAATACAACGACAGCTCTGCTGGCCATTCCAGAAAAATAATTCCAAAATTACTTTGAAGCATGGACTAAGTACTGGTGTCAGGACATAGCTTCCCAAGGGAAGTACTTTGAAGGTGACTGTAGTGATATTCAGCAACAAGGTATGTAGCACTTTTTCTAGGATGAGTTCACAAACTTAATTGTCCAACCTTTTATTAATATTATGTTAAAATATTTTCTTTGACCTAAAAGTGTTTTTTTTTTCCTCATTTTAAAAGAAATGAAAAATGTTCATTGTGGGTTCCCAACACTGGGCCTAATGGAGAAGCCAGCCTGGATCAGGTGGAAGCACATTCAGGGCAGTGTATATATGCAAGTACTCACTCCTGATTAGGTTGGTTATTAGTCAATAACCAAAATAATAGTCATATTTTTTGCATCTCTCCAATCCAGGGTCTAAAATGACTTCATTTTCAGTGTGTGAAATGCAGGTTTGAGAGAGCAGATTTCTGGTCTTTAATTTCCTACCTCATCGGTCATCTCTCACAATTCCTTAAGTGTACCGACGGCCCCGAAGCCATGATTCAAGTTAAAAAGCAGGATGGAAAATCCAAGAAGAGAATTTCTAATTTCCAGATAAAGTAGTATACTGCCATGCTCATTTCCTGTTATTTTAGACCAGTTGGTACTATATCTCTTGGTCTCACGTGCATCCTGTATAAATTCATAGAAGAATTATCAACATAGTCCATCAATAGATGCATTTTCGATGTTGAGAAAAACGTCTCTGGAAGCAGTGGGAAGGAGAGCTGGGATGTGAACTGTTGAGAAGCAGGAGACCGGTAAGGATGCAAAAGATGAAGATGCAGCTGTGGGGTTCCCAGAGCTTCCAGGACAAGCTCTGGTGGACGTGGTACGAACTGGATCAGGGAGGTGGGCTGGGGAGCAGCCTGGGATGGTTGCCCCATCAACCAGTTAGCTGCTTATAGCTGCTCAGCTGCAAAGTCACCCAAAGCCTACTTGGTGAAGTAAACTGGGGCCCTGTCAAAATTTTTCCTTTACCAGCTGGCACAATATTAAGCTTTGTCAGTAGAGGGCACAGGAGGAAAGGTTTTTGCTCCCTGGTTCTGCTGAAGTGTGCAAGTCTGCCTCCTCCAGCACCTGCTCCTGTGTCACACGCAGTTTCTGCAGTGGCCAGCAGCTTCCCCAGTCACCTGCCGCGGAAGGTTTTATAGCAGAATGCAGCCACAGAGACACCTCCTTGTGGATAGCTTTCCTTGGTACCCTAGAGAGCTGATTTCTGGCAAGTTCTGCCAGTCTTGCACAGCGACTTTTCTGCCACCCAGTGAGATAGCTGTGCCACCTCCAGCAAGGTCTGGGTCTCAGTCTAGAAGGGGGTGGGGACCCCTTCTGGTGCACTCCATCCCAGCCTGGGAGGCAATGGCTGCTCCTTGTATCTACTATTTCTGGATTCATTTCAGTGCTTTCCCCTCTCCCTAGCCCATCTCCTGTTATTTCTATCCCTTTTTACAGTTAATAATTGTTTATATTAAACTTACCCATTACTGTGTGGTTTCTCTCTCCTAATTGGATCCAGACTAATACACTTGGGCCACACTAAATTCATAAGCATGGTGATGCTATTCATAGCGATGAAAAAGAAGGAGAGGAAGAAGTTTGGAAGGAAAATAATTTGTTCTGTTTGTACATGTTAAACTGAGGTTCTTGACAGACATTCAGGAGACAGTCAGGAACAGGGGTTTACATTATCTGGTGCTTTTCCAAACTACACAGTTCTAACTCCACCCACTGAGATGTTTATTGAAATGTATTATTATACCAAAACACAGACACCTGTACTTTAAAAAAAAAATTTCTCAAATGGTTCAAAATATGCAATTGCAATATTTGGCAATACAGAGAGCTGATTAAGAAAATTTTTTCAGGGGAAGAGGGTGGTAGATGAGGGTAAATGGGATGAAATATATGGTGATGAAAGGAGAACTGACTCTGGGTGTTGAACACACAACATGATATATAGACGATGTATTACAGAATTGTACACTTGAAATCTATGTAACTTTACTAACCATTGCCACCCCAATAAACTTTAATAATTAAAAAAAAAAGAAAATAGTTTTGAAGTTAGATTAATCTGGGTTTAAATCTTGTTTTGCCTTTTATTAGTGGTGACTTTGAACAATGATGAGCCTCTTTTGCAAGATGTGGCCAGTAATATTTAGCTGTTTAAATTCTAAGGATTAAATTAGGTGAAGACATGCGATTAGATAGTTCTTGGCACATATCATATTTTAGTAAACAGTAGGCGTGCTTATTGTTCTCATAAGATTTGAATCTGCTTTATGTTTCTATATTTCACTTACCCCCACATGATATGTTATACATTTATGTCCTTATTTTATAACTCACATCTCTAGAAAGTAAACACCAAGGATGTGGGGAATTTGTTCTAATTACAGTTGGTCCCGAGGGCCCAGGACCAATGTAGGTACTCAACAAGTACTAGGAGAGAGAATAAATGATACAGGACTGAGCAGCAGCATAATATTTCAGGAGCAAAATCTGTTGCCCTGAAAGAGCAAGAGAGAGTTTAATTTAAAACAGAGCCAATATTTGAAAAGTAGGAAGAAGATAAGCAAAGACTTTTCCTCTATCCTCGTAGGTTCTTTTTATGGGAACTATGAATTAAACTGACAAAGGATAGGTTAACAAGAGAAAAGGCATATACATTTTATTTGATGTTAATTTTTACATGTGTACCGAGGTCTTCATAGAAAATGAGTGACGACCCAAAGAGGTGTTCAGACACAGGGGCTTGTATAGCATTTTAACAAGGGTGATAAATGGTGGAGACCAAACTAGATAAAGGGAAGGGGTTTGGGCTTCTAAGGGCCATAAAGTATAGGAAGATACATACGTGGGAGAAACTAATGGAAAATAAGGGTTACTTATGGAAGTTGTGTTTATTTAGACTCTTCTTGGCGCTATCTACACCTCCAGTGATAAAGGTTGTTTTTCCCTTCCTGGTAGGAGAGAGGGAGGCACTGTCTTAAAGGGAAATTTATGCCCTGTTTTAGGCAGAGGGAAGGTGGAGAGCGTTCCTGCTTCTGCTGTTTCCCAATTGCCTTCAACTAAAATAATCCTTAAGCCAAAGTGGCATAGTCTGATCCCCTTCAACATTAAGGATGACAAATCAGAGAGGCAAGAAGAGAAATCAGAAGAGGGTAGAGTGAGAAGCCAATGGAATAATATGTCAGAACAACCAAGGAGCTGGTTAACATCTATCTGTCAGGAGGATCGGGAGTGAAGATTGGCCCCTAGATTTGGCAGTGAGGAAGTCACTGTTGACCTGACCTGCTCTAGCTAGAGTAGAGGCTGGACATCTCTGGTGCTCTGAAAGCCTCATTAGTAAAATCAATACGTAATTCTAACAAGCACCGCATAGTCAAAACTAAGTAAGAGAAGACTTCACTCTAGCTCACGGATGGTCCTAATGTATTTATAGGAATATGAAATGGTCCACATGGGAAATCACAAATCTGCTCGAAGAACCAAAATTTATTTGTACAGCACAAGTCTGGGACTCTAAGGACTCTGAGCTACAAACTCAGGTATCCAAGCCCTCCAAATATCATTGGTCCAAAAACAGTTACATCCATGTGTGATCAGTTGAAACCACGAACCATTAAAGTATCAAACTCCTAAGTCATCAAGCTCATTGCTTGAAATGCTGGCTCACAAACAACTTTCTCTATGTAATTTGACTTCTGGTATACTTTTACTACTGGGAATTAATTCTTGTCCAAAGAGTAGAAATAATTCTTGCTTTTAAAAGTAGTATGTTGCATTCTGGTTTAATGTCAGGCCACTAGGAGTTTGGTCACCATGAGTCTATCTACCTAGATCTGACCCCTTCTGGGACACTTGGAAAATTTCACTTGTGGATGGAAAAGCTGAGGGTCAAAACCCAGACTGTGATTACTTTAGGAAATGACACAATCCCATGAGATCATTTGATGGACAGCCTGTCTGCCTGCCAAGTCACCTCCCTTCTGTTTTGCTGTGCCCTTTAAATAGGCAAAGATGATCATATATGTTATAGCAATGATACAGGCTGAGAAAGAAAACAGCATTCAAAGACTTTTCTTTCTGAAAGTTCATTGGACAAGGACAGGAAAAACATGGGATGGCAGCTTACTCAGAGATTATGGCCAAAAGGAGGCTTAGAGGATGGACCATGGAAAAAGCAAGAGGTTCTCATGAGGCGAGGGGATGATGCAAGAAGTAACTGCAGCGAGACTACTGATTCCCCGAAAATAAGACCTAGCCGGACCATCAGCTCTAATGCGTCTTTTGGAGCAAAAATTAATATAAGACCGGGTCTTATATTATATAAGACCTGGCTTTATATTATATTATATAAGACCAGGTCTTACATTAATTTTTGCTCCAAAAGACGCATTAGAGCTGATGGTCCAGCTAGGTCTTATTTTCGGGGAAACAGGGTAGTCAAAAACAAAAACAAAAAAAAGAAGGTGGCAGCTGTAATTCAATATCCAGGAGAAGGAGCTGATCTCTGAGAGGAGGACCCTCTGTTCTTTCCCAATCGGAGAGAAAGGGCAGAAATGGGTGCAGTTATAAGTAAGCCCAGAGAAAAGTAGAAGTGGGAAGAGTTTGTACTTCAAGGAGTCCATTTTCTCGGAGAAATTTGCTTAAGAGTGACAGGGTTGGAGAAAGGACTTACAGAGATTGGTGAAAGTTTGGAATACCTAAGAAAGCAAATGAGAAAGGAGATGACTAGGAACAAATGAGAGGGAGCATGAACGTCACAGAGGTCACATGAGGCTGGAAACCATTCATTTCTGGTGGTGCAGTTACATGGCAGCCACAGTCAGAAGGGAAGGAAGCTATTGGCTGATTAATACACACTAGTCTGCTCCAAACTGGAGCAAGAATAAAAGGGTGAAAGGCCAAGGAAAGGAAGACTTTTGGTGAAAGAGTCATTGATATGATGGAATTTAGGTTTGGGGTTGGGAGGTTAGGGATGTGAAACCACAGCGTTGCAGAGAAGGAGAATATGGAAGCACAGAAGACGTAGACATAAATCGGGTATTGGGAGTAATAAGGCAATGAAAGGGTATGAGACTGGAAGATGATGCTGGAAACAGGGATTATATCCGTCAGGGGATCGACGGAACCAATGCTAGGGTCTCTGTCAGTGTCAATCAAAAACTTCCCCAAATCAGACTGCTATGTGGTGGGAGTATTTCCAACCACTCTCTCCAGGAAATTCTGGGCCAGGATGTTTACAAATTCCTGAAGTCTGGTCATTATCCCTGTGCTGTGAGGCAAACATCCAGTGATTTCTATGGCCTGTTGAATGATACCCATCCAAGCCTGACTTCTCTGTCCTAAGTACCCTGACAAGGAGCTCCACTAGAGCTGGACCCCAGCCTGAAGTGCAGCCCCCGGGGAGCCCAGGCCTCTATTCACCTTTGCCCAAATTCTGATCCTCCAAGAAAGGGACAGAGGCATACACTTCAAACCCAACAGAGGCTGGCATATTTCTCTGTGACCTCCACTGGTGCACCTGGAAGCTGAAAACAAGAACTATTATTAGCTAAAGCTGCCGTTAAGCCCCAGAAGCAGTTCCTTAAGAAGACTAGCCAGTGGTGATGGCTTTGTTCAGTCAACCGTCAAATGCTGGCTGCCCAAATATCAGCAAAACAACCTGTGGATAAGACCGAGCTGAGTTTATTGTTTACTGCAGTGAGAGACCACCAGCTTCACAGAGCTTTGGCAGTGTCTCAGGGAGGGGGCTGCAAGGAATGGATGGCAAAGTAAGAAATTATTCAGAATTAGAAGTTTGACTTGAGGGGTTGATTAGGATTGGGAAAGGATCACAGTTATAAGTCCAGGATTAGTGAAAACAGCAAGGCAATGATTTTGAAGCAAGGGATTACAAAAATTTTAGGTGCAAACTCTCTGTTGATACTTTTCATTAAAGAGTTGCTGGGTCTGTGTTAGTTTCCTGTTGCTGCTATAACAAATTACTACAAACTTAGTGTCTTAAAACAATACAAAGTTATTATCTTATAGTGCTGGGGGTCAGGAGTTCCAAAATCAGTGTCGGCAGGGCTACATTTCTTATGAAGAATCTATACATACCACTTTATTGCATTTTCCAGGTTCTAGAGAGGGCCTGTGTTTCTGGGCTTATGGCCTCTTCCTAACATCACTCTGACCTCGGCTTCCATCATCACATCTCACTCTCTGATTCTGACTCTACTCTTATAAGGATCCGTGTGATGACATTGGGCCCACCCAGTAATCCCAGATAATTTCCCCATCTCAAGATCCTTAATGTAACCCCATCTGCAAAGTCCCTTTTGCCATGTATGGTAACATATTTTTATCTTGAAAAAAATGCTAGTTAACTGGTATTAATAAGGATACAGGTTTCAGAGATTAGGACATAAACATCTTTGGGGAGAGATTATTCTACCTTCCGAGAATTTCCAATAATAAACAAACAAACTCTGTGCCTAGGCAGGAGACTCCAGAAAAGTAAAGCAATGGTAATGAAGACCGGAAGAGCAAAGTCATGTTAGTGTAAACAGGAAGATGTGGTTCTCAGCATCCAAGCTGAGTGTGAAAGTGAAAGTAAAATGGCTTCCGTTCTCACCATGTTGGCCTACGGCCAACTCAGGCAACTAAGATCCAGGTATCACAATACAGTAACAGACGCGATTTATTGAATCCAGCCTTCTTCATGTGGTTTAATATCACCATGTGCTAAGTGCCCAACGGTCAGAATTGCCAGTTAGCCACCCTGACTGCAAAGCTGGAACAGAGGCTGCACCTCCAGAAAAGCTTTCAGTCTGAGGCAGTGCAGCCATAACACAGGCCAACAGTCTAGGCAGCACTGGTCCATCTCTCCTCAGGAGACGCTGGGTGATACCTAAGGTGGGCGGCTGGAGGCAGTGGGCAGCCTCAGGGTGGATGGGGCTGAGGACTTGAGCAGGGCCAGTGCATTACTCCCACGGCCTAGGGTAGACCCGCCCCCACCCCCAACAGAGCTCTCCAGCTGCAGCTCTGAACATGGCCTGCAAGGCTTTCAGGGATACGACGTACTCAAAAAGCCTCTTCATTTCGCTCTTACCCTTGGGTCTACTGTTGCGGAAATACAATTAAAAACAAAATCTCCTGCCAATGCAGAACACCTCTCCACAAAGGCAGAAGGGAAAGAAAATAATGTTATTATTGAATAACCATTAAACAAGAATGTGACGCACATCACAGGCAACTCACTTGAAGGGACTGCAAAGATGGAAAGAAGTCTTACTCTTTTATGTAGCTAAGTGGATACAATCCATTACATTCATGTTTTCAAGACAAAATTCCGAAATTTATCACATCTTTGTGATTAGACGTAGGGTTTCAAGTTCGAATCAGGTGACAGCTGGAGTTAGGCCCATCTCCCCTCAAGAAACTGGGAGATAGAGCATTATCTTCCTTGATTTCAAAGAGATGGCTCTCAGGTAGTTGTGCCACCGGCAAGAGACTTATTTAGCATGTGACCTGACACGACCACCAGGAATAGGACATGCTTGGCAGGATATACGTCTGCTACCGCACCCCCAACACTGCACCCCTGACTTTGGCCTCCATTTCAGGTGCTGTCCCCAACCTCTGTCACACTAATCTTAAACTGTCCTGTCCTTATTATACTCAGTTTTCTCTGGCTTCAACCCACGGGCGATCCTGCTATGGACAACTTCATTCAAAGGCCTCCATGATTGTGATCATCTTCCCTCCCACCAGGTGTCTGGCATAGGAAAGAATTTGTGTTTCAGTGAAAAACCATGCATTATGTAGAGGACATTCCTGCAAGTTATCAGGGTCTAGCCCTGTCCATTGTCCTTGAACTCTGTAAATTGTAGGCAACCAAGAGACATGCAAATTATGTCCTGTCATATAGAGGTTTAATTGTCTTCCCTGCCAACCTATGCAAAAAAACAATCGCACCATTTGCAAGTTCAATTCAACATTCCTTTGCTCTGTTTACATCTCAGCTCTTTCTGACTTTTCCTTTGCACAGCTTATAACATCTGCCTGATTCCCTCATGAGTTCAACAACCGTCTACATTTTCATACCTGTATAATAATGAAGAGGTTCAGAGTCTGCCACCCTAAAATATGCCACTCTGTCATAAGGATTATTTTGAGCTGAAGGTGACAGAAAAAGCAGACAGAGGATGAGCTCTCCGCCCTCTCTCTATCTGCCTGAAAGCAGAACATAAATTCCCCTGGGAAATTGTCCTCCCTACCCTTCACTTCCCATACCAGGGAGGGAATAACAACCTTATCACCAGAGACAAGATGGCACCCAGAGAAATTTAAGTAACAAACCTTACTGAAACAACCCTTATCTCCCATTAGTTTCCCCACATATTTACACAGTTTGCCATCCCTGGAAGCCTATAACTCTCATCCTTCGCCTTGTCACTTCTCCACCAATTTACTGTTCTTTGCTAAGACGCTACATAAGCCAAAGTTCTAACCACCCCTTCGAATCACTCGTCACCGAGTTTTGTCTCAGGTGTTTGTACCCTGCATGTGTTAATAAACTAATGTTTGTTTTTCTCTAGCTAATCTATCTTTTGTCAGTCTAATTTGCAGGGCCCAGCTGGAAAAGCTAGGAGTGTAAGGGGAAATGTTTATCTCATTCCTATAATAAGAATCATGAGTTTACCCTTCTTAAAAATTACCTTTCAACATAACAGTAGCCAAAGTGGGAGACCCAGCCAGGTGTTAATTTGCTTTACTTGCTGCAGATACCATGCTCCTCTGCCCACCCTGCTCCCACAGAATTGTCTATTGCACACACCACCTCCCCACACAAAACACTTTCTTCTCTCCAATGTACTGTTTGCCCTTCAGTCAGCTCACAGATATCCATTCATCTTAAATCCATGGTTGCTTTATCAACCTCACCTCTGGACCACCTAAGAGGACATTCTAATCCATCCCCTGCCCCTGCCCTCCGTCCTAGACCCACTGATCCTGCCTGCACGTGGCTTAAAGGCCAGCTTGTATAGCCCTCTTGTTGAAATATTGGTAGGATGATCACACAATTTGCTGTCTAGCCCAGGACTTCTGAGAATGAAAGGGAGTGCTATTAAAAACCACAAAGCAAGAGGAATAAGTCAGGACTGCCTTGGGCAGCCCAGGATGTATGTTTACGTTATGAATCTGCGGGAGAATTTGGCTTTATAATCAGATAACAGATGAGTGCTAGAATCCTGGGTAAATCACACACAAGTTGTGTGATATTAGCAAGTTGTTTTACTTCATTGAGCTTTGGTTCTTTCTCCTGTCAACTGGAAGTAGAAAAATGACTTTATAGCACCGGTTGTAAAAATGAGAGCTCACTAGAACATTAGAGAAACTTACCATAGTGCCTTGTACAAAAGGGTGCTGGAAAGAAAAAAAAGGCATCTCTGATTACTAATGTGAGACCTGATGTGGTCCTATCCCTCCGGCTTCACATCAGTTATAGATCAGAGGCCTAGCTCCTGGCGGGACCAGGAGCTCAATCCATCTCTGGACCTGTGGAGAGGAATCAACACAATTCTCACCTACCACCTAGGGTTTCCTGTAATTCTACCTCACAGTGCTGTGTGTAAAACTAAGACAAAACACCTACTGTTTTTTTTTGGGGAAAAAGATATTTTTCTTAGTCATTCCCATTATGTAAGCATTATCTCATAAAACATCTTAAAGACAATGAATGATGTTGTGGACAATATCACCACAGGAAATGAATTTCCACATCTAAATTCTACACAAAACTGAATAGACTCTAAGGGTTCTCAACCCTGCCTGCATATTAGAGCTCTCTGCGGAGCTTTTGAAAAGTTCTACACAGATGCCTGGGCCTCACCCAGAAATGATGGTTCTGTGGGTCTGGTGCGTAGCTACATCTTTCTAAAACCCCTGATGATTCTGATGGCCACCTAGGGTAGAAAATCACTGACCTCTCCAAAGAGGTTTATTTCAAAATCGTGCAAATGTGACAAGGGGGAGGATAGCACATAGAAAAATGGCAGTTGTTAACTTGTTAAGATGGTGGGTTCCATTACTGTTGTAATATTTGTAAAATAAGCAAAACGATTATCCATTACATGTATTTGTGGGGTCTGAATCATTTGCTTCTAGAAACATCCACTTGGAAGCCTGTGAAGAAGGACATGAGGGGGTGGCTATAAGGTAAGAAAACAAATACTACCCACGTGGTACTCTCTAGACCACCGCCAGGATCTTTTATATTCACTTATGTCTCATCCCAACTGCAAATCATAGGCAAGCATCCCTCTCAGGACACACACCCTCTGGCAGGCAGCAGAGGTTGCAGTCTGCCCTCGGCTATTCTCAACCTCCCATGTCTGGGTTTTTTCATTCAGACTGGAGATTACATTATTTCTGCAAGGCCCTACCAGGGCTTTAAAGGAGTCGGAAAATCTATTGCTGACAAAAGATTTCACCTTAAACTAGAGATTGGAAGAAAGGAAGGATGGAAACAGGCACAGGAAGCTAGATTTGTGAGTCAGGCTGTCAGAAAAGACATGCAACACTGAATCATGGAGAAGGTTTTTGCTGCTACCGTGTTTCCCCGAAAATAAGACCTAGCCGGACAATCATCTCTAATGCATCTTTTGGAGCAAAAATTAATATAAGACCTGGTCTTATTTTACTATAATATAAGACTGGGTCTATAATATAATATAATATAATATAATATAATATAATATAATATAATATAATATAATATAATATAATATAATATAATATAATATATAATATAATATAATATAATATAATATAATATAATATAATATAATATAATATAATATAATACTGGGTCTTATATTAATTTTTGCTCCAAAGATGCATTAGAGCTGATTGTCCGGCTAGGTCTTATTTTCAGAGAAACATGGTAGCTTCTCCTTTCCACAGAGAATAAGGAGGGGCTGCCTTTTTCTAGTATTTGGTGATTGCCTGGCCTCACCTGCAAATGCCAGGATCTTTTATATTCATTTATATCTCTTATAGAGAAATTCATTCATTCGATAAATATTTACTCAGACATTACCATGCGTCAAGAACTGTTGTGGGCCCTGAGGACACAGTGGACAACACAGATAAAAACCTTTGCCCACTCGAGCTGACATGCTAATGAGGAAATCAACGTTTATCGCAGTAATTATTCTCCTGATCTCACCCCTCCCCTTTGTTGTAAACCGTATGGTACATGATTTACCTTCTTTTCCTCTGATTACATTAAACACAATATCTGGTAAGGACTTGTTCCTTAAATATTTGTAGAACTGATGATCGGTGACTTCAAAGGACTGGCTAAACAGTAGACTGCTTTCATTATGCATGAAACGGATTTAGTGAAGCTTTCCCTTGCGTCAATAGGCAAAATGAATACCTCCCTCCTGCAGTCTGAAGCTTTCATTTAAGCTGCTACCCTAGCCCAACTGCAGCAAGGTTCGGGTGAGTTGGTGTCTTTCTCTCCACCAGATTGGGAGTCTCTTCTGATAATGAAATCTATTGAACTACAGCTGCAATCACCAGGACTAAGGAGACTCTCAAATATTTATTCAGTTCAAGTCAATGTTGATTTTTCATTTTATTTAATTACCAGATAATCTCTCCATCCACAGAGTAAAAACTACAGCGAGGATCTGAGGTAAGACCTTGGGCTCAAGCCCCAGGCACATAGTTGATTTAGGATGTGACCATAAGCAATTCCCCACTGAGGTTTCCACACCTGTCAAACTATCAGTGGTAATTAATACCCTCTAAGATTTCCCTTAGTCCTAGAATTTTAAGCACTAAATAGATGTGAGTTAGTAAAATAGGGCACCTTTGAGTAGGGAAAATACTATTTGTAAATCTTCAAAAGGTGAAGCCTGTTTCATTTAAAAACTCATACTATTTTTAAAGTGTTTTATTCCTTTTCTAAAATTATTTTTAGTGAGAAACTTGAGGTTCAATGATACAACCCATCCAAGATCAAAGGGTTGGTCAGTGTTGATTCAGCATTTGAACCCAAATCTATTTGATTCCAAGTCCAATGTATTGTCCATGTAGAAGGGGACTGAAATATAGGTGGCTTCCCTAAGATAGAAACCAGTTTCATCATCCCTTTTTATTACAGGGCATAGAAGAACAAATTGTAATGTATTAACAGTACAGAATTATCACTATGATATTATTACTAAATATTTTTTCCTGACTCCTCCCCATCCACTTATTGAAACTGATGAAGTACTAGAGACATTAAAAATTCTTTGAATTGTGCTATTAGAATGAACTCAGAAGTACAAATTGGTAGTCACAAAATAGTCACAAGGGTGTGAAATACAGTATGAGGAATATAATCAACAATGTTTTAAAGACTGTAGAGTGTCAGATGGGTACTGGACTTATGGGGGGAAAGCATTTCATAGATAATATAAATGCCTAACCACTGCACTGAACACCTAATAGAAAATATAAACTAATATAAAATAATATTGACTGCCAACTATAATTAAATATATATACATATATATGTGTATATATATACATATATATGTGTGTGTATATATATATATATATATATATATATATACACACACATATATATATATATATATATATGTCACGGGGTGTAAAGTACAGCATAGGAAATATAGTCAATGGTATTATAACTATGTACGATGTACAATGTCAGATAGATTGAAGATTTGGTGGGGTTATCACTTTGTGAGGGGGGTAAATGTCTAATCATTATGTTGTCTTGTACACCTGAAATGAATAATACAATTAAATTAAATTTAAAAAAAAAAGAATGATCTCAGTTCCTACTAAGCGAGCATTACCTCCTTCCCAACATAGTGGCCCCACATACTCCCACACAAACCCAAATTATTATACAAAAGAAAATGCCTTTGGCCTCAGGATCCATAGCCAAGAAATAATGATGGCTGAGGAAATTCACTAAGCTCTGAAGCCAAAAGAGGGTTTTTATTAAAAGTTTTGATTTGGTTGATATATAGATTTCAATTATGACTTCCTTTTTATAACATCAAAAGATTGCAAGCATCATAAATTATACTTTCAGTAAGCCACTGATTGAGAAAATAGGCAATGAAAAGCCACTAGGATTTAAGTAACTCTTTATATAAACTTGAATTTCCTGCATCATAATAGCCTCTACATGTACTTGAAAAATAACATGCATATGGACAAAACATCTTGCCTAAGGACCAGCGGGAACAATGACAACGAAGCTTGAGTGATCTACTCTAGAAAGGTTTTTAAGCATAATCATAGCATTTATTGTTTCGAAAAATAACTCTGAAATTAGAGAGTGGTTTGAAGAGAGACCCGTGGTGGGACAGGAGTTAGGAGTTAAGAAATGACTCAGTAACAGTGGAGATGCAAAGACAGAGCTGAGGTAAACGCTCAAGGTCGTCCTCGGGTTTTCAGTGAGTGTGAGGAAGAGACAAGAATATGTGCAACTTTGGACACTGGGTATAAGGCAAAACCCGAAGGACTATATTTCACTTTTTGTTGTAGGACTAGGTCGGGGAGATCAATTTGAAGTGCCTGCACACAAGCATCCATGCGGCAGCTGCATGTACACCTGTAGAAATGTGGCCATTTGAGCTGGAGCTCAGAGGCGGGACTGGGTTCAGGCTCCAGTTTGAACATTTATTAGCTACAGAGCTCGGACAAGAATTTTAACCTTACTGAGTCAGTTTCCTCATTTGAAAATAGTGATAAAAACATATTCCTCCCAGGGTTTGAGGAATGGGTTACAGCAATGAGTAAAGGGCCAGGCAGCAATAATGACGGGTGCTAGTATTATCATATAGATACGGAAGTCATCCTAATACAGATGGACGGTGGGTATTGCCAAGGGAATGGTGCTGGAAGGCTAAAGAGAGTCAAACACAAGAGCCCAGGGACTCTAACACCACAGAAGTGGGCAGAGCGGCAGGCAAAGAGATGCAGCCAGGGAGACTCAGGCGGGTAGTGAGCTAGAGGCTGAAAGGGAAAGTGTTTCAACAAGCAGGAGACTGGCCAGCTGCATTCGCTTTTCCGTCACTGAAGAAGACGGGATAAAAGGTAACCCTTGGATTTAGCAAGAGGAAGTGACCTGGAAAATGGCAGTTTGAAGAGCTCTGTGAGGATGGAGGAAGTACATAGGGATAGCAATTAGCACTCAAGACTGAAAGCTTAATCATAAAACTAGATGCATAATCCTAACAAAGAATGCCATCTGGATTAAACTAGGAAGAGCCTAATTAAAGTATTAGCACATTCAAACGCATAATTTGGCTCAAACTGAAAAACTTCTTGATTTTTTTCCCCTTACCTTAAAATTAAATCCATGAAAAAGTCCTTATGATTCTGTTTCAAAAACAAGCCCCAGTTCACCCACTTCTGTCCTATGTCTCTGTGGCTCCCACCCTAACTGAAGACACCCATTTGTCCTCTGTGCCTCAACAATCCTCCTCTTTATCTCTTCCTCCTGTAGAATCCATTCTCTTTACAGCTGCTGATTTTTGATACTTTTAAATAAAACATCTAATCATATCAACCCATTCTTTTAAACTTTCCAGAGACTCACCATTGTACTTAGACTGAAATCCAAACCAAGGAGTTTGCGCGGGGTCAGTAGGGTCCAACGTGGCCCCACCCTAGACCACCTCTCTGACTTCCCCTCATCCCACATGTCCCTTGCTTTCTATAGTTCAGCCACAATCATTTTTTTGTTTCTTATACTTGACAAAAATTTTGTGTGTTTTTTTCAAATGTTCCTCCGAAAACCATAAGCTCAGGACTCATTAAACTTAGATCCACATCTGCTCAGCTTCCTGTCACCATCACATCAGTTTGTTCTTTAATTGTGTTGCTTATATGTGCCAAGCACTCTTCTAAGAATATAACACTTTTTCATTTAATCTTCACCACAACTCCATGAGATTAACAACATGACGGTCCTGATTGTATATATTAGGAAAATGAGTCACGATGAGGTTAAGGGATTATAACTAAGTCCATACAGCTAGAAAGAGGCACTGGGATATTTAACCTCAGGCAGCATGGGATGGAGGAAGGGAGGGAAGGGAAGAGGGAAAGAGGGAGAGAAGAAGGGAGAGAGAGAAAGTGGGGGGAGAGAGGAAGCTGTTGGTGAGGGTTTAAAGAAAAGAACAAGAGTAAGGCAAACATTATTGGAAGCTAGAGAAAAGGATACTTATTATACAGTGGCAGATATTTATCATTCTCAGGTCTCTAAATGAGAGATGATTCTATAATTATGAAATGGCTTCCTAGCAGAGGTCATATTTAGGGCCATATCAAAAATATATAGTCTAAAAATGAAACCAAGGGAGTGACTGTAAAAACCTTTCTTAAGGCCTAACAAAGATTTAAGGTGGTATATAAAAAGACCAAAGTTCCCCTAAGGATCTTACCTTAGGGTGTGTCTCACCAGTCCTCTCTTTTAAACAATATTGTGACTCTACGAATTGTAAGAGCATTGTCCCAAAGCAGTCTTACAAAAAGCCCAAGGTAGAGAAGAACTTAGCTCAGTGAAATTTGCCGTTGTGGCTTTTGTCTAATGGAGGAAAATAATAATATTCAGAGGAGAACTACAAAGTTTCTAAGAGAACTGTAGTGGTAGATACAAGCTTAAACTAAAAGAGAAAAAGAACATATAAAACTTAAAAGGCCTTTGGACCCCCAAATAACTATGTGCTGGAAGTAGGCTAAGAAAATTACTCTGCTGCAGATATGAGCAATTTATTACAACAAGGAAATAATGACTCCAACGGCAAAACCAGGAACACAGCAGGCAGAGCTAAGATCCATAGTAAATCAATCCCAGGCAGTAGGATAGAATCCTAATCAAGAAGTGAGTAGCATGTGACTCACTGGATTACCAAATTGTTTTGGAATGGCAACTCTCATATGCTTCTCCTTTTTCCCTTTTGGAAAAGGGGAGTTTACAGCAGTTCTCCTAAGCCTATTGCATTTTGGGTGTATAGGGAGGAGAGAACTTGTGTTTTTAGTTCACAGGTCTTTTAGATAAAGAAGAATTGTACTCAAAGAACTGTACACAAGGAACTGTACCCAAGGAGCCTCACCTTCACCTACACCAGATTCACATGACAGGATCCTGAACTTGGATCTGATGCCATCAGGGCTGAGAGTTGAGGGTGCTGTGGGAGGGGAAGAATATTTTTCATGTGGGAGAGGTATGATTATTATGGCCAGAGGGTGGACATATTTTCCGGAGATGGTCCTATCTATCCTACATGCTCTTCTTACAACGCAACACTGAAACTCTTCCAAATCTTTGTAACTAAAGCTGAAATGATCCATAAGTAGATTCATGGCGATCAAACTAATTCTGATATGTAAACTAGAATTCCCATATCTTAATTTATAATAAGGAATCATACCCGCATTGTGCACCAAAATGCAAGATTTACTATTGCTTTTTTCCTCATTTGACAGCAGAAGTCAATTTTTATATCCTTTTACATCAATCCCACTCTCTTTTCCCCCAAATTTAACCTCTCCAAAGTCAGAATGCTTCTTACAATTGATTATAAGTCACTATCAGCCAGGTGTAAGTCATGATATCGTAGATTTAAAACCTTTTGTTGATTTGACAATTCCTCAAAAAGTTAAATATAGAGTTGCCATTGGGTCCAGCAATTCTACTTGTAGGTGTATACACAAAAGAATTGAAAACACACGTCTACATAATAACTCATACATGAATGTTCACAGCAGCATTATCCATACTACTAAAAAAGTGAAAACAATCAAATATCCATCAACTAATACATGGATAAACAAATTGTGGTATATTCATATAATGGATATTATTCAGCAACAAAAAGGAATACAGATTCATGCTACAATATAAACTGAAAACATTACGCTAAATGAAAAAGCAAGACACGAAAGACCACATATTCTGTGATCTCATTCATATGCAATGTCCAAATTAGGCAAATCCATAGCGACATGGAAAACATACATTAGAGGTTGCCAGAGGTTGGGGAAAAGGGGAAATGGGAGGTAACTGCTAATGGTATTGGTATTTCTTCTTGGGTGATGAAAATATTCTGGAATTAGATGGCGACAGTGGCACAAAATTGCAAATACATGAAAAACCACTATATTGTATATATCATATGTGATATATGCATAAGTGAATCATATGTAAATTATATCATAATAAAAAGAGCTTAACAACAAAAAAGTCACAAAACCTATGTCAAAAATAGGAAAAACAAAACAAAAACTCTTTCTGTTAAGATGAATAAAATGCCATCATCAATGTGTCTGAGATTCGATGACACACAGTGTGTGAGGAACACTGTTTGCCAAGCACTAGCAGACAACTGAATGAGATGAATATTTACATGACCAAGGGCTTTAAGTTATCACAGATAGAAACATTCATCTGCCTTCATTTCTACAATGGGAGTTAGCAAACTATGAGCCATGAGCCAAATCTGACCCATCACATGTTTTTCTATGGCCTACAAGTTGAGAATGGTTTTTACATCTTTACATCATTGAAAAACAAAGAAAAGAAGATTAATATTTCACTATAAATCAAAATTATATGAAATTCAAGTTTGTGTCCATAAAAAAAGTTTTACTGAAACACAGCCATACCATGTTGTACAATAACGGCAGAGTTCAACAGTTGTGGCAGAGAGCATACAGTTCATAAAGTCTAAAATATTATATGGCTCTTTACAGAAAGTTTGCCCTCCCCTGATTGAAACTACTGACATTACAGAAGGCACCGAATATCCGATTTTGCTAATAAGAGCAAGGCAGCTCTAACACATCTTGCATATTTTCCAGGTTGGTATTTCCCTGATGACTATTCCAGCTTCCTTTAAACACATTGGCCCAATAAGTTGGGCAATAGTGACATTGTCCCTTCCTGTTCAATTAAGATTGCATTGTCTGTTTCTTGCTGATTTTAATAATTAAGCTCTTAGAGGTCTACAGATGCCTTCCCGCTACCTGTGGATATGATCTTTTCCGTCAGAACTGGGGTAGCAGACACACTCAACACCCTCCCATGTCCTTCAGACCTGGGAGGCTTAAGGTGGGCTCCCAACTGCCAGCATCTGCCTCCTGTTGCCCCGGGAACTTTTTTGGAAACACAGCGGACCTTTCTACCAAAGCTTCCAACAGGTGGAAAGTGCAGAGGAATGAACACCCCTAGGAGTAACCATCCACCAATAACTCTTGGGAGTTGGCATATAAATCTCCTAGCTGCCTCACCCCTTGGACATGTACTGGGTATCATTTCCAAGAAGGTCCTGGTGGGATTAAGTTCTAGTCTCCCACTGTGGTAACTCACTTAATATCACCTTTTATTAGTTGCTCTTCCTTCTCTATTTCACTTCTCCAGTTTATATCAGTGTTTCCTGAAATTCCCAAATAACCTGTGTGTGCTGGAATCCTGTCTCAGTCTCTGCTTCTAAGAGAATCCAAACTAAATCACCCTTTCCATAGCCCTTTAGCTCTCATCACTTGGGGGTGGGGGGGAGTTGTACTTGGAACAACATACAAAAATCCCCAGAAATATCAACTCTTTCAACAAGGGTCAAGATGGGTACAGTCATATGCTGTACCCCTGAAACTGATATAAAATAATATTGAATGTCAACTATAATAAAAAAAACAGTTATGGGGATATCAAGTATAGCATAGGGAAGATAGTCAATAACATTATAACAACTATGTACAGTGTCAGATGGGTACTAGACTTATGGGGTTATATCACTTTGTGAGGTATATAAATGTCTAATCACTGTGTTGTTTTCTACACCTGAAACATAAAAAAATAGACATTAAAAAAAGAACAATAACATGAAAAGATAAATTAAAGAAGAAAGGATGGGTACAGACAAGAAGTAAGTTTGCTCTCCTCCCACCCCTCACCAGATGGGTCCAGAATAAACTCTAGCACTGAGAATAAACCAAATTTTCCCTAGGTCTTTATTTGTGTCTTTAGGGAGATGGTTTCCTACTATCTGAAGCTCTAGCTCATATTGCCTCAGTTTAGACCCATGAGTAGAGCTACCTCATGAACATGATCTGGTTACAGCACATGCGTCAATCTTGTGTGTGTACGAGTATGTGTGTAGAAACATTCTTAGCCATGCCCTGTCTGGTATGACCCACACCCAGCTGGTCACCAGGTCCTCAGGTGTCACTGTATTGGTGTGGCTCCTGATATCAGCTTCTGTCTCCTAACTGACCTTCTGCTGCTGCTCTTTGCATATGCCATTTGGCTCTGCCAAAATTACCTTTTCAGGAAAGACAATCAATCAAATTCTGCCAATTTGCTTTAAAATACCTCTCAGTCCAGTTTGCCTACAGAATAAATTTCAGTCTTCTTGGTATGCCGCCCAAGGCACTTAACAATTGGCCCAGACTCCCCAGAAGTTAGCCATTTCTCACACATACTTGAGTGATTATTTTTCAGATGGATATAGATGCTGTTGAGATGAAGAAAATACAAACTCATCTCAAAACTTTATTGAATTCATAGTGGTTTTATTCATGTATGTTTCAATCAATGAAATACAAAAAAGGACAGCTACCTTGTGGAGTTGCAACTTCTTGTTAAAAAAGAGATTTTCATACTTTCAAAGTTGGGAGCCAACTATATATATATATATATATATATATATATATGCACATATATGCACATATATATGTATATATACATATACGTATATGTATATATATACATATATATATACACATATATATATATACACACACATATACATATTTTAAGTCATTTTCCAACTTGCAGCACTTATTCATGCTAAGTAACTTTTTAACGCAGGGTCAGTCCAAGGATATACACTTTGAGAACAATGGAATATCTGGGCTGAAAAATAAGTTTGGTTTTGTATTAGTGTGTATCACAGTGAGTGGCGGAAAGGAGATTAGCCCAGGGCTTATATAACGGTGTTATACTTTATGTTCAATAATTCAATAAAAACAACTCTGGCTCCTTTGGGAGCCTTTAGTAAGGGAATTGTAGTAAAGGCATCTCCATACAATGTAGTACAATTTACAGTAAAATTTAGGCTTCCAAAATGTCCTGTCATAAAAAGGGGAGATACAGTTTTCCACCCTACCGAAGCCACTAGCTCTTCAGGCAGCATTACCACGACACTGGCTTGTATTGGACAGTCTCCCAATATAGAATCAGAATGTGATAACTGGAGGAAGTGGACTCCGGATTCAAATGGATTTGGGTTCAAATCCTGGGAATACTCTTGGTAACTCTGTGACCTTCAACAAGTCACTTCTGTGAACTTTAATTTCTTCATCTATAACATGCATAACAGATAACATTGTACAATATTATGACAACTTTAAGTGAAATTTATAAAGTTGTATACAGCTGGCCAACAAAACCAGGCTACTAGTCTTTCCCACCGCCCTGAAAAGACCACTGCTGTTCATGTATGTCTCCAAACTCAGTCTACAGGAATAGCTGGTGACACCACATCCATCGTGAGTCTTGTCTCAACAGCACTTCTTGACCCCTACCTTGGACCAGGCAGTCTAAGGGTGTTGTGATGGTTAAATTTTATGTGTCAATGTGGCTAAGCCACTGGGGCCAGATGTTTGGGCCCAATTGTCAAACACCAGTTTAGACATTGTTGTGAAGGAATTTTGTAGATGTGATTAATTTCTACAATCACCTGACTTTAAGTATACAAATTATCCCTGACAATGTGGATGGGCCTCATCCAATTAGCTGAGGCCTTCAAAGCAAACACTGAGGTTTCCTGAAGAAGAAAGACTTCTGTATCAACACTGTAACATAGAAATCCTGCCTGAGTTTCCAGTCTGCTGAGCTGCCCTACCAATTTCAGGCTTGTCAGCCTCCACATAATCACATGAGCCAATTCCTTAAAATAAATCTTTATATATATGTGTATATGTTTGTGTATACACACACACATACATATATGTATGTATATATGTATGTATGTGTATATGGTATATGTGCACACACACACATACACACACACAACTCCTATTGTATTGGTTCTGTTTTTCTGGAGCACGCTGACTGACACAGGTGTGATTCACCATTCCCAGTCTCACAGGCCCCTGGAAAACATGAGTATGGCCTTCATTTTAGTCAATTCCTCAGCCACATTCAACCTAACTGAATTTGACATAACCAGTCTCCTAGCCTTCTACTTCCAGCTGCCAAGTATATCCCCATGATTATCTATGTGCCTGGTGCCTGCCTGCAGCCAGGTGCTCTTGTGCACAGACTTTTTAGACAAGTAGCTGACTACACGGCTTGGATACCTATCCAGGGGCCATGGTGCATACCTAGAGCCAACTGCCACCTTCCTTCGTACAGAACACCCTCTACCCTCCACTTTCCCCTCTACAGTCTCCCAGGACCCCATCCCTCCTGGGCCCACTCACACAATCCATCCAATCCAAACTTTCTGGCTTATGGTGATGCTCAAGAAAAATACAATGAAGAAAAGGTGGCTGCTTAGCAAGGTCAAGAACTCCGAGAGCACTTCTGAGAAATCTCCTGGTGGGCTAAGGAAAGCAGAAAATCCACCTACCAAGTGGTAGCCCACTGGCATCTCAGAGGCATGCTACAGTGTCAGCGCTAACTCCTCCCCACCTGAGTGTACTCATCGGAGCACAGGCCAAGGTTTACTTCCAGGCAAACCATCTCCACCAAGGGAAGGAGGGCTTAACTGGAAGGAGGTAAATGATCAAACACAACCATATGTTGTCTTGGCAATCAACCAGTCCACCTCCCATCCCCTTGTTCTACCTTCCTTATTGCCAGCCACATCTTTGGTCTACATGTTCATGCATCCTGGCTTTTACCTAATATTTGACCAGCCCTCTCCAACCAGCTTCATGCTCTCAAAAACTCTCATCTCGAGACTCTGGAATCAGAGATATCCATTTTGGAATCTTGGCTTTGTCAACTTATAAGCTGGGTGACATTAGGCCTTGGTTCCTTCTCCCATCAAGTAGAAGCCATATAACAATCTTCCAGAACTGTTGTGGGGTTTAGAGGTAACCAGAGAACTAGTGAGATCTAGCAGAACATTTGGCACACAGTAGGAGTTGCAAAATGTCAGCCATTATTATCATTATTGGACAAAAGTTAATATTTGACACCAGACACCACCACAATTATAAAGATTATCTTACACCTGGGCCATGATACCCTGCCCACCCCTCTAGACCGGGGCACCTGAGCAGACCTCCCAGCTACTCCCATAAGTTTCCCACTGACTTAAGGGAAATATCAAGAAGTAAAAAAAAAAAAAAAAAAAAAAAATATATATATATATATATATATATATATATATATATATATATATATATAAATTGCAATTTTCTTGGCAATTTAAAATCTTTAAGCTTAACTTTCCCATATGTGAAAGGAGCTGGCTTATCAGCTTTCCCTCACAGTAGCTCATAAAAACAACTTTGATGAAAACTCTATAAAAAATGGAATTAATTTCTGTGATGCTCGACTCTAACTGTACATCATAAGAAACACCTGTGCAGTTTTATAAAACATTCTCAGACTTGAGTACCCACCAAAAGTGCCATCTCTATGATGCAGGCTCAAGCCGGGGGACGGCAGGCAACCCTCAGCTGCTCTCAGCCTGCTCTGTGCCCCTCCTCCATGTTTGCTTGTCTGAACACATTAGTGCAGACTGAGCATTACCTCAGTCCTGTGGGGTCCCAGCAAGACTTCAAAGTCCTGTGGAGCTTCTGCTAGGCAGACACTGCCTCAGACCAGAACCTGAGAGACAAAGAGGGATGGGTAGGAGACAGCTGTGTGTGAAATGGAAGAAAGAACAGAGGAGCAGGGAGCAGGCGACGAGCAAAGCTGTATCCATGCCCCTGGCTGTCAGAAAAGAAATATGACTGAATCACAGAGGGGTTGCCACAGAGGACAAAGAGGTCATCCCAGCTCTTCAGAGATGGCCTGGTTTGCTGCACTATAAATAATGTTGCTTCTGTGTTTGTTCACATCTCTTTTAGAGAAAATTATTGCCTGGCATTGGTATTTTTCTCTGCATCTTATTCCTGTCCCCACTCTGTGCCTGTAGATTATTTGGTTATTTCCTCTCCTATCCTCAGATGTGGCAGCATGACAGTAGTTACCTGACACAGATTTGTGGCCCCACAGACTTGTGTTGAATTAATGCATGGTGAGTGGGTAGGCTGTTCTCCCCACACACAGTGCTGTGGACTTTGGGCGTCATTGTGTTTTGTCCTCAGGCAAATACATGCCTCCTTCCTCTGGGTCTGCAGCACTTGGTCCCTGGCTTGCAGTCATTCCAGCCTAGCCTGTCCTACAGGGCTCAGTCTGCGCCTCCACCAGGCTGTGAGCACCTCAGGCAAAGGGACTGTTTATCCACCTGCTCCCAGCACAACACTGGCATCGAGCAGGCTCTTGAATATTTGCTACTACACGCAAGCCAATTTTCTATCTCCGTATTACTTGACTGGTGCCTGATTTCTTCATTACCGGGAATGATATCATTGCTAGAAAGGGAAAAAACACAGGGTCCTGGTGATACAACTCCTTTCTGAAATAATTGCAGATAACCTTTAAGACCGCTTTGAGTTTCCGTATAGGTAAAGAAATAGACTAACTCAGCTGTAAGGATGCTTCCAGCCAGAGTTTGAAGCACTAAAGACACAGATGGTAGTTGGAAGCATAACAAATAAACTTATATAAATTACCTGCAGATCAACCTTACTGCATATAAACCTCACTATAACTTAGAAATGTGTATTTTATTCCCATTTGAAGGACAAAAAATAGTCTCTGAGCTTTGAATTGCTCAAAGTCAGATAGTATGTTTAGGATTGGAACCCAAATGTGTTTGAACCCACAGCCAGAGTCTCTAACTCCCACATGCTGCTTCTCTAGTGGGAGACAGACCATACAAGACGGTGACCAGGGGGACACTGCTCAAGGACCAGTGGCTTCTTTAGAATAGAAGATAGTTTTCATTCTCCCCCTTATCACAGGTCATAATAGAAGACAGAGTTTCATAGCATGACATTATGGTAAGACTAAATGCTGTCTTTTTCCTAACTCCGCCTTTATTCCCTTATTGGAGTCTATTAAAAGATCTGAAAACATTTAAAAATTATTTTATTTGAATTATTGAAAAAAAACAAAATCTTTCTCTGCTTTTTATGGGTCTTAAAGCTCGTATCCTTCCACCAACCTACTATGCAATCTTCCCCAAAATTTACATATAAAACCAAATTTATTAAGTCCCAGTACATACCTTTCTAACAGCTTTGGCTAAGAAAGTTACTTGAAATAATTACACTCTAAAATCTGAAATAAATATTTCATGAAAATATTTCATGAATCTAGTTGGTTCTCAATATTTACATTATAAGAATCCCTCTCCGCCATACATATAATTGCAACTCCACATGACAACACTTGTGCTTTTTCTTAGTACCCATCGATTGAGAAAACATGTGATAAAAAGTCTCAATGGACTCAGCCAAGTTTTGAAATGTTGTATTTTCTGCATCTCTACTGCATCTATATCTTTTATATGTGTGAAAAATAGCTGACTACAAGAAAGGCTGGGCCAACTGTCAAGGGCCTTGGGTGGCATACCAAGGAGATTGAAATTTATGCTGTAGGCAAAATGAAGTCAAGAGAGGTTTTAAAGCAAACTGACAGGACCAGATTGATTTTTTTTTTTCTCCTGAAGATAATTTTGGTAGCAGTGTAGAGAGTCAATTGTGAAATGGAGAGCACAGTGACAGGAGTTCAGGAGGGAGGGAGGAGATGGTATTAGGAACCACAGTGGCTCAGAGATGCCTCTGACCCCAACATCAGATGACTTGATGAGCAACCAGATATGGACAGTGCAAGGGATGGAGAGTCCAAAGGTGTTTCTGGATTCAGAAAATTTGGAGATTGTTACCTTGAAAAGAATAAGGAATAGCAACGGAGGTATGTATATTGTGGGTGGGTTGGGTTGGGTTGGAGTGGTGGAATGGTTGGTAAGACTAATAATATTGATATGGATTTATATGTATTGTTTGAAATGATAGGGTATATTCAGCATGCCATCGGATATTTAAGTCTAAGAACAAGGAGTTCTAAGCTGGATCTTTGGTCAGCAGTAAACCATAGTTGTTATGACAATGCTTACAAGTCAGACAGGCCTTGGTGCAAATCCATTTATTAACTGGCTCAAGCAAAATCTTGAACTTTACCAAGCCTTAGTTCCCTCATTTGAAAACTGGGATAATTCATACCCACATCAATGGGTTTTTTACAAAGATTATCGTCTTTTAATTAAAGATGATACATATATAATCTCTCTCTCTCTCTGTGTGTGTGTGTGTGTGTGTGTGTATTAGTAAAGTACATGGCATATGGTAGTTGCTTTAGAAATAGCAGGAGCTGGGGTGGACGGGTGGCTCAGTTGGTTAGAACGCGAGCTCTGGGCAACAAGGCTGCAGGTTCGATTCCCACATGGGCCAGCAAGCTGCGCCCTCCGCAACTAGAATGAAGTCAGTGAGCTGAGTGTGGCCAGATGGCTTAGTTTGTTGGAGCGCGGGCTCTCAACCACAAGGTTGCTGATTCAACCCCTTGACTCCCGCAAGGGATGGTGGGCTGCGTGTGCCCCCTGCAACTAACAACAGCAACTGGACCTGGGGCTGAACTATGCCTTCCACAACTAAGATTGAAAGGACAACAACTTGACTTGGAAAAAGTCCCAGAAGTACACACTGTTCCCCAATAAAAGTCCTATTCCCTTTCCCCAATAAAAAAACCTTTAAAAAAAAACAAACTTTTTTTTTTTTTTTTTTAAAAGAAGAAATAGTGGGTGCTATTATGTAGATTGCAAGCCACCATCCTGAGATAGTGGAATTTATCATTTTTGGAAAGCAAAAGGTCCGATTCCTGAAGATGGGAGAAAACATTAATCTTGAATTCCTGAGGGAGAGACAATGCCCTGAGGACAATGGCCTATGAGGATAATGGCAACCTAGGGGGGCAGGATTCAGGCATTTCTAGTGCTATGAAATGTTACTTACCAAAATCATTATACAATTGCAAGAGAAAGAATGTCATATGCATTAAAACTGAGAGAACAACTGTCAGTACTGACATTGATAAAAAAAAAAAACACCAAAATTGATGCATCTATTTGACACACACATAATAATTAATGTCTGCTGTTCAAGTTTCCACTACAGATGCAAGAAAACATGTCCGTGCGCTTTCTGTCTGTCTGATTGCGACAGCCAAGCTTGAGTGCTGGAATACAGGAATTACAAAAACATGTAGGAGAGGAGGAGATCATTTTTACAGCTCAGAAATAACCTTGGAAAGAGTGGAAAGCCTGCTTTACTCCAAAACCCCACATTCATAAAGTGCTCCATGGTGGCTGCCTAAAGACTAGAAATGAGAAGGGCATATGCTGCCATCAAACTGGGGTCTTTGAATTCAACGGGGATGATGAGATCCTGGGGAGTTAACTGGTGGTATTTTAATCACAAAAGACAAGGAACATGTGGTCACCATAATGGGTAGCAGAATTCAAAGGCATCAGAAGAGTCTGACCCATTAAAACCTTTGACCTTCGACAGGTGAGCATGGTGTCCTACGAGTGGAAATAGACGACCACCCTATTCATTAGTGTCCTTGATTTGTGTAAGCAGTGTGGTGAAAAGAAGTCTACCAGGTTTGGCAATAAAGAATGGTGGACCCTCAAACAATGGCCAGACTTAAGGCAGCATGATTTGGGAGGACCAGGACTAAACATGAAGCTTGAATTTCATGTCTATAATTAATCAGAGTCACAACACAGATTGAAGGCTGATATGAGGACAGTGTTCGGGCACTCGTAGGGCTCTGAAAGTTTAATTCTCCAAAACACTACATAAGTGCAAGAGAAAGACACTTATCTGGAAAAAAATTTTTTAAATGTATATATATATATAATTGAACATATTAAAAAACTAAAAGAAAATTTTGTTTAAATGTCAAGTGAGCCTCTTGCTTTCACTTAGCAAATCCAACCCATCAACAACCACGATCCAAAAACCAATCCCAAATCCAACTTTTCTCATCTCTGTCTTCTGCTAAGCCATCCCCCCCACCCCCACCACCTTGAAGCCACCACCTTGTCTCTCCTGGAAAGTCACTTCAGAAGCCTCTTTACTTCCTCCTTGTTCCTTGACATGGGGCTGCCCAGGGGTCTTCTTAAAATAGATTACTCACAACACCCCGGATCGTCAGAGTCCCGATGAGTCGAGGGTCATAGTGTCTGAGATGAAATTGGAGTCGTTTTCCTACCTTGAAGAAAAGCTCAGACATATGAGGATGAAAACACTGATCCAGTTTTGCTCTGCTTGACGGAAGGTCTCCCTGTTTCCCTTCTTCCATTTCTGGTCCTGCCCCACTGCCACACGCTAACTCACAGAGCACCCTTCACAGCAGCAGAGTTGATCTATACAAATCAGATCACTCAGCACAAAACACTCACCAACAAGGGCCTGCTGGAGCCAGCTCCTCATCTAAGTAGTCTTGGGTAGAGCCTGAGGGTCTTAAAGAGTGTTTAACCTCTCCAGGTGATTCTAATGTGTAGCCAAGCCTGAGAACCCCTGGCCTACAGCGGTGCTTCTCAAAATCTACTGTGCATGCAAATCACCTGGAAGTCTTGGGAAACTTCACTTTCTGACCCAGCAGGGCTGGGTGGGGCCTGAGATGCCACAGTGCTGACAAGCTCCCAGGTAGTGCTGATGCTGCTTTCTGAGGACCACATTCTGAAGAGCCAGAGCCTAGGAGGGTAACTCACTGGTCCCCTCTTCCCAGACCATGTTTGCTCATAATACTTGGCAAACATAGTTTCACGCTCGACCAGTCCTCCAGTTTCCCACCCTCCTGGACCCACTAATAACTGCAGCCAGTCAGCTCAGAACTACCCAACAGGACCTTCAGGACAAAGGAGTGACATAATGATGATGCCCACTATGAGTGGGCCCAGACTATTGGAATGAGAAACAGTATTTATTCCCTGTGGACACTAAGGCTTTCTTCCAGGTAAAATTCAGCAGAATTGAGCCCTGCCATGTCCCACCGGGGACTGGGTCTTCAGGGGAACCAGGGGAACTGGTTAAAACCTAATCACAGTACCATCCTGTCTCTGATCTGCATCTAAACCACTGTTTCTCAACCTTTTAATTATTATCCTCTCACTGAGGAGCATTCTCAGACAACATTTTCCCTAATGCACCCCCTCCCCCATGAAATGTTAATAATTTTACATATATATATGTACACACACACACACACATCTCTGGCCCTTTGTAGGGTCACAAACTACTATCATACCTACTGCAGTAAATTTAAACGTTAAAATGGATCCATATTTGAAAGAGAGAAAGGGAAGGTAATCACCTTAAAAATGGGAAGAGTCTAATTAACGGCAGGAATACATACAATGAAATAATTTTGCTCAAATCAAAAACCTAGGCATCATCATGGGTTTCTTTCTTTCCTTTATATCTCACATCTCAATCATCAATGACCTCTGTAGGACCTATCGTCAAGAGAATTCCCAACTCTATCCACTTCTCTGCTTCTCTGCTGTCACCCTAGCCCAAGTTACCCTCATCTGTGTCCCAGGCAACTGTCAGGGCTGTCACTGGCCTCATTTCCTCTCTTGCTTCTCCAGATCGCCCCCCACCCCTGCCCTCTTCCCAGCAGCCCCAGGTCTCTTACCATGGAAATCAATCATAGTCTCCTCCTGCAAACCCTTCAGTGACTTCTCACCACATTTAGCAAATAATCCAAACTACTACCTTGGTGAACAAAGCCCCACTGAGCTATTCTTGCTTCCTCTCTAACCTCATACTGTCCAATATGGGAACCACTAGCCACACTGGCTATTGAGCATTTGAAAAGCTGTATTACCAATTTAAATATTTATATTGATATTCATGGAGCCACATGTGGCTAGTGTGATTGAAAAGCTGAGTTTTAAACTTTATTTTACTTATATTAACTTAAATGTAAACAGCCACATGTGGCTGGTGGTTACCGTAGTGTACAGCACGGATGTAGCACACGTCTGTCTTCACAGAAGGTTCTACTGGACAGCCCTGCTCGGGCCTGACCTGTGGCTATGTTCCCCTGGCTTTCTGGGCTTCGGCGTCACTGGCTGACCTGCTCCTTACCCGCATCAAGCTCCTTCTCCCCTGAGGGCTTCTGTACAGATTGTTCTCTCTGGACGTGGTGGCCCACTGAGCTTCACGTGACAGCCTTGTGTCCATTTCAATGTCACCTCCTCAGAAAGGCCTTCCCCTTCTACCCAAATGAAAGTCTCCCTGTTGTGTTATCTTCAGAACATTTGTGGCTACGTAAAAATATTTTCTGTATGGATTGCTTATTTGTTTATTGCCTTGTATCCCCACTTTGGTATGTTATTTCCCCAAGGGGAGGGACCGTGACTCTCTAGAGTAGGTGGAGGACTTAGCTTGGAGAGGCAGACTTTCTACTTCCCTGAATAAGAGAGCAGGAAGTGAGCACAGGTGCTTTTCTTGGAAGGAGGAAAGATGCATCAAAGATTATACCTCATGATCTCTATTTTAAAAAAAAAAAAAGAAAAAGAGGCAAGGTTGACTGCCAAATGTGAGCTTGCTGGGAATAAAGTGATTTGAAAATAAACAAAACCTCACAAAGAACTGCTGAAAAGGCTTTAAGTAGCTACAACTACGGGGCCCACTGAGCATCCCTGAGGACCCAGAGGGAGTGGAAGTCATAAATGGTTTGTGGTACAAGCTGTAGTGTGATGTTTCTCCAAGAAGAGGAGCAGCCCAGATCTGTTTATGACATTTATCTCTTATAACAACCTCTGAGATGTGTGCTGAAGTATCCCCACTTGACAGGTAATTAAACCAAAAGGCAGAAAGGTCAAGTGACCTCCCGGAGGCCATGAAGCTAGTAAGTGGAGGAGCTAGAATCTGAACCCCAGTATTCAGAACCCAGAGCCAGAGCTCTTAGCCACATCATCATACTGCCTCCCTCCTTATTAGAGTCACACATAGTAGGCACTTTATTAAAAATGTGAACAATGTCCACTGGAGGGCTCCAGAACTTCCCACTTCCCATTCCCTCCAAAATGGCAAACCAGGCATAAGAAACAAGATGAATAGAAAATATTTGCATAAATTTACATAACTCAAAACTTTTCCACACACATAATACACATTATACAAGACTGCATACAAAAAGACAGGCATAAAATACTTTAGAATGATTACATATGGGGAAACTAGGCATAAACAGGGAATAGATCAATAAAACAGGACAAGAGCTTTGCATGGCCACCTCGCGCTAATGTGCCATGAATTGAGAAACGTAATTCGGCACTCTGCAGCTGAGGGCAGGTCAACCTGGGACTGCCCAGCTCAGCTCTCCAGATGTGAGGACCAGGGACAGACGTTTCCTTCTCCCTCAGATGTCTGCCAGCATTCTAACCTCATAGCGCTTGGGGCGGGATGGGGAAGATTTAAATTCGTACAGAACTGCTTATACATATTTTTCAAAAATATTTACTATTACTAGCATTTGTCACTTAAAATATGAATGCTTATCAACTTTAGGTGAGGCAAAAAAAATGGACCTTCAAACCAAAACCCTACAAATGAAAATACTGTGTACTTCAGTGGTTCTCAGCCTTGGAAATGATCTCCGGTATCCTTCTATATGTTAGGAACCCACAGCTCTGCCGCATGGCCCAGGGATCTGAAGTGTGTGTGTGTGTGTGTGTGTGTGTGTGTGTGTGTGTGTGTGTTTAAAGCAACCCCCAGGTAATTTTCATGCAAGGGAATCACTGCACTGCCACTCAATGAGTACCAATTTTCTAGTCAGACATGGAACCAGGGAGGGACATTTCAGGCTTGGACAATGACGATGCAGCATGGAAAGTCCTGGTGGGTTCTGGAAAAAGTCATGTACTAGGGCTCAGGTTGGAGGAAATGAGTGGTGGAAGCAGCTGCAATGGGTCTGACTCCAGAGGTCGTAGGAAGCAGGGCTGAGGGCACTATGCCTCACTCTGGAGATAACAGGGGCAGCGCAGGATGTTAAGCCAGAGACGCCGTGATGAGGTGTGGTGGCTGGAAGCATAACTGGCAGCCACACAGCACGCTCTGCAGGGCAGCGGGACTGGAGCTTGTGCTAAGGAGAAACGGGAGAGGGAAGGCAGCAGCATGGACTGTCTGCCTAACGGAGGAGGGAGCTACGAGGTGATTATGATATTTCAGAAGGTGGCCCAGGAACATCAAGTCCCCTGCTTCATTGATGAACTGTCCATAGATCAGATCAGGAGGAACTGGGCAGCAGAGCCATCCAAAAAATAAAGAAACGTTCTCCCTTTTTGCCTCGCGTAAAACAGAATGTTTATGTATTAACCGTTGTGTTCATTGTATCCTGACTCTCCCCCTAGGCTGGGAGCCTGGGAGGAATAACTCTTGCAGCTTATTTTTTCCAGATACGAATGCTACACACGAGCAGCTCAGCTTACTTGGTGTCTCAAGTTTGATTATCTCATTTAGCTTTCTGGCTCCCTGGGTTTCTCTGGTCTCAGTGTAATTGCTTAGCAAACCTGCCAGCACTTTAAGCCTTAAATCAGCCTGGTAAATATCACTGACCTACCGGAATGTGTTCTTTGTCATTCTGGTTTCCAGCATCTGTTATCTCTTTATGTTTTAGTACCTTTTCCCTTCGACCCAGATCATTCCCTACTCATCCACCTTGTTAGAGTCTCTTTTTCTCTCTGCTTCAGACTTGCTGGATGATTATAAAAGCACCAGTGATAATTTCGTGTAGAGAGTACTGTTCTAATAAGCATGCTATGGTTCAGGTGAGTCCTCCGTAGCAGCAGCTGAGGACGGCCCACTGAGAAGCTGAGCAATAAACCAGCAAAGAGATGAGAAGCATGTGGACAAGAGGATGTCGGGAAATGAGAAAAAGGGACGAGCCCAACGGGTTCACATGGAGAGTGCAAATGAATTTACTGAGGGGCGAGGCCAAAGGTATCTGAAAGGTTAGGGGTCACTATTGAGCAAAGAAGAGGTGACAAAACAAAAGATTTACAAGTCGCCACTGGGAGCAGAGATGTGGGTAAAGCAGACATTTCCACCCAATTCTAGTATGGTAGAAATGGGCAACATCTCTGAAACCTTGAAATGACTTAAAAAGAAACAACTTCTTACAGTACAGAAGTAATTCAGCCTGTGTTAGCTTTTTTGTAAAGCATTTCATCCCGTTGAGTTAAGGCTCCAGATAAAGAGCTCCCTGGTCTTGTGTTTGGATCCCTCACTGCCGGGCCCCCCCTGCTAAGACATCAACCTCCTCGTTCCTTCCTTGCACCCTTTATGGTTTCCAAACACGACCCACCTTCCAGGCATACCTTCAAACTTGTTCATAATCGGACTTCTCGCAGATAAACTCTTCAGAATACTGTATCATGCGAACTCATTTCTGAGGGTTTACTATGTGCTGAGCAAAGCACCAAGTACATGACAGAACTTTTCTTATCTAATAGTCACATCTTAGGGAGTGAGTTGTTCTTCTCTCTGGGTCAATAAGCTGGGGTCATGTCTGGGGGTTAATATTTGGCAAAGGTAGACACCCACTATCAGAGAGGGCTTTGAAGAGTCATGGAGTCTGGGTGCTTTATTTAGCAAAAATTGCCTAAGAGCCATGTTAGAGTACTAAGTCTACAGAATTTAGAGCAGTTGACCTTGATTTAAAAATGCAGGAAAAATAACTTTCAAATACCAGAGAGGATCTGAATCTTTTAGGGATGTAGTCACACATTTTGTCATTATTACAGGTAGACAGGAAAACCCGAGTCCCCTAAAGGAATATAAGTAGCTTAACAATTACATAACAGGTAAATGGACAAGTCAACTAAGAAATCCAGGACAAGGCTTTTGGAAGATGCACTAATTGATCATAATGGTGTGAGTTTTAGGCCCCTTCCTAGTTTCCCTATAGCTCACTTTCTACATTTCCAAAATGACAATAACGGGACAAAGCAATAGAGTATTAATTTACATTATATGCAAAAATACAAAGTCTGGAGTATAGCAATTAGAGAAAGAAATTGAAATCAATGAGGGTTGATGTCACTAGGATTAATACCAGACTCACCGAACTTAGTCTAAATCTAGCACAGCTTTTTTGCCATATTTTATTTAAAAGGTTTTTATTTATGCATCCCTTTCTCCCTCTAGGTTATCGCTTCTCACAGGTATGTGCTGTGTTCTATTTGATCTTTGTATCCCTAGCAACTGATGGTATACATAGCATAGAAAAGACACTTGACACATATTTGATAAAGATTATCTTTACAAAATGATAATTGAGGAACCTCTCAGCGAGAAAAAAAAATTCATTCTAAAAATCATCACCTTAGAGATTTAAAGAATTTGGGGGTCTTTCACTGTGTTCAGGTCCCTCTAAGCAGAGCATGCCCACCCACGAATCCTACTACATTTGGTTTGTAAGATCTAATTACAGGGAAAAATTATTTCACGAAGTTTTCCTGGTGTACTTCCCATGTACACCACACCTAACTACTTCTGTGCCGTGTCCCGGCGGCTCTCCAGACTCAGGGCTCGGTATCTTTGAATTTGGTAGATGCTTTGGGCTCCTTCTGGTTTGATGATGGACAAAATTTCCCCTCTGGTTCACAAACTACTCTGCTTCCCATCTGGCTCTTGTCCCTGCTTGCTCCCCAGTGGTTATGATTTTATCAGGCTCTAGAAATATCCTCAGG
Organism: Rhinolophus sinicus; assembly: GCF_036562045.2. NCBI lineage: Eukaryota > Metazoa > Chordata > Mammalia > Chiroptera > Rhinolophidae > Rhinolophus > Rhinolophus sinicus. The sequence goes on from NC_133758.1 coordinate 87,981,530, forward strand.
ATAATAAAACCAATCCTGAGAGCGCTAAGTGAAAACGGCAATGAAAACACTGTAATTTGAATTAAGAGAGACAACTGTCATCACTTGGGTAAAGGACACTCTTCAGGGGTCTGTATTGGCTGTTCATGGAATCGTCTGGGGAAATCTAGAAATATTGACTCCTGGTTCCCATCCCCATGGATTCTGATGTGATTGGTGTGGAGTGAGGTCTGGGCATGAGAACTTTTTTAAAGCTCTAGATGATTCTTATGCAAAATTTTCAAATCACTGCTTTCACTGAAAACCAAACTGGTGCCATTTACTTCTGCCATATTGCCACTTAGGAACAGACATTACTACGGGAAAATGAAACTATTTCTTAGCTTTGCGTTCTTGTCTGAGTATACCAAAATGTCTATATAAGTACTACTAAATGAACGTAGGTGGGCTTAGCTAACATGTTAAAAATTATCCTGCCAAGTAAAATGAGGTATGCTGGGTGGATAGGTTTCAGACTTGTTAAAACAAACAAGAGATTCCTAAATGTTAGTGCAACAAGGATTGATTCTTCTGTCTAAAGGGAGAAGCAGGGGTAATGTTCTCCCTACTTCCCATCTTAGCTGATCTACCCTCTCAGGATGTGGGTCCCCAACCCACAGCATTAAGTGGGTTGTCATTCTTCCACTGGCCCCTCCCACTTGCAGGTCATCTGCCCCGGCATTGGCTGTTTTTGGAGATGGTTGTCTGGAAAAATATGGGTCTTAGCTCTTAACTGAGGGAACAAATGCCAGCCTTTGGGTCTGACTCATGGGTAAGACATGCTGAGGGAGCCCAGGGGCAAGCAGGCCTCCTTCCTCAGCTGTTCTTTAAATAGCTGACAGGCAAGGCCCCTCCCCAAGTGACAGCCTAGGACTGGTGCTGACTCAGCTTCTGTTTCTAAGGATCCAGAGATTAGGGCATGCATGGCCCAGCTAGGTGCGGCATCTTCACTCTTCACTCCTGTCTGTTCCTCTCTTTAGATCATAAGGGCCAGCTCATACTTGGTGCCAAAAGCAAAGCTTCAATTTCTTGGAGAAAAGGGGGATGTATCAAGTTGAACAGATTGGTTAACAAAGCTGTGAGAACTACACTATGTGCAGTTTATATGAGCTACTCATTGTATGTTTGTCTTCTTTCGGACACATCTCAGAATCCTCTACCTGGACAGTCCTGGCCCGAGGCCTGACACAGGACAGAGCTGGTCACTATAACTGTTCACAACATCCACCATCCCTAACATGAGATTCCAAATGCATCCTGCCATAGCCGAGCTCTGACAGCCCAGCCTCTCCAGGGTGTGACACTGTCCTTTAAGAAGACTGCTGTTTCTTGTCTGGATACATTTGGACAGGTGTTGCGATCGCTTGTGTACTTGCTGGTAGAAGAGACAGGGGATAGGACATCCATTATTGGCTGCAGCTACCACTTAAATAGAATCAGAGGCAAGCAAAAAGGAGCAGGCAGTTAGAGAAGGCTGACATATTCTCTATTAACAGGACTAAGTCATGGAAGAGCAAGAGAAAGCTCACAGCAGGGCTTCCGGGCATTAAGGAGAGGGTAAGCATAAACAGCAGACTCTTCTTATCTTGAATGAACGACAGGCCCCAGCCTGCCTTGTTCTGGGAGATAGCAATGAACTGGTCTCCTTAGCAACGGCGGCAGGCTCGCTCAGCTTGCTACCAGGCAGGCCTCCTATCTGCAAGGCAGGAAGGAGGGCTATTGGTCCTGCTGCCTTCATGCCAGCCATCCAGAGCTCGTCCTCCACTCTTCACTGCTGTCATCTACTGCCTTTAGGTCATTCTCCATCATTAAGTAAAATCCTCTCCACTCCAAATCCTGAGAGATTTCAGCCTCTATGAAGATAGCCAGTGAGCAATTTTGCTTCACAATTCCTAAATTTCCTTTGTTGCATTGCATTTCAGTCCCCTAATTGAAGGAATCTACCCTGGATCCTAATATCCTGGAAATGTCCTCAGAAATTCTAAACGCCAACGGTCTATTTTCAGATCACCTCCTATCCTTTCTGCTCTCTCTGCCTTCATACCCACGGCATCTGTTCACAAAAAGTGTCTTAATTCCTCGAGCTGTTCTTTTATTACGGTCGAACTGAAACGTCTTGGCCTCTCTTCTTCCACTACTCAGCCCAGGCCCCCTTTTTTAAAATTACTATCTCACCAGAAAAAAATCAAAACCCGCGATCCATGCTACAATCTACCTTCTCTGATTCTAAAAACTCTGGTGTCACTTGTGCAACTGCACCGCGGCACAAAGTGATACCCAATCATTTTGTGGTTTCCAACTTCAGCTGAGCCCTCAGCACTGTTTATGAACATTTCTGTTTGTTTTTGACCAGCTGCTTCATCCCATCTTCTCAATGATTCTCAGTTGATGGTTTCACTTCCTATTTTAGCCACAAAATTGGCATCAGCAGCAGCCCAATCAATACCTTACTTCATTTTACTCTACACACTACAAACCTGTTCTCCCACCCCAGTCTCCGTGGGCAAGGTCTTCAGTCTTCCTCCTCCCCTCACCACCACCGCGGGCCTTGTCCAACCTCCCTCCCATTCCCTCTATGATGAGACAGGGGGATTGTAATGATGGCACTAAATCTTCTCTTTTGAGATTTGGACCTCTGGCATTTGACAAGTTGTGGGGACAAAGCCCCAGAAAGTAGTTTCCAGGCTCTCGGCCTCACATAGACAGGTGCTGGCTCAGGTAGTAAATGGCCATCAACTGTGATTGCATGGCCATCAGCTGTGGCTAGTTGGCCATCAGCTGTAACCAGTGAGCCATTGGCCACTAATATAACTGCTGTGGCTACGCTAGCAAGAAAAATGGGGGGCTAGCAAGAAGATGGTGGCTAAGCAAGCAAGAGTGGATTGCAGAGAGGCGGATGCCGCCAGAGAGAATATAGTGATATGACTCCCCTACTTATGGCTCCGTGGGTGTTCCTTTTTGGCCTCACCGTGTCCTGTGTTCTTGTGTGGGGAGTGGGACCAGAGACCCCGCAGGCCTCCCTGCACGACACAAGTGTAATTTAGCTTGGGACTTTTTGAAAGTTTTCTTTTCTTGGCTTCCTTTTCACCAAACCTTAATGACTGTTTACTATACATTTACTCTGCAGTTTCAGTGGTTCTGTTTATGTCGGCCCAGTGCTGGCCCTGTGACTTGGGAGAGGTTTTGCATCCTGTGGGATCCACTCCTGGCTCCAACTTAAATCTACATAATTTATGCGAAGGTTGTGATAACCAGTTTAACTGCACCTTCCCCCACCCCAATGACAAAGTCAAACTCAATAGAAAATTCCAATACAGGCGAAGCAATTGACATCCTGGTTAGAAAATATAAAACTGTGGACGAAACAAAAACTCGACACATTAGTTTCCAGCAGACTCTGCCCAGCCGACCCTCCTCTTTAATAAATCTTCCTTCTGTATTTCTACCGGCCTCATGAATCCTTTCGCAACCCGCAAGCGAGCAGCAATAATACTCTAGAAGTGGCTCCCTTAATCTCCCTCCTGGTTTTCTTTACCTTCCACATCTCCCTCTCGACTGGCTCGTCCCCTCATGTTTACAGACCTGCTCACATTTCTCCTAACCTAATATTCTGTCCCTTGACCCAGCATGCCCCATCTGGGGTTTGGCAAATTATGGCTCATCCGAAGCCCATTTTTGTCAATCAAATTTGATAGGAATACAGCCAGGCTCATTTCTTTATATTCATATATATGGCTGCTTTCACACTACAACAGCAGAGTCGTCGAGATACAGATCATGTGGCCTGCAGAGCCAAAAACATCTGCTCTATGGCCCTTTGTAGAAAAAAAATGCCTGCCCCTCCCTAATCACCACCCTCTTCCTCCCCTCCTGGCCACTCTTCAACTTGGGTAATTGCTGTCTTTCTTCTGTGCCTTGTCACCTTCTTAATCTTCCCTTACAGGCCACTCAGGTGACTCATAATTTCCTAATTCAGAGGCAGGGGAGATTTTCTCATTCCTTATTCATTCCTCTGCCACAGTAGACATTTGTCAAATATACCCTTCTTGAAATTCTAGGGAAAGATTGCAAATTCAAATGCCCAGAGGAGCCAGGCAAACCATGTCAATGAATGAAGAAGGCCACATTAAGATATGAGCATGTGGGGACTTGGAGAGCCTGTCCCCTTGCAAAAGGACAGCCCCTGCACTGTGAGTGGCTCCAGGTCTCTCTAGCCAGATTTCCCAATGTTTCAAGGGAAGCTAGGAATGCAGATTTTATATGACTTCTCTCAACTCTTAAATGCTGGCAATTATTTTAAAATTATTACAAACCCTGATAAGTCAAACAAAATGAAACGTGTTGTTAATCTGGCCTATAGACTTTGGATAAGTGCCCTGGTTTCCATGACTGAACTTAGCTGGTTCTTTTAGGAGATCTCTGATTTTCACTGCTGGAGGTTCTCTGTGAGCCAACCTGCCTGTGCCTTCTCAGGTATTCATTCTCAACCCATGGCTCATCCTTAGCCTTTTCTTACTAAATAGTCTCTCGGTGGAATACGAAATCTGTCTTTCGCTCTCTAACCTATGCTCCTGCTTCTGCCTCCCGTTTCCAATACCTGCTGCACTGCCCCACGTGGAAATCGCACAGACACTTCAAAATTCACATCTGCCCTCCACCATTCTCAACTGCTAACCTTTGCCAAGCCAGCACCTACTCATAACTTAAGAATCCATTTCCTCCCACCCATGGTGCCCTACTCTCCATCTTTCCATCAAGACTGGGGTGCTTCCCTCTGTGTCTTCATACTACTTTGGTAACTATACTTTGTACTGAGGATGGAAAAGGGGCCACATGTTAAACCTGACAAGCTCAGCAGACTGAAAATAACCACATAAGATGGTCTCAACATGAAAATTCCTATCTAAAAGCAGGTCTTGGCCTGTAGTCACCTCCTTAGCCTGTAGCTCTTGATAATGGTCAATCTTGACCTTAGGTAAGCCTGCCCATTGTCTTGTTTTGGCATCTAAGATAACACGCCCTTGGAAAGTCAGAGTAATCCCTCTTTTCTGGACCCCCCAGGGGCACAACCCACCATACCAGAGCAGGAAACTACACAATCCCTCATTTTCACCTTGTTCTTTGAATACCACCTCTGTGCTATAAAATGCTATTAACTGGCCGGTTAGAGCTCCATGCTCCTAACTCTGAAGGCTGCCAGTTCGATTACCACATGGGCCAGTGGGCTCTCAACCACAAGGTTGCTAGTTCAACTCCTCAAGTCCCACAAGGGATGGTGGGCAGCGCCCCCTGCAACTAAAATTGAACACAGCACCTTGAGCTGAGCTGCAGCTGAGCTCCCTGATGGCTCAGTTCGTTGGAATGTGTCCTCTCAACCACAAAGTTGCCAGTTCAACTCCCGCAAGGGATGATGGGCTGTGCCCCCTGCGACTAGCAACGGCAACTGGACCTGGAGCTGAGCTGCGCCCTCCACTACTAAGATTGAAAGGACAACAACTTGACTTGGAAAAAAGGCCTGGAAGTACACACTGTTCCCCAATAAAGTCCTGTTCCCCTTCCCCAATAAAAATCTTTAAAAATAAATGCTATTAACTGTCCTGTATCCACCAATGTTAAAAGAAGTGTGTGTCTCTCCATTTTACTTTGTATTCAATCCCAGAGATTTCCCCGCTTTGCTTTCTCCCACCCCTTTAATCTACAACCAGTGGATTTCATGTAACCCTCCTCCTTTGCTTCTAACATTTAAAATAAGTTGCAAAAAAGCCATTTTCTGGAGCATTTTCTCAATCCATTGAGACTTTGTTTCCGGCAGCTGTCATCAGTTTGGCTCAAATAAACTCTTATAAACTTTCTCTTAGGCTGGATGTTTTTTCGTCGATAGTACAAAGTATTATGATTATCTGTCTTACTTCCCTAGAGTGTGGTCCCTCAGTGGGACTGTCTCATGAATCTCTGTATTCCCAAATTCTAGCCGAGTGCTGGCATGTAGCAGGTTGCTAATAAATGCTTGGCAAATCAATACATAAACAAAAAAATGAGTAAGAGAAAGATGCACTAAAAAATTACATTGCCAAATTTTCTATGTCTACCCAACACTTTTATTAGTGTCATTTTTATTTTATGGTATCTTTGGCATGTAACTAGTATTCTTGTTAACATACCATTTCAGTATTTTATCAGAAAAAAACGTAATTTTCCCTTAATTGTGATTTTAAAAAGGATTTTTGTCATGTTAAAGTAAAACTTCATTATGTCTAGCAATAAAAAGAATAGTGAACTGTAATAATTGGAAGCCAATGAACAGAGGAGGATTTGCCAAATAAATATACCATTAAGCAAAGCATAGTGAGAACACATCTTCTAATAAGTGTGAGATTTACCGGGAGAATTTAGCACCATACAGGACAGAATTAGCTGCTTTATCTTAAAATCTTGTTACGTGGAATGATACTGAATAATGAACCAATGAAAAGTTTCTTTCAAGCAAATGTAGAAAGCAGTGATTCCAGCTTTCTGCAGGGTTCTTATATGCCCTATCAGGCATTTCCTTTTGTGGCATAGTTTTAAGAATCCTCTGAGCTATATTCCCCGGGGGGAGGTTGAAGGGGAGGGGCAGAGTGAAAACGTTGAATTAACAGTTTTATTTTCACCCATGGTACCTGGGACGCCCCATCATTGCAACTGGCAGATAAAACATTGAGAGCAAGTTCTCTTTTTCTACCAATAGGTGTCAGTATTGCTTAGGAACAAATAATAACAAGGGCATCTCACAGTACTTCACGCTATTAGACTTCCAGATCTGTTTTCATCTTCATTTCATACTTAAGCTCTACGCCTCAGAGTGTCCAGTGCAAGTAACAGTGGAATAAACAAGAGAAGATGATGGCATTTGAAGAAAAGTGAAGAGGGCTCACCAATAACACCACTTCACTCAGAGCCTTGCCTTTGGAAGAAATGCACACTGATGTCTCTCCCCCAGAAGACTGTTTTCCCATCAGGTAATCCTAGAATGATAATTAAGGCAGAAAAAGAAACCCCATGTTGCAAAGGATAAATCTGCATCGCTGAGAACCTCCAGATTGGGTTACATTCAAGTCACTATTTGCAATATTGTGATTAATAAGATATTTGGTTTTCATCTACAATTCCTGGCTTCCAGCTCCCAAAGCCCAAGGAATTTCCCAAGTATTGAGAATGATGAGTATCTTTTGTTATGTCAATAAGGTCACTTCTGGGTGTCCGGAGAACCAACTTAGTGATTAGAGGTTTGGAATTTTCTGGCCCAGCCCATTCCCCACCTCCCTGGAGGGGAAAGGGGTTGAAGATCTAGTTCAATTGCCAATGGCCAATGACTTAGTCAATTGTGTCTATGTAATGTAGCCTCCATAAAAACCCAGGAGGACAGCCCATTGGCCCTTTCTGTTTTTTGGAGACCTTCCAATCTGGGGAACCAGAACCCTTCCACATGCCACAGTGCCGGGCCACAAGTTCCATGAGGACAGAGCTGCTTTGTTTGAAACCTTGCCCTATGTATCTAAAATCTGGCAGCTTAATATCCTTTGTAATAAATCAGTAATCTAGTAAGTAACATGTTTCTTTGAGTTCTGTGAGCCATTTTAGCAAATTAATCAAACCCAAAGGATTTGTGGGAATCTCTGAATTATAGCCAGTTGGTCAGAAGTACAGATAACAGCCTGGACTTGCAATTGGCATTCTGAGTTGGAGGGGGTCATTGGAACCTTCAATCTATAGCCCATTGGTCAGAAAACACAGATAAGAGCCTGGACTTGCTTCTGGAGTCTGAAGGCGAAGGTAGTCAGGTGGTCTTACAGGATTGAACACTTCGCCTGTGGAATGTGATGCTATCTCCAGGTAGATAGTGTCAGAAATGAGTTGAATTTTTAGACACCCTGCTGGAAAATTGTTTGTTGGTGTGGGGGAAACACCCCTCCACACCGCCTCCTACTTTGGAACTGTGTCCAGGAATCCTTTTCACTAATCTACTCCTCAGCACAGCAAGAATCTACTTTGAATATATATGTATTCATATAAGTCTATTTTTCATGCTGACTTCTGGGATAGGACTGGAGTCATGAATACTGATTTGTTGATGCTCTCTTAATTTTTTTGTTATGTTTTTTTATTGAGGTATATAATAGACATATAATGTTAGTTTTAGGCATACAACATGATTTGATATTTGTATACATTATGAAATAAATGTTTTTAAATGTATGCATGCATATGCATCCATGTAAACATCTCACTGATTAACATATAGAACATTTCTAGCATCTCAGAAGGTTCTCTGTGGTCTCTTAACTTTGAAAATCATGAAAATAGTTTATTTCTCAAATAGTATTATATGTTTGAAACAAAAACAAGAACTCATGAGGCAGAAGAACGGAGGAGAGGGCTTGCCCTACTTTGTACTTTGATTGAGGTCTTTGCATAGCCTTGAGTGAGAGCTCTGTGGTCGAAGTTTTGGGGACGGTATCTCAACCCATGGATGGGATGGAAGATACAAGTCACAGTGAGGGTGTGGAGGAACTCTTGTGCGACAGTGGTGGATGTAAAAATAGACACAATCACTTGGGAAAACTGTGTGGCAGTGTCTACATATGTGTACCCTATGACCCAACAACTCTAATTCTACATACATATGCAACAAAAATACACACATACTTTCACCAAAAAAACATATACTAAAATGGTCAAAGTAGCAAATGGCCTGTCAACAATAGAATGCAAAAGTAGATTGTGGAATGCTCACACAATGGAATACTAGGCAGCCACTAGCATGAATTATCCACAGAGACATACAAGTATAACAATATGTATGAATCTCACAAACATAATATGAAGAAAAAGAAGATAGATAAAAAAAGAATGCATACATTATAATTCCACTTTTATAAAGTTCAAAATAAATCTATGCTCTGGTCTGGATCGTAGTTATCCTTGGGTAGGAGCAGTGATTTCTTGGTTAAAAAGTGTGCTCAGTTTGTGAAACTTCATCAACTTACACCCTTACGTTAAGGAAAGTATGCAAGGAAGTGTGTGTAAATTATTCTTCAATTAAAGCTGTAAAAAATTAAACTCTAGTCAAGTATAGATAAAAGTCACTTCCACCTGGAATGACAATGGAACTGGAGGAAGGAAATCACATTACAATTAGGCCCTCCAAGATGGGCAAGCCTTCCGAGGTAGAGATGGAGAATGGGCATGCTATAAAAAAAGGAATGCTATAAGCAAATCATGGAGGTTGGACAGGAAGGAGCTTCTGAAAAATAATAAAATAGGCCAAAGAATAAAGTTGGCATAAGAAAGAAACAGAAGAAAGTTCTCAAAACTAGACTGAGAGAGTCTAAAGAATTTGTTCTTTATTCATTTGTTGTTTTAAGTGAGAAGCAAAATGATTGTATCTACACTTTGGGAAGATCCATGTGTGGGATGCAGTGGAGAAAGGAGAGACTACCGTGTGGGAGGGGGTAGCGTACAAGTGTATAAGACCCTCTGTGAAGTGGCCCCTGCATACCCACCTCTTCAACCTCGTCCTTCACCTAATCCCACCCCACTACAAACCAGTCATCCAATTATTTGCAGTTCTTCAACCAAACCAAGCCCTCCCAGCTGGGCACCTGGGTCTTCGTGGCCTTGGAAGACCATTTCTCTGCTCCCTTACAAGGCTTACGCTGGAAAAGAGCCATGTCCCCTCCCAAAGTCTGCCAGTCCAAAACTTGTCTTCAGGACTAAAGAGTGTTGTATATAAACTGAATAAGAAACATTAGCTGTAAACAGTTTCTATGGTCAAATTACCTGCAAACTGAAGGGGAAAAAAATGTCTATTTTTTAACATTAATTTACAAACAACAATGCTTCATTCAGCAGTTTCTGAGTAATTTTTAACATTAATTTACAGACAACAATGCTTCATTCAGTAGCATTCCTGAGCCATTTTCAGTCGTTTAACTGAGGTTTTGATAACCACAGAAACTTGCAGCAGTGTCTATAATGAAAACCCATCAGGGATCACCCCAGAAGATAACCATCCCCAATTCTGTTTTGGTTCACAGTTTGCTGTGCCTCCCTTTTGCCACACTACCAACTAGAAAGATGCTCCCTGGTTATTGGAAAGGAGATGAAAATGGGGTATTGCATTATTTAATACACTTTTATAGGCTCAAATTGCAAAATGCTTGATGAGAATGTATAAAGGCAAAAGAGAGTCATCTGGACATTTTCCAGAAATTTAAAAGGAAACAGGAAAACTCAAGGAATTCATATCTTGCACACCTAAGCCAACTCCATTAAGCATTAAATGCAGTCCTCTATAAATGCAAATATTGGCCAAGGTGACACATGCCAGGCAGTGGCAAATAAGAGGCACAAATATGTGTCGAGGAGAAAAATGCCAGGCCCCAACCCCGGTGAAGAGGAAGAATGGAAGCCAACTGATGCTTCTTGGAGCAGCAATGCACTGATTGAGAAGCCCAGGGTTTCCAAATGAAGCGGCAGGAAGGGAGTTGCTCATCCGGAACCCCTAAAACGAAGGTCTTTGCTGAAGATCGGTGCGTTAAAAGTTCAAAAATACTGATACTCAGCCCCTATCCTTGGATTCAATTGGTCCAGGGAGGCTCCCAGGTATGGCGGTTTTCCTGGTGATTCTAAGGTGTAGCGAAGTCTAAGAACTACTGAAAGAGCAGGGAGGTAGGAGAATTACACTTGTGGGGTAAGTTCAGGTTGCAATACTTCCCTGCTGGGAATTCATTCTCTCTTACCTCACCCACCCACCTCTTCCCACCTCACCTCACCTCACCTCACCCACACTCACCCTACAGCTACTACATGAGTTTTAATGTCTCCCAAGTCAAACACCTGGAATACTTTGTCTTTCCCCTCCCAAATCCCCAACCCTCACTCCAGCACAACTCTCTGCATCAATCACAAAGTTCTGTCTATTCCTCATCTTAACTCTCACATCTGCCTTCTCCTTCCCATCTCCATAGTTGCTACCTTATTCTGGGCACTTGTTTGCTCAACAAATATTTATTGAGTGCTATCTATCACTCTTTAGGTAGAAGATATACACACTGTATTGGTTAATCAAACAGAATCCCCACCCTAAGAGGCTTCCGGTCTAATGGGGGAGAAAGACCATAAACAAGTCAGGGAACAAATAAGTTTAGGGTTGTAAATGTAAGTACCGAGAAGGAAACAGCAGAATGTGGGGACAGAGTAAAGGGAGGTAGAGGGAATCTGATTCCATAGGGAGGGCAGGAGGGTCACGTTCTTTCTTTCAAAACTCTCAGCTTCATTAAGAATCGTGGTCCCATCCCCCTCCATGCCATCCCCTGTGCAAGCAGCGCTGTGATTTCTGAGAAGCCCAGACACCTTACGAGGGCTCACAGACTCTTTCTGACCCTGCTCCCACCCACCAAACCAGGATCACACACTCTGGGGCTCTAACCACATCTGGCCTCTCGGCTGCAGGATCGCCATGACCCTCCAACTGTATACACAATTGCCCTGCCTAGAACGCCCTTCCCATGTCTTCCATCTGGCTTATTTCCATTTATCTTTCACAACACATGTCACCTTCCATGATAAGCCTCGTTGGACCCTCTCTAGTTCAAGAGGGGTTGTCACTTTCATGGGGCCACAGGGCACTCCATGTTTACAGGAAGCCCTGTAATATGACTGAGGTTTTCCCGGTCTGCTCCTCTGACTCGAAACATCTTCAAGACAGGGACAGTATCTTGTTCCTCCATTTCCTGTGGCTGGCACAGTACTTGGCACATTAAGGCACAGCAAATTGGAAGGTCCTTCGAATGCTTTTGGCCTCTTAGCTGGCCCTGCTTGATCTTAAAGGAATATAGGGTGGTGACTGTCCCTGGTGGCTCTTAAGTACTAAAGCCAGGAGTTAAAGCCATCTTCTATCTCCAAAGCCCATGTTTTTTTCCCCCCATAATGATGTCACAGTTGTCTCTACACTGTTTTTAGTCGATTGACTATCTAAATTGCATAACGAACAAATATATGATCATGTTAGAAAATTTTGAAAAATAAAGATAAACACACAAAAAAGCCACTCAAATCCCATTTCTAACCCCAATCACTGTTAACATTGTGGCACACATTCTTCCAGACATTTTCCTATGCAAAGCTAGTATATACATACATGTACAGGTTGTAACCAGGCTTAAAGGTACCGTGTTTCCCCCAAATTAAGACCTAGTAGGACAATCAGCTCTAATGCATCTCGGAGCAAAAACTAATATAAGACCGGGTCTTATATAATATTATATTATATAATTATCTAATATTATATAATTGATTGAGAGAGTTGTGCTGGGGTGAGGGCTGGGGATTGGGGAGGGGAAAGACAGTCTTCCAAGGGTCTGACTTGGGAGACATCAAAACTCATCTACTAGTTGTAGGGTGAGTGTGGGTGAGGTGAGGTGGGAAGGGGTGGGTGGGTGAGGTAAGAGAGAATGAATTCCCAGCAGGGAAGTATTGCGACCTGAACTTACCCCACAAGTGTAATTCTCCTACCTCCCTGCTCTTTCAGTAGTTCTTAGACTTCGCTACACCTTAGAATCACCAGGAAAACCGCCATACCTGGGAGCCTCACTAAACCAATTGAATCCAAGGATAGGGGCTGAGCGTCAGTATTTTTGAACTTTTAACGCACCGATCTTCAGCAAAGACCTTCGTTTTAGGGGTTCCGGATGAGCAACTCCCTTCCTGCCCCTCCATTTGGAAACCCTGGGCTTCTCAATCAGCGCATTGCTGCTCCAAGAAGCATCAGTTGGCTTCCATTCTTCCTCTTCACCGGGGTTGGGGCCTGGCATTTTTCTCCTCGACACATATTTGTGCCTCTTATTTGCCACTGCCTGGCATGTGTCACCTTGGCCAATATTTGCATTTATAGAGGACTGCATTTAATGCTTAATGGTGTTGGCTTAGGTGTACAAGATATGAATTCCTTGAGTTTTCCTGTTTCCTTTTAAATTTCTGGAAAATGTCCAGATGACTCTCTTTTGCCTTTATACATTCTCATCAAGCATTTTGCAATTTGAGCCTATAAAAGTGTATTAAATAATGCAATACCCAATATTATATAATACCCGGTATTATATTATATTATATCATATTATATTATATTGTAGACCTGGGATTGTATTATATTATTATATAAGATCCGGTATTCTATTCTGTTCTATTCTATTCTATTCTATTCTATTCTATTCTATTCTATTCTATTCTATTCTATTCTATTCTTTTATATTATAGTATATAAGACCGGGTCATATATTAATTTTTACTCCAAAAGATGCATTAGAGCTGATTGTCTGGCTAGGTCTTATTTTCAGGGAAACATGGTATCTGGTTAATTTAATGATTTTTACTGCCTTTCTGCTCTGGAAACTATGTTGCATATTAAACCATGTGGCAGAATCTACTAGCTGCCTCACTCAATATCTCAATATCAATATCCTCCTCCTTAGTAAGAGTATCCTGTTCTTTACCTGATCATACTGCTGCCCAGAGTAAAGGACATTTCCTGTATTCCCTGGCAGCTATTTTTGGCAAAAGAGATGCAAGCAGAATTATGGGAAAGCTGCTTAATGATCGTTGCCACAGCTTGAAAGGCTTTTTTCTTTCCCTTTTCTCTCTCTCTCTCTCTCTCTCTCTCTCTCTCTCTCTCTCTCTCTCTCTCTTTTTTGGTCCTTCTGGCTTTACCCCTTTTTTTGGCCTGGATGCAGACATAATGGCTGCAGCTCCAGCAGCCGTCTTAGACCATGAGGCAGCCTTCAGAATGGAAGCCATGTACTAGATGGTAGAGTGAGAAGGTCACAGCCTGGTGTTCTGGTGACTCAGTCAAGTCACCAAACCACCTCAGAAGGGTTGACTTCTTTTATGTGAGTGAGAAACTTCTATCTCCTCAGTCACTGATTCTTTTATGATTTTCTGTTGTCTGATATAGCCAAATTGGATTCCAATATAAAATCCCAGCACTGAGATAAGCACTCTGTCCTTCATTTCTTATCTTTCCCATCTCTCTCAGTTCTATTTTCTAGGTGAATTTCTTGACTTTGTATTTAAAACTTCCTGTTTAAAAATTTTTTGAATCACAATTTTATTGTCCAAGAGTTCTTTCTTTTTCATAGCACAGTTTCTTGTCTTATATAGATCACAGCTTTTTAGATCTCAGAAGAGATATACTCGTGTATCAAGATATATTTATATATCAATTAGAATGTCTCTCCTATTTTGAAGTATACTTTTGTTCCCTGAATTATTCCCCCCCCCCCTCCGCCTTGTTTTCTGTTGGTTTATCTTGGGTTTTCTTTTTCATGTTGGAAGACTTTCATCTGATATTTATTGATCCTTGGTTGCTGTTCACATTAAGAATGAGGCAATAATGGGACAAATTAATATGATTATGCCTCCTGATAGCAAGCACTGAGAAAAACACCTACTTCTGTGGTATTCTGCCAAAAGTGCATAGCCTGAATTTAATTATGAGGAAACATTACCCAAACCCAAACTGAATGACAGTCTACAGGACAACTGAAGGGTAGTCTTAGATATCCATACCATGATACACAAAGACTAAGAGATAAAAAGAGACATGGCAACTCAATGCAATATGAGCTGGAAATTTCTTTTGTAAACAACAAAAAACATTAAAAATAATTGGCAAAATCTGAGTAAGATCTACAATTGAATACTAATATTAATATCAGTGTAAATTTCCTGTCCTTGTGTAAGAGAATGTTTTTAAGAAAGACACACTGAAGTATTTAAGTATAATGTGGCATCATTTCTACAACTGACTCTCAAATGGTTCAGAAAAAAATAAAATGTACGTATATGTATATCTATCCACTTACCTATTTGCCGAGAGAGAGAAAGGAATAAAATAAATATGTTAAAATGTTAATATTGAAGGAAACTGGGTATAGTGCATGTGGAATACTTTATACTATTCCCCCAACTTTTCTGTAAATCTAAAATTAAGCCAAAATAAAAAGTTAAAAGGAAAAAGAATATGGCAACAGAAAGGCTCTCTGGGAGCTACAAGGAAATGGGCTGGCTAATGGCAGGCTCCAGTAGAGTTCATGCAGACATGAAACCAGCTGTAACTCTGGGAACCTTAAATGCCAGAGTAAGGTAGCATTTACCCTGGGAGTGTTTTCTCTAGCCATCTGTCCTAGTTGTTCCTAGACAGTTTCTTGAGATTATTTAAACCTTTCCATTTTTGGCCTAGAGTACATGGCTGTCTGCAAATCCTTTCAGTCCAATACCTCAGTCCCATCCCCTATTGCATCTGCTGTCAAAGTCTGGGGCTGTGCCAGTCAGTTCCATGGTGTGGTCTCAGCTATGGTTTCCTCCACTCTGCTCCCTCTGTCAATACTCATTAATCTGTTTTGCATCTTCCAGAAATTGGTTGAACTCTCTTATCTACCAAAGACCCCTTCTGTTCCTTTTGTTGTTGTTGTTGTTTTTCATTCTTCATGTGTTTTTATTCCGGAGCCATCTTGAACCAGAATTCTTTAAACAATTTAATGTTAATTTTAATCCGTAACTTATTGAGCAATACATCCTTTTTCTACTTATTTTTTTTTTTCCATTATGTCAATCCTTCAGCTTTTCAACATTTCATGTTGTCATGAGCTCTCTCAGGTCACTACAATCTCAGCCTTTGGTAATTTTGTCATACTGTTTATTTGGTCACTTAGTCAAGTTTCATTTCTTAATTATTTCACATGCATTGTCTTCTATTATAGCTTCACTTTATAGAGTGGGGCTTGCTAAGGCCAAACCCAATTTATTCTTTTTTTATACTTTATCTGAAGTAAGACTATGCCCAGAAAAACAGGGCAGCCCAGAACATCACCTCTCCTTCTCCCAGCCATGACTGATGGGACCAGGTGTCTGCCCCATATGGGCAGCCAATCCATGGGTTGATCAGGGACCTTTCATTGGTGTGGCTTGACTTAAAAGAGTTGGTCTGGATCAGATTCCCTCTGTTGTGAATTCAAACTATAAAATACAGAGATTGTTACTAGTCAGGGGCAGGCAGTGGAGTGGCAAAGTCACGTCAGCTCAGTGGTTGAGGCAGCCATTTGCAAGATGATGAACGAGCAAATGAAACAGATCTTCAGAGAGATGGAAACGACATATATGTGGAAAGGAAGCTGAAATTAAGTGAGAAGGAAAGAATTTATCTTGGTTCTGAACCACTCTCTAGTTCGTGTGAGGCCCAATTATACAGAATTCTGGGAAATATCTCTAACATTGAAACAATTCCTTTCTAATAACAAAGCTAGTTTGAGTGGGTATCTATTTCTTGCAACCAAAAAATAAAAATCGTTAGCTGTATTATTTTAATTTCCTGGTTTTTGTTTTTTTCTTAAAACAGAAAGAGTTCTTTATTTTAACAAAATAAAAATTAACATCTGTATCAATCAGTACTCAAATTAAAATGTCAGAGAATTAGAAGTCGTTGTTCTTTTTTTGAAAAATCCTGATAGAATCTGGAGTCCTCATGACTAATCCTTGGCTGGTTTTTGTCAGCTTAATCTAATCTCAACACTGGAATAAAAATTTCTGCTGGGGAAATTCATGCCAAGAATTAGGTATGAAGTTTCCAATGTAAGTTCTTTTATAGGAGTTCCTGCAAACAACTGGCTAAGGAAACCCACGGCTTTTCTGCTCCCTTCATTTGCCCTTCTTTATCTTTCTCCAGATGGCAGTAGGAGAAAGACCCAACGCTTTCAACGTGTGTCTATATTTGCTCTTGTGAAATTACATCTTACTTCAGGTTTATTTTCCACATGCATCTTGACCTATTAAGCTAGAGTTTCTTCTTGTTTTTATACCAAACGGATCAGATATATCATTGGTTTTGGAAAGAATGTATAGAGTTATAAGAATATCCAACCAGAATAAAATTATTTAAATGTACTTACACCCCATGATCCCAAATGTAGGGACCATGTCTTTGAATTCTCTTTCATAGTTACACCAAAAAGGAAAAAAAAAAAAAATAGACTCAGACCATGTAACCTTCAGCTGTCCAATCAATGTAGTTGAATGGAACCATTTCAATTACCAGGAGAAAATTTTATTAACTTTTGTGCCAAGTTTCAAAATAAAAAAATATGTTTAAAGCAAAGTGAGAAAATGACATTAAAATTTTTGTGTTGCAAAACTCAGCAATTAAGACAAATGTTTCAAACTAGGCACTGCCCATCTCCCATGAATAAGCAGTTTATTTTGGCAACTGCAGAAGCTTGTGTGGGTGGACTCGCAATGATCCCAGGCCATTACTGTTCTCTTCCAGATCAGTGAGAGATTTATTTCTTACTCAGCGAGATAATTGATCGCTAAAGCTAAAACAAACATTTCATTTCATCTTCAAACAATTTTTCCCACTTAAATCAGTTTATGTTCATAAAAGAAAATTCTGACAAGTATGACAAAGTTGGAAAAATAAATTATCCAGAGTTTCATCATCCAAACAGATCCAGTCTTAATATAGTCTCCTAGTGACTTTCTTCTCAAAAACCAAATACATATATATATATACTAATTGCTTTTTGTGTAGGCTAATAAGCTAATCTGCATGAAATGCTGAGTATGATCTAAACTGTAATGTACCACTTGTCCATGAACTCTCCTACACTAGGTCAAAGTTGTCATGCTGGAGGTATGTGTATGTTGAGGAAGACATTCAAAACAGTGCTTCTCAAACTTGATTGTGCATCAGAATCATCTGTCCATCTGGTTAAAAATGTAGGGTATACATTTGTTGTTTTGTTTTGTTTTTTTTATTGGGGAATATTGGGGAACAGTGTGTTTTTCCAGGACCCATCAGCTCCAAGTCAAGTTGTTGTTTTCAATCTAGTTGTAGAGGGCGCAGCTCACCGGCCCATATGGGAATCTAACTGGCCACCTTGGTGTTATGAGCAATGTGCTCCAACGACTGAGCCAACTGGCCGCCGGAGTATGCATTTTTAACAAGCCCCCAGGTGATAAGAAGTTGCTAGTCCATGGACATACTTAGTAGCAAGATGCTGCTGGAACATAAGAGAAGTAATGGAAGAAATTTTTGCTTTCACGTATCTATCTACCATTAAGCCATTGCCACATCCCTGACTCATTTCTGGAAAACAAGGGACTATTTCTCAAACCTAGAAAGTTTCCCACAGGCTGAGGGTGGAGTGAGGACCTGTTATTGCAATGCGAAAGTGAAAACATTGAGCAACTGCAGCGAGCCTCTCCTCTGTACAGGAAGTCTTGCATAGAATTCACATAGTATCAGTTCACCACTTCTCCTTTGGTAGTAATGTCTATGATATCTGGGCACAAAGTTTCCTAGAATAAAGGTTACATTTCCCAGCCTCCCTTGCAGCCAAATTTGGCCATGTTTCCAATTTTCAGTCAATGGACTCTAGGCAGAAGTATGCACAAGCCATGTTTTAAGGATGGCAATTAAATTAAGATATTTTATTTGTCCAAATTCAGATAAGCTACAACCCAGGTGATGTCAGGTGAAATTTCAGTTGAAAGGGCATACTCCAGAGACTGTTGCTAAAGTTCCAATCAAAAAAACCCATATCCCAGAAGTGACTACTCTGTATTTCGGTCACCAATATCTGGATCAACACCAGACTTTTTGCTAATGTTCTCAGTGAATTTCAGAAATGGGGTTTTCAGGGTGAAATTAGCAGTTTACTAACTAGTGCAACACATGCTAGAAAGGGACTCTCGTTGGTTAACTTTAAAGATATTTAAGAGATAAGGTTGGCTAAAATCTTTTCGACACGCCCCACCCCGGCATGAATAAGAGTAAAAGAATCCAGTAATGTCTGCAGCCTCTACTTTAGGAATGGGGCCGGAGGCTTCATCTCTAACCAATGATCCTCCATCAAGCCTTTGGTTTTAGGCTGACTGATGTCAACTACACAGGCAACAGATTCCTGCTCCTGGAATGCCGTCATTCCTGCCTAGGTTGAACTTTTCACTCCAGGTGAAACTGGAGATTGGAGGACATTGGAATTGAGACTTCATTGAATGGAAAGGATAGGAAACAGAAACTACTGCTAAGCTTGCTGATAAATAAATATTTTGTTAATAAATGTCTGGCTATGGCAGAATTTGTTCTGAGACCTGCTTTTCATATCACCTGGTCGCAAAGTTGGGGAAGCACCTCAGTTCTACGGTTCTCTACCGGAAAGGCCCTACAAATGGTGTGGGACCCAGCTGTCCTGTGTCCTTTCAAAGTAAAGAGCAAGAGGCGTAGAAAGAGCTGAATTTCCTTGAAGCCCACAGAGCCCCCACACAGCACTGAACCTCTCTCCCCTAGACACGTTTTTATGTCAAAGAGAAAGATTTCCAAGCTGTGTCAGCTGCTGTCACAGCAGAACCTATCTTGACTGTCCTGTGTGTCCCAGTCACCTTCCCAGGAAAAACTGTTCCATGCACAGCTTCCATGATTTCCCCTCGCCTTCCTCATGTGTGCTCCCTTCTGTATTTAGGATTCTCTTCTCCACCACCCTTCTCCTTCCACTTTGCACTCTCCTTCAGTCCCTTCTGAGAGTAACCAAAAATACACTCTTCCAGAGAAGGCTCTTCTATGACACTGCCACCTCGGTGGGGACTGAATCACTTACCTTTACTTTTCAAGGAAAAGAATTTTTCATCTTAACTAATTTCCAACAACAGATACATCAGAAGTCAAGCATTTTACCCTTAGACTCTACATCTTAACATACATGATTTTGAAACTAAAAATGATCAATTATCAGGATCAAATATAACCCACACCCCATATAACATGATATAAGATTTCTTTCCATTTTTCAGTTATTTTCTTTCTCTTACACTCTGCATTCATTTCACAGTTTTTTTTGAAATCAGTGTTTCAAGATTACAAATGCCTCAAGACTACGTAATAATCAAGATTACATAACATGGCTTTGCCAGTTAGAATGCCTTTCAGTTCTATCACCATTCTTTGTCCTTTTCTTCCCGTTTCCCTTTCCACTTCAACAAAACAGGAAAAAGAACCAAATAAAGGGTTTCACGCAGCTAAGACCACTCTATCTTTTTACACAGAACACTACCATAATTTGGATTCTCTGGAGATTTCCTCTTCATGCAAAGTCCAGTCCATGATGGAAGCAGTAGAAGAGGATAATTTAGCATAGAGTCAGTCTGAGTTCAAATCCTGACTATGTGCCCTTAGGCAAATAACTTCACCAATCTGTGCCTCAGTTTCCTCATCTAAAAAATGGGAATAATAACAATGCCTACCACATAAGGTTGTTGTAAGGATTAAACAGGATGATAAGTGTAAAGAGCTTAGTATAATGATTGGCATGTAGTAAGCAGTTAATAGCATTCACTTACCCAACAAACAATTATTCAATGAGTGCTATAAGCAAAGTACTGCTTAACATTGCAGCGAATTGAAAACGGACGCAGACCAGGTTCTTGCCCTTCAAAGGAATCTGTGGTCCAGTGGGAAAGATAAAACATGCAAAGATAACTATAATAAAAATGGACCTATGGTAAGATATTCAGGTAAGTTATTTATTGCAATATCTTAAAAAAAAAAATTCTCTGTTATTCCTGCTATTGAGTCTAATTCCCTTTGCCTTGAATCTGGGTTGGCCTTAGTAACTTGCTTACCTAACACTGTGAGAGCAGTGATATTCTAGGACTTCCGCCCAGGTCTCTTCGAACACTTGCTCTGAGGGATGCCAGCCACCCACCGTGTAAGAATCCACGTATCTGGGACCACCTGCAGTAAGGACGCCCAAGATACCTGTCTGGTGAATCTGCATAGGTAAAGCATCAGGCCTGGCTGTTCCAGCCGTCCCAGCCCAGGAATAAAACATAAGTAAAGAAGCTGTCCTGGCAGCGTCTTGACAGCCCCAGGAAATGTAATGTGGAGAAGAGTTGAGAACCCAACTAACATCCAGAACACCTATGGCCTCAGTCAAGTTGTCCCAGCCAACTAACCAGATACACCTTTAGACAAGCCATTTAAACTGTCCTTGTTACAGATCACTTATTTCGAATGTGGTTATGATAGTTGGCTTTCCTAAGTCTCTAAGCATGCGGAAATGAAGAAAACCGTGCATGCAGAACAGAGTTAGCATAGCAAGACCATCACTGCTATCCTGAGAAAGATCTACTTGCAAGATTGACCCCTGGCTGGTATCAAAGAATGTGGCTACTGAACAGTTCCCTACATTGATATAAACCTTCCTCTAAATTACAAGGGTTGCTCACTATGGCTAGACTGTTTGGGCAAACAGTATGGTTTATGCTGAACACTTGCTTTCCTTCTGGGAGTCTGGAATTTGGGTATGTGATAGGCAGAGGGTGTTTATTTGACTAGCCCTCGATAAAAAACCTTGGATACCAAGTCACTAATGAGCTGTCCCAGTAGACAACACTTTGCATATGTTGTCACAACCTATTGCTGAAAGAATTAAGCCACTCCACTGTGAGAGGACTCTCGGAAGCTGTCAGTTGCTTTCCTCCGACCTTCACTCCACGGCCTTCTCCTTTTTCTCATTTTGCTTTGTATCTTTTCATGGTAATAAATCTTAGCCAAGAGTACAAATAGATGCTGAGTTCTGAGACCTTCTATCAAATCACTGGACCTGGGGTGGGGGAGAGGGGTGATCTTGGGGACCCCAAACACACAGCACTTGAAAATTGTGAGAGATGTATTGGAGAGCTCTTCAACGCTCTTTTCATAACTTTCTCATACTAGTTCTCTCTCCTCCCTTCTTCCCAGGATATGCGTATTGAACCTCCTCCCCACCTAAGTCCAAGGTGGCATTTGGACATGAACACACTACTGGAGATGACCCTTTATTTCTTCAGCCCGAGAGAAGCTGTGTAACTGCTATCTCATATATAAAGAACAGTGGTTGCCTGCATTTTATTTTTTATCCAATTCTGTTTACCTTGTGTGGGTGTAGTGTAAGAGCTTTTATCTCATTGGGCTGAAGATATCATTGAAATTTCTTTTTAAAGTATTTACCCAGACACTAAACTGGTGATAAAAAGGTATTTTCTTTGCAATTATATAGCAAGGCTTCATAAATGTATGGCTAGTCACTGAAGAACTGGCACCACACCACCAGCAGGCACTTACATCCTCCACATAAAACGTACACAGCATATCCTGCTATGCAGCATGTCCATCCCCACTGGGTCACAAGCATGACCTATTTTCAGATGGTTTTCCTGATAAACTTTGTGATTATATTTTAACAGGGCTGCATATCATTTATTTAATCTCAAAGAATGACAAGAGCTTACACACTGTGACAAGCAAAGTTGTCCTTGGATTTGGCTCTAGAAATCGACTGAGCACAATATATTTTAAGAATTCACACAATAAGCCGGTAAACGACTGAAGAGTGTGTGCTAAGCACTCTAAATATTATGTGCTAAGCACTTTAAATCATGTTGTAGACACAGACTGAGAGTTATGAGGCCAAGTGCTAACCTAGTCTGTGCTCTAATGATGTGACCTTGATAAATAATGTTCCTTTATTGGACCTCTATCACACCAGCTCTAAAATGAGAGGGTTCAAGTGGACCATTTTTTATCTCAAACATTCTATGGTCCGATGATAATATAAAGCATGGGCTAAGTGCCCAATGAGAGGGTACAAATGTATTTTGTAGGAGGGAGAGGTTCCTGAAGGCTAACATGGGACCATTTCATTTGCCAGAAAAGAAAGAGAAAGGCACCCCTATTGGGGGAAGAAACGTGGGTGAAGGGATAGAGAAAGGATCCATGCTAGAAGATGTCAGGGAAATTTCAATATAACAATGATAATAATAGCTAACCAACTGAATATTTACTTACGATGGTAATATATATTCTCTCATTTAATTCTCCCCAAAATCCTAGGTCTGGTTAGTATTCCTGTTTTACAGAAGAGACAACTGAGGCACAGAAAGATTCAGACGTTGTGCGAGGTCACATAGCACATGGTAGAGCCCAGATGTGAACCTAAGCCATCCACAGAGAATAGCTTCTAATTGTTGGCAGTCACGTGTGAAAGTCAGCAATAAAACTCTCCACAGATGCTATAGTTTAGATGCAATTGACTGGAAAACCAGCATAAACAGAAAAAAACAGGCCACGATCAAGAAGAATGATAGTTACCTTCATGGAGTTCCATTTGTGTGCTTTTTATCTATTAGCTAAAATCTTCACAGGTGTTTTTTTGTTTTAAATACCATTTTACAGTGAAGAAATTTGGGCTCAGCAAGTACAACTTGAAATAGCTAGAGAGCTGTCAGGTGGGAGGCTTGGAATCCAACCCTGAGTTTGTCTAACTTCAAAAATCCTACTTCTACTATGCCATGCTGGCTTCTTGGCAAGAAAAAAACCTATTTGCAAATATTAAAAACAGCTGTATCCTACTGTATGCTTTCATTTATATTAAATTCTAGAATAGGGAAAACTAGTCCATCAGGACAGAAAGCAGAGCAGGGTTGCTCGGGGAGGGGGAAATGAGGGAACTGACTGCAAAGGGACACAAAGGATATTTTTGGAACGATGGAAAGATTTTATATTTTGATTCCAGCATTGATTATATTTGTCAAAACTCATTGAACTGTCCACTTCAAATCAGTGCATTTAATATATGCAAATTATGCTTCAATAAAGTTGATTGTTTGAAAACGCAACTGAATCCAGTGTTGGGTCCTCTAGACAGAAGCTGGGCCACTGGCGTAATGTGTCTTCTCATATGCACGGGCCACTATAATGCTTAGGAAACACTAGCTGTTAGCATCCATTCCCACCACCTTTTATGCTACCTTCTTGTATTGCAAAGGCTGAAAAGGTAGAAATTACATTTCTCTGACTCCTTGACAGCTAATGTGTGCAGATTGTGAGTTAAATACAACCAGGAGACTTGAAAGGCAGGAGGGACGTCGAGGCCACCTGCCTGCTCTGAGGTTTGTTGCTGCTTGCAGGTAGGGTCAGGTAGGCACTGGGTTTTTCTGCAATAGCATTTCATTGTCCAGTGGCCAGCTTCATGAGTGTTATGAGTGAGTGGCGGCAAGGATGACCGTGGCTTTGTGATGCTCACATCGCAACTATGGCAGAGCATGCAAGAGTTCAAAGGTTTCCCCAGCAGAATCTTGACTTGACACATTTCTGACCATGGCAGGGGCAATGGCTTCCCAGGCAAATCAGTTTGATAGTTATCTCCTGGGAATTATTTCTGGAGGCTCCATTTAGCGACTGCTCCTCCAACTCCCCAATGATTCTGCAGGCATCTATTAATAATTACTTGTATTAAACCCCTTTCTAAGTGCTGGAATAATTTGTTTCCCTGGGACTATATACACACTGACCTCACCATGAAAGATGGTGTGGGTTTTCAGTCACAATAGTAACTAAAATAATTACCAGCACCATCAGGTTAACAACAGCTTTTACTGAGTACTGACTTTCTGCCAGGATTGACTCAAGGAGGTCCATGCAGAGGGCAGCTGTATTCTTTTCTTCACCATACTCAAGCTCTATGAGTACATCTGTCCACTGCTCCAGGAGTGAGATGAGGCACATCTCCTCACTTTTTCAGTCACTCTCAGATCATAATAAGTCCTCCAATTCACTTCAGTCCCCCAGATGGTCTCATTTCAGTCATTAAAATGTCCAGTCCGGGCTCATTAGCACATAACCCAATGCTCTCATCCACTTTAAAACCTATTTACACCCCTAGCTTGAGCTTTCTTTGGGCTGGAAAGCCTGTCCTTTTGAGGAGAGGACGTGGTTGGCTTCCGCTCCATTTCTCTGTAAGATGTTTGTTTCTCCGTTTCCCTTCTCCTTCCCGTGTCTCTTCCCTCACTAGATGGCGATCCTCTGGGTTTGGAATGAGGTTGGGAAGAGGTAAAACTAATCTCTGAAAAAGTCTCTAAACTGGTCTGGATATAATGTGGCCCTGGAGCCCTCTGGGTATGGCAGATTCCCATCACCAATTTTTTCTCTTCTGGGTGCTGACATAGCTTCCTCAGAGGAACCCCCACTGCATCCTTCCAGCTTCCAACCAGCTCCTATCGAGGTTGCCCAGTAATGAATCCTCCTCAGTTTCCATATCCGATGGTATATATCCCAGTTTATTTTTGCTGAGGTCCAGCTCGGCAGGAAGCCTTTTGGACAGACAGTCTTTTCAAAATGATTCCCAGTTAGCTCCATCCCACCAGCCCACATGGGAAAATTCCCCACTGTGTTGTGCTGCTGTCCAAGGGAAAGCATTTGGGCCCCTGCAGCCCTCAGACAGCCAACGTTAGCCAGAACCTTCCACATTTACTCTTCCAACGAGTGAGTCAAACATCAATTCCTACTTTCCTCAAACTCTCTGACGGGTTCTTGTCACCTGATTTGAGGTGAAGGGGAAGCACTCTTCTCCCCTGTAGCATTTTGAGGAGCAGGAGAAAAACTCTCTAAAAAAAAATTTCCTCTTTTTGGCCTTATCAGCCCTGACTCCTTTATCAATAGAAGACAGGTGATTGCATACGCTACCTCGAATAGACTCATACTCTATAAGTACGTCTTACCTATGTGGTTTAGCAACTCTCTTTAGAATGTGGAGGTATTTTGCAGATATTTATTTTGTTTGTGGTCCTTGAAGCCATGATATTTTGGTCTTCGGGGCGAAGATTGAGACAGAATGTTATTTAATTATCACAACGCTATAAGGTAATGACTAATGCTCCCATTTTAGAGACAAACTGAAGTCCAAATGGCAGAGAATGAGATTCTGACACATATGCGTATGACTCTAAGGCCTTTGCTGTTCACCATTATGATTAGATGTTTGACACTACAAACACTGATGCTATGGAGTCACTGATGTCCCACAAAATTCACACACTGGAGTCCTAACCCCCAGTACCTCCGAATGTGACCTCACTTGGAAATAGGGTTGTTGCAGATGCTATTAGTCAAGAAGAAGTCCTATTGAGTAGGGTAGGCCTCTACTCCAATATGATAGGAGTCCTTATAAAAAGGGGAAAATCTGAACACAGACCTGTATACAGGGAGAAAGCCGTGTGAAGACTGGAGCTCAGCTGCTGCAGGCCAAGGAACTGCCAAAAGCTGGGAGAGAGGCCTGGAGCTGATCCTTCCCTGGTGGCTTCAAGGGAAGCATGGTCCTGCAGGCATCTTAATCTTGGACTGTGAGCCTCGAGGCTGTGAGGTAATAAATTCCTGTTTTTTAAGCCATTTGGTTTGTGGTACTTGGTTCTGGCAGTCCTAGAAAACTAATACAACAACTACGTGACAGTTATGGAAGTAGAACTGAAATTCCAGATCAAATAAGCACTGTGTGAGAGAACACCTGAGCTGCTAAGAGAAGAAAAAGTGCTGCAGCCAGCAGAGTGGGGCCTGGTATTCGTCCAGGTTCTAGGACAGAATATTGAGTTAGTCATTAGGAACCTCTGGACAGGCTGCTAAATAGAAAGCGTCTAAATTAATTTTACTTCTCTAACAATAGAGGATTACTAATGCCTCTGTGGCTGCATTCCTCCCCACAACCTGCAAGGGAACAGACTCAGTGGTGTGCTCTCCATCTATTTATATGCATATAGGTTTTGTCCCTTGGGGAAGTACAGACATCCTGAGACTTATGGTCCAGCTGCCTGCAGGCAAGGGTGATTGGCTTGAATCAGTTTCCTATTATGGTGTGTAGGATTCACAGATCTTGAGATTGACAAGCTTTATCTCCTTTACTTCCCCACCTAACTAATAAAAGCTAATGCATTGGCCCGATTAGGCGCCCAGCCCTTGAGGCTGTAGGTCCCTTGGCCCCGCTTAAACTCTATTCATGGCTATTGTCTTTTCTTAAACCTGTGCTGCCCTCCTCGCTCCCCACAACCCTCGTCGAGCGGGATGGGACAGATATGCAATTAACTATTAATAAAAATATCTCAAAATCTCAGTGGCTTATCACAATAAACGTTTATTTTTCACTCACATCAGTCAGCGTGGATCAGATGGCCCTTCTGCAGGCTGCAGTTATACCATCTGGAATGACTGGCTTCCACTGAGGGGAAGGGAGAGATAGAGAAGGCACACTGGCTCTTAATTGCCTCAGTCCAGAAGAGACACACACCATTTGTGCTCACAGATCATCAGCCAGAACAACTTAAATGGCCCAACCTAGCTGCAAGTGAGGCTGGGTAATGTAGGAGAACACCTGGAACGTATGAGGGATGCTAATTACCTCTGCCATAAAACTATACAGGAAATAAGTGTATAAAATGCACTAACTGCAAAAGTGAGATGTTTGTTAGATGATAAATCCAATGAGAATCTGATCTCATTAATGTTAACGAGGAGGCACTCTGATGCCCTCCCATCTATATGCAAATTACTACAGCCTGGCTGATTGCTAAAATTTAGTGCTGCTCAAGAGCCCCCCATTACTTCTGGTATTTCCCAGAGGAGTTCCCCACATGTGACCCCTTCCACCAAACTAAATTGCTTCACGTATGAAACAAAAAAGTAGGAGTTTTCAGGGGTAGCCCGGGAAGGGGAGACTGTAGTAGAGTGCCAGGACTTGGAAGAGAAGTAAAAAGATTGAGGAGAGAGTCTCAACAGAGGGAGGGAAGACCAGCCAGATGGAAGCTGGCAGGAGCCTTGGAGAGAAGGGTGGTTAATGATGCATGCCCCATGTCAGGACAATGATATCCAATACTTAAGTTTAAATCATCTTCAATTCTTTACTGAGCTGTAGTCCTGTCTACCTAAATGATACTAAAAGTCTGCTATCCCAGAGAAAAGGCCTGGCCTTCAGGATTAAGGATTGGAATAGCTGGAGGGAACTCAGTCCCATATTTTCTAGGGCAAACCCACTATCTGGTCCCATATTTTACAAAAATTCACTTCTCACACCATGTATCCTCAAAAAAAAATATTGTCATTATGGAAGTCATCCTTGGAGGAAAGTGGAAAAGAAATAATTTTTCTGGGCAGTGGGTAAGCCCCATAGATAGCAGGCGACAGCACAGGTTTGAAAGTGGGCCCAGGCAGCATATTTTCATAGCTTTTGCCAGAAATGTTCAACAGAAAAACAAAACAAAACTATATTTTCATTGTAATTTTTTGCATAAATAAATCCTAGAGAGATACTAAAGTAGCTAAAAGAAAAAAATAGCTATTTTGGGTGGGGAAAAGGGGGAAATAGGGCAGACAGGATGGCAAGGGTAGGAGTGAGAATTTTCACTATGCATCCTTTCATATTATTTGATTTGCAAACCATATAACTATGTTATCTACTCCAAACTGTAAAAGCAATTGGTGTGGGGGAGGAAGTCTTCCAACTGCCATAGGCTTGTGTTAAAGCTGCTTTGGGAGAACAAAAGAATTGAAGCAAACGCTATCAAAAGTGCAGCAGTATAGGATGTGAACAGTAGCCACAGGAAAATGACACGGTCAGCACAAGAAGGAAATGGGAGCAAGAGGTGATGAAGGGAACTGACTTAACTCTTCATTCCTTGAAGGTCTAGAGATATCTGGGTGGAGGACCCGAGGAAGAGGTCGGTGATGTTGGGCTTTCCATATAATGTGAAATGGGAGCTGGACACTTTGAAAATGTAGCTATAAGAGGAAAGGATGGCCCTAGAAGAATGGGAGGACTTGGGGACATCCAAGTGACAGACACTTTGACAATTTGACGTGATCCATTTTGGATCTCACTTCTTTACTGGAGCCCTTCTCTCATTAAGGACCAGTCCAGGCTAAGTGTGGGAGACACTGAATAAATAAAGAAGAAGCTTACAGTCGAGTTGATAAAAACTGACTTATAAACAACAAGGTATTACTAATACTCTACTAGGAAAGTGTACAGTTTCAGTGGGGGCATGAGTGAGGAGCGGTCCACTGCGCCTGGAGGAGACCAGGTGATAAGGCTTCACAGTCAAGGTGAAGCATAAGCTAAATCCTGGAGGATAAATGGATAAACCAGGAGGTAGGGGAGGGAGGAGGTCCCTCCTGGCAAAGCAATCTATGCATAAGCTCGGAGGGATGATACAAAATGAGGTTTCAAATCTGTGCTGTGCAAGTGACTCCACAAGGTAAAGAGATAAATAAAGGAGGTGCTGAGACCGGCAGCTGGGGAAACAAGAAGAGAGGCTTTGTATGCTAATGCCTTTATCTTATAAACAGTGGGGTTTTAATAAGGGTGAGTCAAAGATCCTATAGATATCTGACCACATCGACTTAAGTAGTGAGAACTGCTGGAGGGATGTGAGACTTGAAGTTGGCAAGACGAGTTAGAAGACCATTGCTAAAGAGAGAAGAAAGTTGGAGACAAGCGCAAGGCTTTGAGCAAGTTAGTTAACATCTCTGAAGTTCAGCTTTTTCATTTGCCAAACTACCTGTTTTCCAGAGTTACCATGAGGATTAAACAAAACAGAGTATGTAAAGTACCAGGCACATAGAAAGAACTTGCTTCATGGTACAAACTACTGTTTCCCAGACACAGTGTAAGCCAAGGACTTCACTTCTGGGAAGCCCTGGTACATTGTGGGTGTTATATTATAATAAATTACCCCAAGATGTACTGGTAGGCCAACATTCATATGACTGTGTGGGTTGTCTGGGTGGCTCTTCTGCTGGACTTACCTGGGGCTCCTTCATACGGCTGCATTCAATTGGTAGAAAGGCTGTGCTAGGAGGTCTAAGGTAGTGGCTTCACCCACATATCCGAAGCCTTGACAGAGATGAGTGGAAGGCCAGGGCTTAACTTTACCCACATTATCCCTCATTATCCCATTATCTAATCGAAGTTTTATATATGGTGGGCTGACTTCCAAGAGAGTGAAAAGGGAAGCTACAAGCCCTCTTATGGTCCAGGGATTTATTGCTATGAAACACACCATCCCCAAACAACTCAACCATTTATTTGATTTATTTGCTCATGATGCTGCAATTTGGGCAGGAATTGGCAATTTAACAGGAATTGGCTGGGGCAGCTCAACAAAAGCTACTGATCGAGGGTACCAGGCTCCCTCACATGACGGACGCCCCTGCTAGAGTGACTGACATGCAGGAGATTGGCTGGGTTTCTCTCCCTCCACTCCCTCTCTCATCATTCAGTAATCTAGCCTCAGCTTCTTTACGTGGAGGCTCAAAAGAGATAGTCCTTTTCTCAGTGTTCATATATAATGAAGGCTCAGTGATATTCACTATTAATCACACAGGTAAGGACTAGGGACATGAAATGGTAAGGCAATGCTTAAAAGAAAAAATTAACAGTCAGATGCAGGTACATGTACACTCTACACTATAAAATCCCCCCCTTAAATCTTTTACTTGTTTTTAAACTTGGTTTTTTTTTTACTTGTTTTTCTAGTTTTAAACTGGGAGTTCAGAACAAGTCACGTGCTTCTTCGGTATGTGGATTGTTTTGAGCTAAGGGCAATTTTAGTTTCAGGTTCAAGAGAAACTTCTTCCTCTCCCTTTAACTACCTAGAATTCAAATTAGGGGCCTTGCCCATAATAAGAGATTATCAGCAATGATCCCTTTTCAACCCACCTATATGGCCAAGCAATATCAAACTTATTAAACATCTGTTCTTCTTATCATTCTGAAAAGACCCTTTGAAGCCCCCGAGGTGCATTATCTCATTGCTAGCTCAGAAGGTCTTATATACGTAGAGCCCCTTTTCTATCTCTGAACCTCTCATGCATGTGGGGTTCCCATATATGTGTATGTATAAAATTTGGTTCTTTTCTCTTGCTAGTATAATCTCTCTCATGTCTATGTGATTATTAAACCAGAAGAACCTTAAGAATAGAGGGAAGGTTGTTCCTTCCCCACAATACAAAGAAACCTAGGAAGTTGGGAAAGGAAAAACAATTAAAACTCTTCATTAAAAAGTCAAGAGAAGTTTGAGCATTAAAAATGTCATTTTGTCAAGAATGCTGTGTTGACCTTTTGAAAGAGGTAGATTATATCAAAAAGGTTTTGAAGGGCTACTACAAGCAGAAAAAAAAAAGGGTAGGTAAAACAGTAGAGCATTATAAATCTCAAGAATCAAGAGAACCACCTAAAGAGCAAAACAAAGAAAACGACTGATCTCTATAAGAAAGGAAAAGAAAGAAAACTCCAGCATGCTAAAAAGCTAATATCAGTTCTCAAATTAAGGTTCAAGAACACTATAAAGAAAATCAATATGTAAACACCAAGTGATGAAAGGTTTGAAACTTATTGACACAGGTTTTATTAAAAGAAGATCATGCCAGCAAAGTTGAATAGGCCTGTGATGGATATCCGATGGAAGAAAAGTCACAGGCATGGTCACTTGAGGTTGTCTAAGTATTTTTTTTTGACACATCAATGAAGTCTTTATTAGAAAATTGGCAAACAACTGCTGCAGAAATAGAAAATGATGCATCTTATTAAATTTCATTGGCAAAAATGACAGTCGAGAGAATCCTGCAGTAATCTTTTCCTCAACCTACTGTGGCTTGCTTGCCCTTCTTCTTTTCCCACCCTTACTTCCCCCCTCAGGTGAGGGAGGGCAGTGGAAAGGAGAAGAATCTGAGCGACAACAGTGGTGGAGGGAGGTGGTGGGTGGAAGCTTCGGAGGCTACTGCTTCCTTGTTTCTAAAGGGTTTGTTTTTCATGTAGAAACTAGACAATTTTTTTTGCTTCAAATTATAAACACAAATTGAAGTAGATTATAAAACTGCATAAATCTTTCAGAAGAGGACTTTCATAAAATAATTGGCTCTATAAGGGTCTGAAAGACTAGAGACTTTACAAGATCACTGTGTCCATTTTTTACCTCACCGTCCATTATGCAGCTCTGTAGACTATAAATGATGCAGCATTATAAACACTCTAGGAAAAGAGGCAGAAAAGGCAATATTTATTTTAGGTATAAAAACATAAGAGAACTTTAGAAAGAGAAGATCAAGTAACATACAAGGCTACTTGGCTTCCATTGACTAAAACAATGGGATCCTTTCAATCATTCATTCAGCAAATATTTGCGAAACATTCAATCCATGCCAGACACTGTTCTAGACACTGGGGAGACAGCAGAAAACAAGACAGAGTTCTTGCTCTCTTGGCCCTTGGATTCAATGGAGTGAAACACAATAAACAAAGAGACATATAAATAGTGATTGAGGTCTATGAAGAGAGAGATAAATCAGGGTACAGAATGGAAGGGAGAGGTTATGAACCTCTTAATGTTTTGTCCTCCTCCTATCAAAGGTCTAACCCCAGACCAAGAATCTGGCATACAGTAAGCACTCAATAAATCTTTGCTGAATGACTACCAGAGCTGTCAGTGGTATCTGGTGAGCATGAGTCTCCAAGGTGTTTTCTGGTGAGCATGCTGGAGTGTGACAGGTCACAGGGACGAGTGGCATCAAAGAAACTACAAAGGAAACACAAAATTTCGGAGGTCCTGCCTGATGAAGATATCCCTCTACTGCCGTAAGTGACCCCAGGAACACAACACTGGGCAGGCCTCCTCATCGGGCTGCACGTGGAGCACGAAGCAGTCCTCATAGCAGTTCCTTTCATTGTGCACCAATCGGGACACTTCCTGGGCTTCAACTAATCCCCAGGACACTTCCCCCCCTTTCCTTTAGGCTGTTAGGCACAAAGGATTCTCTATTTCTCTGAAAACAGAATTATACTACTTTTGAGAAAGGGCCCAGAACTTAGAGAAGCTAATTTATCCTTCTTGGGGGGGGTGGGGGTGATGGGGGAGAGTAAAAGGGCCTAGAATTTAGAAACGTAGGACAAAGACCTTTTATCCTCTCCCAACACTGACTGTGGTGTGTGTGTGTGTGTGTGTGTGCCTTGTATACCTACCATTCCTCTCCTAGAGTCACCTCCCTCTCCCTTCATCAATGGGCCACCACCTTGCTGATCCTGTTATAGGAACACTGGGGGAAACTGAAATGGTATTGAAAGTCAAAGTGGTATCATTGAATCACGTTTTTTAATATAAACAATAACAAGAAAATATTTGATTTTTTGACCAAGGGTATAAAGGGCTGATCAGAGAGACCATGTTTAATCAATTATAAATTATAAATTATATACTTACATCATAGGAGTGTATATATCTAGATAGAGGTTTGTAGTGACAAATCTAGTATGTTGGTTTCTTGAACTTTGACTTTAATTGAAGGCTACAACATAAATGGACTCTTTACTAATTGAAGAATCAATCATTTCTATTTTAAAAAATGATACTATTATTAAAATGCGCATTGTACTAAAACATACTTTTAATAGACGTTTCTTTTAAGAGAAATTTGGAGACAGAAGTACCACATTTATTATAAAGGGCAAAATGAGTTGACTGAATTGTTACAATTAGCAAAGATAGAACTTGGTTGGAAAAAAAACACCTGAAAAAACAAGGGCATTTCATGTTCAGGCACCAATACAACTGAATTAAAGGTAATCAAACAAGTTAATGATTATAAGTAATATATATTTCAGAAAGTGAGTCAAGGTCAAGTACATAGAAAGAAATGGTTCCAAGAAAAGCAATTGTCTCAGGAGGAATAAAAGATATAACAGGGCTTCACCTACATGATAGCTATATACACGTATT
Source organism: Rhinolophus sinicus (assembly GCF_036562045.2). NCBI lineage: Eukaryota > Metazoa > Chordata > Mammalia > Chiroptera > Rhinolophidae > Rhinolophus > Rhinolophus sinicus. The sequence continues at coordinate 88,015,208 of NC_133758.1, forward strand.
TATTAGCTAAAAAAACAATCATCTCTGCTATTCAAATATGGCAGTAAAACAAATTTGAAATCACTGTTATGCATATTGGTTGCACCCTTTGAATTGTAATAGCAAACATGAAAGAAGGAAGCAGGTATAAATCTAAACTCATACAAATTTAAATACAGTAATACAAAATATAGGTGGAAACTAACTTGGAGGGTATCTACTTTATATATGTCTATTATCTTATTTTATCCTCATGAAAACACACTGAGATGGGCATTAAGTTATCCGTTTTATATATACTAAAATTGTCTCACAGAGAGGTCTTGTGACAGATCCAAGTTATAAAACCAGCAAGTAGTGGTACTGGAATTTGAACCCAGGTCTGCTGAATTCCAAAAGCCTTGTTTATTCTACCCAAGATGTTTTTTATGATCCCAATTAAATGGACCCTGATAAGTGAGATTCAGGTAAGCTTTCTAGAAACCTAGGTGTGAAGTGGAAGAGGATTGAACTTTGGGCGGCAGGGCCAAGAGCCAAGTATATCAAATAACGCCAATAATAATAACAATATATCAGACACTGAGTCAGAATAAAGAGCCAAGAAAGCAGTTCAAAATCTACCAAAAGAATGCCAACCGACATTCCAACATGTACTGGGCTCTTGTTGAAAACTCTTCCTTTCAAAAAACCCTGAAAAAGGGGGTCTTTAACACCCATAAGGGTAGGAAGGTAAAGAAAGAAAAGCCACCATCACCTGCAAGGTTAGACAGTGGTGAAACCCATTATACAAATAACCACAGAAAGCCAGGGTGGGGAAAACAGGGCCTTTATATCTCTCATATGAGATAACAGTCGTACTACTACTACTAATAATAGTAATGCCAACAACAGTTGCAGCAACAGCAGCAAATATTTGTTGAGACCTGTCAAAAAATATGTGAAGCAATTTACATACATTATGTAATTTGATCACAACATCCCTCCAAGGTGGGTGCTCTTAATATTCTCATTTTACATATAAGAAAACTGAGGCTTGTGGGGCAATTTGGCCCCAGGGCTCTTAACCACTACATCATAGATTATAATTTCCTATAGAAATACCCTGTTCTCACTCAGGAAATTTCAACTTTTAACATAAATTTTACTCTACTTCTTGATAAGTAATATCCTAGTCTTATCATGCTAAGATTTATTACATCTAAATATCGTTTTATTTTTACCCCCAACTATTTAAAAATGCAGTAACCATTCTTAACCTGTGAGCCTATCAGTCTTCTTCACTGTCCAACTTTTCCATCTGTATATAGGAATTGGGAATACGAGGGTGTGGATGATCTTAGCCTTAGACTAAAGTCTCTGATTATACATCTTTGCTCTTGGTGATCTACTTCCTCCACTGCTGCCCTTTCGAGTTTCAGCCTTCTGTTGATTTCTTGGCTGCAGTCTCCATCTGAATATATGATATCAATAGTAATACAGCCAACATTTACAAAGGGATTAATACATGCCAAGCTCTATACTAAAGTGATTTTTATGCGTTATCTCATGGTGTACTCACAACAATTCTATATGAGGTAGGTACTATTACTATTTTCATATTTCAGGTGAGAAAACTGAGGCTTAGAGAGGTGAACTAATTTTCTTAAATGACTCGGTTTCTAGTGGCAGAACTGGGAACAGAATCCAAACAATTTACCCCGAGAACCTATTGCTATTGGGTAAAATTTTTTGAGTTAATTCTATAAACTCGCTGAGATTAATCCATTTGCACCACTCTAATAACTAGGTACATAATACACATTAATATTCAAATTAAGTAACTCTGGTCCCTATCTGTCACAAAAACAAAAATGTTTTTGTTTCATCCCCAAGAGGTTTACTCAGGATTGGGTATATACTTGAACTGAGAAAACCAGAAACTCTGCTCTGGCAGCATTAGACTTTCTCGTTGTGATTTTTGTGTTGGCAGCACACACATGGCATTGCCATGGTCCAACAGAGCTAGGGGCCCCGTCCATAGCAATGCCTTAGAGATATGGGGACAGGAAGCCTATGCAGTAGTGGGGCAGACCCCGAGTTGGTTGCAGGACCTTCCCATGCATTGCATTGGGCAGTAGAGGAACAGTGCCCAGGCCCACAAGTATTTCAAGAGCCTGCAAAATGGCCAGATGCCTGAAAAAGAAATAAAAGCAACATAAAACTTATTGGGCCCACAATACAAAAAATATATATTGAAAAAACTGAAATTAATAAATACTGAATATCTATAAAGGTAACATCAAGTCAAGTAGTCATCTGCATCTAAAGACTCCATTGGTTAGATGGAAATACCTTCGGTGAGAAGTGGTTGCCTGTTAGTATGTTTCACATGATGTGAGGTGAAGCCAGTACAGGAAGAGGGTCTGAATGCTGTTCCTCTAACCCAGCCAACTAGCAGCCAGGCCTGTGGTGCTCTCGTAGCTTCTCCAGAATTCTCTAATCCCCTACTATAAACAGGAAGCCTCTCTCTTCCCCAGAACCACACAGGATTATGGCATCTCCATGAGAGGCTTGATCTACAAGGCCAACATATTTACCCCCAGTTCATTAGTTTACTCACTCCAAGTTCCTTTCCCCTCAGCACACAGCAGTTCCTTCCCCCTCTCATTGTCTCTCACTTTTCCCCATCAAAGGAAAAATCCCATTAGATGACACTGCCTCCAGGTTTCAGGAGGTACCAAGGAGCTGTAACTAATCAGCTTGGCAAGTTTAAGATTCAGAACAATCAATCATATATAAAGGGAGAATATAAGTTAAGGTAGACAAGAGATACTATATACAGATAACATTGAGTGAATTGAAATCATGAAATGCTCAGGAAAACAGAATATAAATATTCAAATTTACATTTCCATTAATATAAGATTATTTAAAGTTTTTTCATGCAATTTAGTTCAATATTTATTGATAATGAAAGATGATCATGATATATTTAGTGAAAAAGACTACAAAACAATATGACACGATTCTAGTTTTGTTTTAAACACTAGTGTACATTTGCTTGAAGAATGAAAATGTCTAAAAAGGTGAAAAAAATGTTTGTAACATAAGTTTTGTCTGGGTGACGGGATTATAAGTAAATTTTTTTTCTAATCTTTCTCTAATAAACATATATTGCTGTTGTAACTTTTAAAAGTTAATGAAAAAAAAAGTTATGCCCCAGTCTTCAAGAAATATTTTACTATGGGATTAGTTTATTTGGGGGGAAAATAAATAATGCTATTTAAAGGTGATATTTTGTCATTGAATGAGTTTTTAAAGAGAACTTCACTAAGAAAACTCTGGATCAGTTTCCTGGCTCACCCATGGGCCATCTGTGTATCGTAGGCAAATCACTCTGAACACAGTTTATTCATTTTGATCTAAAAAAAATTTTCCCAGAACTAACATTCTTTGACTTTACATCCTTAGCTCTGTGGTAACTAGTAATATGGATGGCCCTTTCCTTTTCCCTACCAGATATACCCTGAAATTCATAAATTTATTCTTTAATCCATGTATCCATACATCTATCCATTTGTTCAACTAACATTTATTGGCATGCTATTATGTGCCTGGAACTTAGCTAAAGCATCTCCTATGATTTCTTGGTTGTCTGAAGTTTGTTTTCTAGGTAGATTTCTCAGGGAAAAATATGCCAGGAGTTATTGCATGTTCACAGCTGCTTTATTTTTCTGTAGCTTTTAAACTTAAAAGCAAGTTTGGGTGTATATAAAAATCACTGTGTCATGTTTTCTTTCCTTGAGTATCTTAAAATGTGTTGCTCTATTGTCTTAACTGTGGATCGGTCTGATGAAAATAGGACTTTATGTTTCCTTTCTAAGTGACTTGGTCTTTTTACCTGGATGTCCATAGCATTTTTTCTTTATTGGCCAGTTTTAATAGAATATGTCTTGGTGTTGAAAATGTTAGGTTCATTTTCCAAGGTTAATGGTGAGCTCTTTCAATATAAATGTTCAATTTATTTTAATTTCAAGAAAATCTTCTTGCATTATGGATTTTTGTATTTGCTTTGTTCTACTGGTTTCATTTTCTTCTGCCAATATAAATTACACTTATGTTGGACCTTTCTTTCCTGTCTACAGCTCTCATTTTTCTCTTGAATCCTATCTATCTGTCTATCTATCTATCTATCTATCTATCTATCTATCTATCTATCTATCTATCTATCTATCTGTTATCTATCTATCTTCCCTCCTTTGTAAACTGTATTTCCCAAGTTCTATTTATGACAATGGAGGCCTAGGTTGTTTCAGAACAATGTGAAGGTATCTGAGCCTGGCACGTGGCATTGCTTTTAGATTTGAGGTGTTTGCTTATTAGAAAAATAGCAGCTGAAAAGATGAGAATTTGAGCAAAACTTTTGATAGATACAGGGGGCTGGGGGAAAACTGGAGTTCAGAGCCATGCCCGGAAGAAGGGATCTATACATTTCAATTAGGACCAAAAAGGGACACACTTTATGAGTAAGGGTAAAGTGCAAATAGACCAGCCTTCACAGTGACTTAAGTCCAATATGAATCATAGCAATCCCCAGCTGATGTTTAGCCATCGCATTTCTGAGTTTCCTAGTTCTAATATACGCTGTTCTCTTATAGTTTCTATTATTTTCTTAAATTCTTTTAGATAATTCTGTTATATTATTTAGTTTTCACTGGCTTTTTGATTACATATTTTCTGGTATGCAGTAATTATCCATTGTATTATTCAGTCCATTTCCTTTTTTTTATAACAGTGTATTTAATGTTCAACAATATTCTTTTCTGTTGTTCATGTATAAACAAATTTGAGTGTCCTGTGCTTTTAGGAAGTGGCTCCCTTGGAGGGGCTTGGGATGCACTGTAATAGCTTTCCTAGTTTCACTGCTTAAGAGCTTTCTCCTCTATTGTTATTACAAATTAGACAGATATATGATTGATTGATAGATAGATAGATAGATAGATAGATAGATAGATAGATAGATGATAGACAGACAGAAATGAAATAGCCTCTCTGTAGTCACACCTGCTTTCTGAGATCTGCATTCTCTGGAGTCCGCATTCCCCGCAGTGTTGGATCCTTTTCTCCTCTTTGCCCTCAGAGTTCCCGTCCTGCTCAATTTGAATTCTCTTCACAGTAGCATTTTCCTCAGGACAGTTTTATTAGCTATTTCAGTTCTTTGAGGATTTAAGCCAGCGCAGCACCTTTGATCTATGGTGTGTAGCTGTGCTCTTTTTATTCCACTATCCACAGTTGGAGCCTGGAACCCTCTCCTTTTCACTGTTATTCTCGTGATATTCACTTGCTGAGAATTCCATTCAAGGAGGGACCCTCTCTTCTTGAATTTTTGTTGGCAACTGCTGTATTGCTGTACTTATAGAACCATTAGAATTCTCTCTCTCCCCTCCACTACCTCTGCATAGCTGCTAAACTTACACGTGTCCTGCATGGGTCCTGCTTTGCTGGTGGTTCAGGTGGGGGCAAAACTCACTGGCGTTCTGAGGTTCATGGGGATGTTCTGTCAGTTGGTTTTCTCGAGGATGTAGTGAGTAGAATTTTTCTATTGCTATTCTAGTTATTTGTATGTTTTTAAGGAGGGATTGGAGAAATTTAAAAACTATGCATCGTGATGTCCCCCTGACCTGAAGTCAAGATGGGGTTATTTTTAAATCATGAACTTAGTGATCAGGGCAACACAAGTCAGATTCTGCATCACTCCATTGCTTTAACTGGCTTCTAAGATAATAATTACTTCCAATACAGTTTCTGTTAAACTTAGTTAAGTATTTCTTAGCTTCCCTAAAGGTATTCTTTTGAAGTATAACCAGCTTCTATCCGAGAGCTGCCCACATTCTGATATTGCTTTCATTTTCCTCACCAACTCTCTTCACATTACAGCTTCCTTCATTAGCTTGCCTCAGAATATGTGCATCCACATTTTGAACAATTTCTTCAATCAATGAGATTCTTTTTCCTTTAAAATCAGACTTTATTTGAGAAACTCCTTATGTTAAAATTGCTGTATTTTCCTCCAAGGCATGTTTCAAATTGTTCCTTATATTTCAGGAGCCTCAGTCAAAATGCTTCCTTCAATGTTCAGAGGGCTCACTAATCAAACATGGTTTCCTCAAGTTAATATTGCATTAACTTTGCAATATATTCCTTTCTAAAGAAAACTGGCATACTCCAGCCTGTTATCTTCACAATGATAGACCTGACAGAGTTCTCTGATGAGTGAAGTAAAATTATTATATTTCTATGCAATTTTATAGAGTCCCCTCTACTCTTCAGAACTGTTAATGTCCCCCTTCTTTTCTCTAAAAATAAGAAATTAAATGGGGGGTGGGAGTGGAGAAAGTGGTCTCTAACCTCCAGTGATCTACTGCAAGGCTCTGTACTTGACACCCCCCCACACAGTTAGATTTAATTTAATCAAAATTTGAACCTGTTATGAGTATCTTCTATATGCTAAGTTTTGTATTGAGTAGAAAAGATAAATGAGAAGTCATCCTCTGAGGGGGCATTAGAGTTAGATGTTGGTTAGGATCATTGCTTAGATTTATTGTTCACTAGTTGGTGACCTGAGTTAGCTATTTGATCACTCTGAATCTCAATTTTCATATCTGAGTATAATTCCTACATGATACAGCTATTGTGAAAATTATATTTATATATATGCTTTTTATATTTTATATACTTAATATATTATATATACACATATTTGTATACCTATACAAATATATGTACACAAATGTATATATCTGTGTATATACATATATATATTAAATATACATACACATATATGTAATTTTTACAACAGCTATACCATGTAGGAATTTTATATATAGGTATGTATGTAGTAGATGGTGCTCAATAAATGTTTGTTCCTTTTGGATAATGTTACAATCTACTTGTAATGTGATAACATTTCTTTCCCTTTTACCTCGCCAACCACACAAAATGGCCTACTGCTTTTCTTACTGAAATGAATTAAAATTGATCATGTTTCAAGAAATTCTTCCTATCTCAAATTGTGTGACATTTGTAAAATATATTGAGACAACAGGCAGCATTCTTAATCTGAGATCATAAACTCCTTTGGGGTTCAGGGAGTCTTTGAACCTTCTGAAATTGTATGTGAATCAGGCATGTCTGTGACGCCTTTTTGGAAGGAAGCAATTCGTTGTTATCACTAGATTTTTAATGGGACTGAGAAACAAACCAAAAAAGTCAGGAATCACAAGGGTGTTATAAAATCACAGCTGAGTTTCACAATAGACCGTACTTTTGGAAGTCAGACACTGTCTATGTAACTTCCTTTTTATAATAGCACAGAGCCAGAAAGAGTTAAGGACTTAAAATTTTTTTAAAAAAATTAAAGTAATGATGACATTCTTTTCTCTACTAGGAGGGGCAGGTATAAAAACAAGAACTGAAAAATAAAAAGGAAGAGACTGAAAGGAGGCAGGCCAAATACTGAGAGCAGTGACAGACCAGGAAGCAAAGAAAGAGAAGAGAAAAGCAAACAAACCACCTCCCCTCCCCCCCAAAATACACACCCATTTCCGAGAGAGAAAGAGAGAGAGAGAGAGAGAGAGAGAGAGAGAGAGAGAGAGAGAGAGAGAGAGGCGCATTGGAAGAGGAGGAGGGGGAGAAGGAAAGAAATTGATTGGAAGAGAAATAGAAATGCAAAGCAGGAAGGATGTGGGGGCGAGGGAGGGAGAATGAGAGAGGGAAGAGGTAGAAGGAAAAGGGGAGAGCGGAGAGGGGGAAAGAGGGAGAAAACGAGAGGGAGAGAGCATGAGAGAGAGGTTTGTTCTGTTCCTCCTGTTCCCTTCCCCAATACCGTGTTTCCCTGAAAATAAGATCTAGCCAGACCATCAACTGTAATGTGTCTTTTGGAACAAAAATTAATATAAGACCCACTCTTATTTTACTATAAGACCAGGTATAATATAATATAATATAATATAATATAATATAATATAATATAATATAACATAACACTGGGTCTTATATTAATTTTTGCTCCAAAAGACGCATTAGAGCTGATGGTCTGGCTAGGGCTTATTTTGGGGGAAACATGGTAATCTTTTCATGGCAAAGAAGGCTCCTTAGAAGTCCAATAGAAAAAGAAGTTTTACAGACTGAATGAAGGTGCATGAAATTCCAATTTTAGCTTAGTTTCATCATAGTGCCCTTGCCAAGTCACTGTTTTACCACCTGAATTGTCTTTATCTGAAACATGTAGATGGTTAATGTTAGTACACTAGAAAAAGTCCGCTGTCTCCATATGAGCTGTATTCCAAAAATACGTTTAAAGGTGATCCAATTTGAAGAAAGAATGCATTTTCCTATAGAAATAATGTTTCAAACAGTATCACAACAGTCCCTAAAAGCATATTTAACATATAATGGAAGAAAAGTGAACTGGCCTTTGAGTTATCAGCTGGGAGCTTGGTAAATGGGAATGCAGCGTATCTTTTCATTCCCTTTCTCACTTCCTTGAGAGCTTTGTACTTACCAGTGTTGAAAAATTGGGAGATGTGGCTGTACCTCAAAGATAAAAGGCAGCCAAACCATAAGTAGCCATTTGCACATGAGAAGCAAAGCTAAATTTAATTTCCTGATCCTTATTTCTGCCTGCAACTCTTTCCTGCCCCCCATGCGTGTCCCTCTTGCCTCTACATTTTATATTGGGTACAAATTCCAGTCTCCTCATTGAAATGGTGCTGGTTCTTCTGAACTCTGAACGTTTCTTTCTGTTCTGTTTCTGTATACCATCGTCACCTTCCATCCAGAGCTTTCAGGCTTCAACTATAAAGTGTTACCTCCCTGCTCATCAGCCTCCACTTTCTACCTTCAACCACTAGCCCTGGCCATTTCCCCCATCATTTACATCCTTGATAAAAGTCTAATATATACGGGGATAGGTAATGTTATCTGGATTGACAATGCTCTAATATGTGTATTAAATGGTCCAGGTAGAGCACTAAGAGAAACAAAATACTACTCTGCTTCCTTTGAGAAAGGAGGTCAGACTCCTTAGGCAGGAAGTAGAAAAATGGATGTGAGACAGATATTTAGAAGGGGAGGAAAATAAAGATGGTCCTGGGTGTCTGCTAGGATGGATCCACTCAGTAAAAAAGGAGGCAAGTCCAGCTCAAAGTAGAGGTAAGGTTTGACTCTAAATTGGTTCGAGAGTATAAACATACACACGCAACTCATTCTAGACACAAAGATGAAATAGAGGGCACACGTCTTAGGAAGGACATATCCAAAGAGGTGATGTAGCTGTAGAAATTGTATCAGAGAAACCAGTCCCTGAGAACGATGTTAACAGATGACAGAGGAAAAGTTGAACTCTTCACTTGTGTTTGCACAGAACTGCCTCCATATACAAACACAGCACTAATCAGCAGAAGTAATTAGTATCGAGAGAAAAATAATGAGCCATAACATGCATTCAATATAAATAGAGTTTAAGCAACTATAAGACAAGGACAAAAAAATGGACAGTAACTTCCATTTTTATAATTTAATCATTACTACTTCTGTATGACAGGTATTTTGTATAAGCAATGGTATAATAGATTGAGAGTCTGAATTATTTTCAAGTAGACTACTAGTCAAGAGGACTTAGAACTAGAGTTCTGTTGACATGCAGCCCCTCTCAACAGAGAAAGACTCAATTCCCAGAAATAACAGTTGCTTCTGTTTTTGGAGGTCATCCTAATCTGTAGACTCATGAGGCTTTAAACACTGGGGGAAAAACAGAAATCACTTAATCCAACTCCTTTACTTTAAAGGTAATTGACCCCTGGATGAAAATCATTTATGCACATTTCGGTATAGAAATCTATATAGTGGATATCTTTGTTTGCTAATTAGTATTTGCTACTAGGGGATGGAAAATGTGGCAACAAATTGAAATATTTGTTGAAAAGATCTTTCCTTTTAAAATTTTTGGTCAATGCACTTATTATCAATATTATGCTTGTTTATAAAAATAGTTACCATTTCCTGAGGACTTGTACTATGGTAGGCCTTTGTAAATATCCTCTCATTTAACCAACATAATCACTCTAAAATACGGGCATCATATCTCCCTTTAATGGTTGAGGACAATGAGACTCAGAAAGCAGCTAATAAGTAACAGAGCCAGGATGAGAACACATGTTATCTAATACCTAGTACTTTATTAGGTTGTATCACCATGGAAACATTTTTTAAAAAAGATATCAGAAAGATAGGAAAACATGAACACTTTCCATCCTTTCTCTAGTATGCGATCTTTCAAGTATCCTTAAAACACGTGTGCAAGTACAGTCTATTGAAGTTTACCCTAAAGCAAAGATGGTCATAAAGAGGGATGGCATACTGAAAGTATTTCAAAATTCTACCTCTTATTAAATGTGAAAAATCCAAAAGCTTCAGTAATTGTCCAAATCACCATTGAATTGGTTTGATGATTATGAATCTAGTTGGTGGTATGATTACGGGCTCATTTGTGGGCAGAGAACAAGACTGACAGGTTGCACAGGGTCTATTTCTCTTCATTTCTCATGTGGAACATTGATCTTAATGTATGAAGACCTAACTCTAGGTAGCAGAGTCACTCAAAATGATATGACTCACTGACAGAAACTTAAAAAGAAGGTTGAATTTTAAGGGGGTTGAGATATAGCCCTCCTCTTGTTTTAGGTTTTGTCATAGGCTATGTTTCCCAGAAAACAGATTCTGAAACACAGATCAACATGCATACAATTTATTAGGGAGATGAATATCTGTGAAAGGGAAAAGAAGAAAGCAGGACTGGACAGAGGGAAAAACTGGGCTATAACGTTGTCTTAAAAAGGTTTTACTGAAGTCCCCAACGCATAAAAACCTGCTCAAAACCTTGCTAGGGGCTCAGTCTTTTGGGAAGGATCCCGCTGAGCCTGCCGGCGTAATAAAGCTGTGTTCTCCCTGAAAAAAAAAAGGTTCTACTCAACTGGATGGGGAACTCTGATGTTGGACCGGTCCTAGAGAGTGTCACAGGTCAGTGTTGGGAGGCTGGGTCTTTACAGGCTTGTGTTGATCAGTCATTGGATGTGGATGCCCTTATCGGGGGCTCATCTTGGGCTGAGGCAGCTATATCTGCACCTGAGGCAATTCCCCAAGAGGGCTGGCTGGCTGCTGAGGTTTGTCTGCTGGCAGCACTTCCAGTAGCTGGGGGTATAAATCTTTCAGCCCTAAAAGGGGATCAGAACAATGCACCACAGTGCCTACCCCAGGTTTGCCAACTTTGATCGTATATACAGTATCATTTTGTATTATTTAAGATGTATGGGGTGAGTCATCATAAAATGCCCCAGAAATGCCCCAGCCTGGTGAAGATTAATGCTGCATATCAACTTTACTGGGCACTTAGGTGTTTCCTTTAGACCTGAGACCCTCAGTGTAAAGACCTGTGTCAGGAAGTTAGAACTTACCGGGTCAGGCTGGTGTTTTTCTGTGAGCAGAACAAGAAATCACAGCAGCCAGTGAGAGGAAATGGCCAGATAACTGAAAGACAGAAGCCAGGTTAGGAAGGAGCTCAGATCAGGTTGTGCCCAGCCACCTGTGTCAGAGAATGGTGATCCTTTGAAAAGCAGATCTGGGACTAAATAAAGCTCTTTTATAGGTTGGATTTAGCCAAAGGCTGTAGTTTGCTGACACTTGATTTAAAAGATTAGCATTAAAAACGCAGATCCAGGAATCTAGTTGGTTTCATTTGCATTCAGCACCACAAGATTTCTGTGTGCCTTGGGCAAGATCCTAAAGCTCTCTTGGTCTCCATATCCTCATCTATTAAATGGGTATAATAATATTAATAGTACCTAATCTTATAAGGTTGTTAAGAGTAGGTGATCGTTTAAGTTAAATATTGAGCAGGTTGTCTGTCACTTATCAAGTATTCAGTAAGCAATTTTTGGAAATGTTATTGTTGTTAAATTTATTATCACATTAAGTTAACTGAGTATTTTCTGTCAAAGCCACTATTAGCTTAAATTTTGGAGGCAAGAGAATAGCTCAAGTGAATCATTAAAATTTTAAAATAACCAAAGAAAAAGCTGTACAGAGATTCTTTGTACTATTTTTGCAACTTTCCCGTAAAGTCTGAAATTATGTCAAAATAAAATTGAAAAGAAAAAAAATGCATATCTTAGACTAACTTTGCTGGAATTATTTGGGATAGAAGCATGCATCTAGGTGTCTTGACTATTTTTATGCTGCTTGGTTTTATGGAATCATAGAACCTTTACAAAACCTTTTAATTTATCCCTTAATTTTTATGAAAATAGCACTCTACTTCAGCCATGCTACAAGAATAAGAAAAAAGAGTTTGTGTATATATTTGTATTAGAAAGAAAACAGGTGACAGATGAGAGGCAAGCAGGGGAAATTAAAGTGAGAAATCTTCAAGTAGGAGGTGAAAATGCAGAAAGAAAAAGTCCAGGAAGGCATGTACTGCTATATTTTTTCTCAGTTCCTCCCTGGAGATATTTCTTTCTTGGGGAAAAATAAACGAATATTTATGAACAACTACTGAGTACCAAGCACAGTACTAGGTGATTTCACATATTATCTCTCATTTACTAATAACCATCTTGTGGAAAGAAATATTACTGCCATTTTACAGTGAGAGAAACTAAAGCTCAAAGATAATAATTGCGTTTTCTATGACCACACAGTAAATTATAAAGCTGGAGAGAGTGTAGCACAGATTTAGGGTCAGAAACAGATTAAATGTCCATCAGCAGATGAATGGATACACAAATGATGGTATATCCTTGTAATGGAATATTACTCAGCAATAAAAATGAACTCTTGATAAACTCAACAACATGGTTTAATTTCAAAGTAATTATGCTGAGTGAAAAAGCCAAATAAAAAAGAGCACACATTGTATGACTCATTTATATAACTTTAAAAAATGCAAACTAATCTGTAGTTACAGAAAGCAGGTCAGTGGTTGCTTGGAGATGGGATTGGGGTGGGGAGTGGCTGGAGAAAAATTAGGGGGGCAATAGCTACATGTTCATTATCTTGATTGTGGTGATGGTTTCATGGGTGTACACATATGCCAAAACATCATATTATACACCTTATGTACATATAGTTATTGCATGTTAATTACATCTCAGTGAAGCAATTTTTTAAAAATTGGGTTGGAATCCCTGTTATACTACTTCCTAGTGCTTAATCTCTGAAACTAGTTTCTTTATCAGTTAATAGGGTTGATAACACCTACTTCAGAGAGTTGGTGTGAAGATTAAAATAAGGTGATTAGTAGAGTGACTTAACTATAACACAGTGCCTAATATATAGTAAGTGAGCCGCAGAAGTCAGTAAGAAGTCCTAGACTTGGAGTTCTTCCCTATTAGAGCATTCTCTACTTTAACTAGTAATGTTAGTCACTGTTATTTTTATCTATAGCTGTAATTGAAACACATCAATCTTACTCAAAAGGCCAAGATCTTCCCACTAAACTGCAACAAATTTTATGATTTGAGTTAAGGCACACCATCCCCTGTTGGGGAACCAGGCCCAGAGTCTCCTACAAAAAAAGCTGTCTGAGAGCCAACAGTTCCCAAATTGTGGCTATTATACTCTTCAGCTCCAGAATTTCTGTTTAGTTCCTTTTTATTTCTATCTCTTTATTGATACTTTCATTTTGTTCGTACATTATTTTCCTCATGTCCTTTAGTTCATTCTTCATGTTTTCCATTAGTTCTTTGAGCATATTTGAAACAGTTGTTTTAAAATCTTTGTTTCGTAATTCCCATGTCTGAACTTCCTCAGAGATAGTTTTGACCAATTTATTCTGTCCCTTTTGAATGAGCCATACTTTCTTGTTTCTTTGTATACCTTGTAATTTTGGGGGGATAAAACTGGACAAAAATCTTTCAAAATACTTTTTACCTCTTATAAATGAAAACTATTTAGATCTCTCTTAAATGAAGTGACGAAACATATTTTAAGTAATGGGGAAATTATCCATTCAAACTAACTTCAAAAAGTGTAATTACATATATAAGAATACAGTGTAGAGATTCAGGGAACTCAAGAGCAGTCAGGCCTTTTACGGGATGGGACTGTGGGAAATTAGGAAGTAATTCCCTTTCTCTCTCAGGGAGCACTCAGCTTAGGGTTGTTACTATTCTCAGATAGTCTGTTTCATTTCTATCTCTCCCTGTAGAGTGAGTGCCCCTTATCTTGGGTTTATGTGTGTGGGTTAGAAGCCCATGTTTGGGTTACAGTTTCAGTGTTCAACAGAGAGTAAGGCCTCTCTTTCCCAATTCCAAATTCCCAGAAGAATCTGGTTGATTCAGATTCCTTAAAGGATCAAAACCTATTGAATCAGCTGCGGCCAGGAAGGGAGAAAGGTCCTTTCATATAAACATGGCTATGGGGACCCAACCTGATGAAGAAATTTCGGGACAAAAGGATGAGGAAGAGAGGGGTGCTGCTCTATGGAGGATGGACAGAAACCCAAAGAAGTATCTAGCACCATCCATTTTCAGATTTAAACACATTTAAATACAACTTAAAAGAAAGAAGAGAAAAAGTGCCATGTTATGCAGCTAAAATTTGTTAAGTTAGTTATTTATAATAGAGGTAGCATACGCATGTTTAAATTATTTACTGCTTAGGACTTTTAAACTAAAGCTGGCTTCATTTATTCCATTTACAACAAATGTTCTGTGCTTTTGTTGCCCCACTAGGGAAAACAATTAAGGAAAATCCTGATTCTTCTTCCAGGGAACTAGAAAAACAAGTAATCCCAGGGAGCCAAACCTCGTAAGTTGAGAATATTTCTCTAGATGACACAAGTCCTCAGTACACACGTGGCAGTCTCACTTGTAAGCTAATAAGTTGTGAGTCATGCTGAATCCTCTTCCCTTGAGGTTAAAAGTATTTCCTAGACTTTCTTTTTTTCTTTATCTCCTCCTCTGCTCTGTCTTTCACCTTTATCCCTTTCATATGTCAGTCAATTTAGAAAATAACACTAACCTTTGCAACTATCTCAAAATCTTGGTAGATTTTGTGAAGCAGTAGCTGCAAGGAATAAAAACTGTTTGGAAAATGCTCTCTTAGGTTCCATAGGGTGAAAATACTTTATCCTGGCAGGTATTTTTCAATCTGAGATGAGAAGCTCTGTTGAAAAGCACATTATTGCCAAAGAAGGAAGCTCTGTCCTTTTCTTTCTAGGGTTGTTCTTCCTACTCAGGTTAATAAAGATGGTAGTTAGCAGGGGTTATCTACAACCACAAATAATCTGATGTCTAGTTAAGCCAGTAATTTCAACCGATTTGGAGTCACAGCTGAACAGCAGAAAGCAAGAACGAACAATATATAAAACAAAACCAGAGAGTTTGAATAGTTCATCCACTACATAATCAGGACTTGACTCTTACACTAAGGCTCTATCTTACTCTTCCTCACATATTTACCTCTGGAGTTAGCCATGCTATTAAATTGTGTGTTGTCAATAATTGCATAATCTCTACCTCTGATGTTTCATTGTATTAAGTCTTCCCCTGAGTGCCCAAGTCCTCCTCTCTGAAAGAGAAAGACATGTATTTTACCATTTATTTTCTTGCTGCTGGGTGCAATTTTGCTCTAGGATAAACTCTTCGACTCAGACCAAATTATTGGTTAAATGTATATCTATTACTAAGTATATTTAACTACCACTCTTACCATAAAGAGGGACACACACCCAACCACAATTACAAATTAATTCATGAAAAGAAAAAGAAGCCAGTCATAATTATGTATTCTTTTTAAAGTGCAATAAATTGTCAGCAGGCTAATAAAATGAGATCTGACATATAATAACCTACCATCCTGCCATATTCTTAAATCCTAACTGCTTATTATGAATGATGCTAATATTTTACAAAGATACACAGTAAAATCAGTAAGTTATCACCTTTTGAAAGAAAAGTCTTCGTGGTGTACACTGCTAGAATATTTAATGCTTAATTGTTTAAAATACAATAGGATAGACCTCATGAGCCTAATGTAATTCAACAAATAGTAATGGGTTTACAATTACATTGTCACATATAATCTCATTGACCACCTTTTGAGGCAGGCTGGGGTTATTTTCCCCTATTTATGGATAGTGATCTTGAGATATAGAGGGCTTAGGTGACTTGCCATCAGCAATTCAGCTAATTAGTGATAAAACTGGAAGCATTATTCAAGTCTCAAGGGTTCTATTGCCCTATTCAGTATGTTTCTTCCAGGATTGTAGATGTTTATATCTCGGTAATATTCACAACTGATTTCTCTATGATCATGTCAGAAAATGCTTTTATAATACAGGTGTCAGGGATCAAAGATAATACCAGCATTGTATGTTACCCTTTAAAGTAAAAAAGATATATTCTACTTCATTCAATTGTTTATTCATTCAAACCATAAATAAACACTGATATATGTGCCAGGCATTGTGCTAGACTCTATTATACCCAGATGTGTTAGTTATCTTTACTGCATATAACAAATTATCCCAAAATGTAACGGCTTAAAACAACAAACATTTATTAACTCACAGTTTCTGTAGGCCAGGAATTCAGGAGTAGTTTAGTGGAGTGGTCTGGCTCAGGTTCTTTCTTGAGGTTCAGTGAAGATGACTGGGGATGCAGTCATCTGAAGGCTTGATTAGGGCTGGAGAATCTGCTTCCAAGGTCGCTCACATTGCTATTGTCAGGAGTCCTAAGTTCCTCATTAGCTGTTGGCAGGAAGGCTTCATTACTATAATGTGGGCCTCCCCTAAAAAATTACACTATGTCATTTCTACAACGTTCTATTCATGAGAACAAGTCACTAAGCACAGTCCAGACTCAAGGTGAGGGGAATTCAGCTCCACCTTTTGAAGGAATTAGTATCAAAGAACTTGTGGACATAATTTAAAACTACTATACCAGTGAATATAATTTACTTTACAGAATTTAATCTAATAATTACAAATGATTTGTTAATCTAATTGTAATATTTGGGTATTTAAATGGAAACTAATTAGAGAGTGTTTTTTTTGTTGCTATTGCTTGTTTGTTTCCATTTTGTGTCCCCATTTTCATCTTACCCTATTAAAAATTCTACATATAGTGCTAAATAAATGATGACTTCTTTTGTCTTAAGGCATCAATTAGGAATTGCATTCAGTGCTTATAACAGAAAACCCAAACAACAAAACCTTAAATAGGAGGGATTTATTTTCCGTCACATAACAAAACGTCCAGAAATGGGCAGTCCAGAGTGGGTAGGCTGGGCCTCCAAAGCAGTCATGAACCAGGCACCTCTGATTTCCTACACTATTAATAGTGTGTGTGGGTTTCGTTATTATGGCTGAAATATGGCTGCTCCACCTCCAGTATCATGCCACTGGTAAGAAAAAGAATGGGTACAGGTCCCAATGACAAACTACACATTTCTTCCATAAAGCTTTGAGTCCCTGCAAGCAACAACCACTTTAATTTTGTTGACTGGTCACATGGCCAAACATGGCTTACAAGAGTCTCGGGAAGTAAAGATTTTTAACTGACACATTGTCACCCTGAAAAAAATCAGATGTTGCCTTACAGCTGTCAAACCATTTATTCCCCCACGCTCTTCCCAGGATTTCACAAGGGAGTGCCTCAGCAAACTGAGGCCCGATGGAGAGATATCGGAAAGGCTCCTTTGAGGGGAAGTCTCAGCAAACTGAGACCCGAAGGATTCATATCGGTCCCTCCCCTTCAATGGATTCCTTGGAGATGTGCATGTGTGTGAAGGCAAAGTTCAAGCTGGAACACAATGGGAACTTGCGGAAAGACAGCCAGCAGGCTACTAACACACAGATCTTGAGATTAACAATCTTTTACCTCTTTAGAAGTTTACCAATAAAAACTACGCGTTGGCCTGATTCGGGGCTCAGACCTTGAGGCTTGAGACCTTTGGCCCCGCTCGCACTCTTATATTGGTTACTGTCTTTTCTTAGCCCTGCGCCGCCCTTCTCGCTTCCCACAGCTCCCGTCATGCTGGACGTGACAATCAGAGTTCTGCTAGTAAAAAAGAAAGCATATTGTTTTAAACAATTAGCAGTGTCTAGCACCCTGCTTCAAGGAGCTCTGACACACATTATTGAAATATCACACCAGACAGACAATACTGAGGTTTATCTGTGTTTCAAATGGGAAAATCTGGTCATTTGGAGTCCCACATATAAAATATATTTTTCAAAGAGGCCACAAATTTCTTTTTTCTGGTTGATAATGTTGGCTAACATTATCAACATTTCTAGTTGATAAGAATTGGCTGACAAAAATGTCACTTCTAGGAATTTGTCCAAGAAGATTGTAACTGTACAGTTGTGCAAGGGACATACATAAGAAAGTTTATGAGTTGCTTACAATAGTAAAAGTTTGGGAAAAACCTAAAAGTCAATCAATAGAATGCTGGTTAGATAAATGATGGTATATCCACTTAATGGACACTATGCAACTTTTTAAAATGATGTTATTCATGACATATTGTTCAGAGAGAAAAGAACTGTGTACATAAGATTCCATGTATGAAGTATTGTATGTATATGTCTTTATGTGTATTTTAGTCTTAGAGACGCCTAGAAGAATGTAACATGAACTTTTAAAAATGGTTTTCTCTGGATTATAGGATTTTGGAAAAAAATTGTATTTGTTTGAATAGTATGTATTGTTTTCATCAAAATAATAGCTATTTTCAAAAATACCTAAGAGAGTGGGAGGGGCTGATTTTATCCAGTATTGTTCATATCAACATTCCTTCTTGCTAGTAATTTTCTTAGACATGCTGTGGCCAAACTTATCCTTGGAAGTGTTTCTTGCTCACTGGAAAAATATTATCCCTTATTTAATATAAATTTTAATAAAATTAAAATGAGATATGGAATCCTGAGGTTTTTTGCTTTGCTTTCCTTTCCATTTGGAACACTGTGACCGCTGAACGTTCTCCTTTCCTTGTTTTACAGTGGCTGTGGGAGGGAAGGGGATGAGGCTGGCTGTAGCTATGCACAGGTTGGGGAAGAGAAGAGGATGGAGGTAGGACTGTATGAGAGAGAAGTCTGGAAGCATGAGCCAAGGAAAGAGCACTAACCTTGACGTCAGGATATTTGCACTTCTCTTCTAGCCTGGGCCTATCAGTTTATCTTTCTGATCTCAGTTTTCTCACCAGGAAAATGAGAGGTCCGGGTAAGAATCATTAGGTGTTTTAAAATTCTCTCGTTAGATTCTTTTGGATCTATTAGTGGCATATCCTGGCAAACTACACTAGAGCTGAATCTAAATAAATCAGAGGAAAAATAACAACAATAACTTACAAACGTTATTTTTTTCTAGGCATGTTGCTAAATAAGTCGCCAAGGTTACACAGCTAATAGGTGGAGAGACCAAGATTCCAGCCCAGAGTCTACCCTCTCCTAACATCTATGCAGAAAAGTCACTAAAGAACTTCCTAATGAGAGTCTTTAAAGGAAGCAAAACAGCATCCTCGCCCTCTAGTTAGGCCTTGTAGACGATGGTGAACACCAATAAAGCCAAGACCTTACCTCCACCTCCAGACTGCTTTGGGGTTGCCTCAATGGTTAGTAAGCTCCTCCCTTTAATCTAGTGTTCTGATTCAAAGCCCTTTTGTCAACTAAAAGAAAGATACGTTTTCCAAAGCCCAGAGGAAGCCACTCCTGCCATTGCCTGGCAGCACTTAAGTAATGACAGAACCAAAGACCCCGTGTGCCTACAGAAGGCTTTGTGGTATTACCACTAACTGAATTTTCAGCACTTCCTGGTTCACACATCTGGTTAGCCAGCACCCATTGGCACACCTCATCCTGCCGTATTTCCTTTCATTAAGGCCAGAGAGATTCTGACTAAAGGGAGGTGGGGGTGGGAGAAAGGGAAAAAAACGGGGTAAGAGCAGGCTAGAGGTCAAAAGACTCCTGCAGGGCTAGACCCTGTCCATCAGACAAAGGTCCATAAGACATCCTCAGCCTCATACCCAGCTGTTTCACCGCGTTAGTCCCTCTCAGGTCCGGAAGCTAGTGCAAGATCCTACAGCAGGATAAAAAAAGGTGGAAGCGGCCAGTGAGGAGACTATTGCTCACAGAAGACCCGACTTCCCAGACCCCTTCGCAGAAGGGCGGGGCGTGCACTCGGCGGCCAATCCCCATGTCCGCACGTCGCCGTAGCCCCGCCCCACCCTGCCCCTCTCGCCCCGCCCTTCCCCGAGGCTGGTGCGGCGGCGGCGACGTCAGCGCTCGGAGACCCCTGGGTGGCGGCTGCGCCGTCGGCGGGCCGCGGCCTGAACGCGCTGCAGGGAGGGGCGGAGCGAGCGGGCGGGAGCGCGCGCTGGGCCCGCCTCTGCCGCCGCCGCCGCCGCAGCCGCCGCCGCCGCCGCGGTTGCCGGGAATAATCTGGGCGGCAGCCGGCGGCCCCGGCTAGCGGCAAGGAGCCACTTCTGCGGCTGCCGAGAAGAGCGAAGGTCGCTGGTCTCGTGTCGTCCCCCTCTTTGCCCCCCAGGAGGGGCGAGAGGGAGCCGCGGCTGATGTCAGGTACGGCCGGCGGAGGCGCCCTCAGGCTATGGGTTCTAGGTCTTGGTTCCCTTCTCCCTCCCCCCTCGGAGTGTGTGTGGGGGAACGTGGAGGGTGGAACCAAACCCCGGGCGCGGCCAAACAGGTGTCCCGGAGTTGCCGCCAGGGCAGGGACGTGCGGGCTCCTGCGGGCGGCGAGGGGCACTTCCTGCTCCTGGAGTCCCTGCGAGCTGCCATTGGGTCCTCCTTCCCACCGGGCCGCTATTTCGTTGATATCTTGCCTTCACTTCGTCGTGGATCCTTCTCTTTTGCCCTCTCGAGCCTCTCACCTTTTCGCGCGCTGTCTGCCGTCGGGCGGCGACTGTGAGGCGCGGCGGGACCACTTAGCGGTCCAGCTCCTCCGAGCGCTCCCCGCCCCCGTCCGATCTGTGGGTCGAGCCGGACACGTAGCTCAGGTGTGGGCACCTTCTGCGACAGCCATCGGGCTGCCGCGCCACCTGAGCGCTCAGAGAGTGGGCGTCTTCCACAAGTGCTGGGGGACTTCCTCCGGGCTTTTTTGGATCATCAGGTTTGTCTGATTAATTTATTTTTTCAAATTTCCCTGCCTCTGGCAGAATCAGCAAGCCAGGCGTGCTTTGGGCACTTGTGTGGAGAAAGGGGAAAGAGCCCCCCAGACACACACACACCCTGTGTGATATGATTAGTAGGTGCTGAAGAGTTGGCCGTGCAGCTTTAAATTTGAATAAATTATATACTCGTAAAAGATGAACATAATTGAGGGGTGGGTATTTATTTTTCCCTAGCTCTTTCCCTCTCCCCTTATTATTTTTTTAAAAATAACAGACAAAAAAACACCACACCGTTCTGGAAAACTTGACTGTAATCTAGTTCTCTAAATTCTTTATAGGTATGGTGGTATATCCTTTTAACGCTTTTCAGATTGAAAAGTATTATGCTAACCATGATTCGATTTCATTAGGAATGAAAAGTTAATTATTATAAAGTTACAACTTGAATGCATCAGAGTGAATAATTAGGCCGATGTGTAAGGGACAGAAATATGTTCACTTACTAAAAGTTGGGCATGGAACCATAGATAGATCTGCCTGGGTGCCAGGAAAAAGTGTTTTGCTTGAATTCAAGTTGTTTAATTTTGGTATAAGTTTAGACAGTGGGAATCTTGAGTTTTTAGGAGGCATTTAGACAACTTTTCACGCCCTTACCGGATAAATGTCAAATAAACTTTATACATATGATGCTGTGTGTTCTAAGCATTGTACATAGTAAAGTATACTTATTTTCTGTCAGCCTTAGGCTATATTGATGTGCAATTTTTATGAATATTAAGTTTCAAGTTACTAAACAGTTAACTCTTTTTAGTGTATGTTAAGTAAAACTGATTCAGTAAGGAAAGTATGACTCATTTAAAGTTTTTCATGGGAAAAGAATATGGTGTTTCAGTACTACTGGAGAACTATTAAATATCTCTTAAATTTGCCTGGAATTTATGTTTTTCTGAATCTTTTTAAGACTTCAGCATTTAAAAAGTATTTTGTGGTTACTACCCATTTAAAGGTATGGTTTTTCTTAAATATACTTTCTTGGAATAGATTATATTTCTGGGTAAATTGAATATCCAGAAATTCTTGAGTTTAATCACAAAGTTATTTAGGAATACATATAATGAGTTAATGTTTCCCTAGTTATAGAAATACAAAGGTTTATCACTAGACATATGCCTTTTACGTATATTGATTTAGACTCACTAAGGTAAAGATTGCATTATATTCAGCTTATGAACTTTATAAACAATGGTAATTTAAAATAGTCTTTGTGTGGTAAAATCACTGATCACAATTCTTGTGACAGTGCAGGTATAAACAAACATTAAATGGAAAATGTATAACCATGCTGAAGTTCAATTCATTTAAAATTTTAAGCTTTCCAGTATAACCATGTTACTTTTAGAGGAGTTGTTGAGATTTGCATAAAAAGGCTAGTGTACAAGCTGTAGCAAGGTAGAAAGAAAAGTATGGCAAAATGTTTTGCCCCAAATTCAGTGGGATAAAGGTCATTTTTTTAAAAAAAGGAAGAAAAAAATGGTAGCTTTGTTCCATAAAAACGGAAGATAACATAATGTCTTAAAATATAAATCTGTAGCTAATGCGTAGTTAAATTTTAACTTTGCAGCTAATTCAGATGTCCAAGGGGAAAATACATGCCAAAATCTGTAAACGTGTGACAGTAAGAAGAGTCCTTTGGAGGGAAAAAAACTCATCACAACTGGGGGAGTGCTACACGCATCCAGTGAGTATAGGCCATGGATGCTGCTAAACATCTTACAGTAAACAGGACGTCCCCCACAACAGAGAATTATTCAGCTCAAGAGGTCAATTGTGCCAAGTTAAGAAACCCTGGCTTAATGGGACTTAACAAAAGTTGGAGCATAGATGTTGGAGGGATGAGGGTGTTTGTATAGACAGAGAAGACAGTAGGGATAGAGGAACTGGTTGCTTGGGATGTTTAGCAAACTGTACATAGTTCAGGATTGCTGAAGCATAAATTATAAGGCATGGAGTATTGAAGTATGAGGCTGGAAACCTAGATAGAGTCTAGATCAAGGAGGGCTTTTATATGTCATGTGCTAATTTTTGTCTTTTGGGCAGTGGGGTTCCATGAAGGATTCGTGGAGTGACATGGTCAACTTTTCATTTTAGGTAGGTCATTCTGGTGACAGAATGGGACGAGTTGAGAGATAAGCACTTGAGTCAGGGAAATGGGTTAGATATTACAGTAGCTTAGGGGAGAGGGGTGGGTCTGAAATAGGACAAGTAGTAGAAATGGAGAGGAGAGGATTGGATTAGAAAAACATTTAGGAAATAAAGTTGGCAAGATTTGGTAATTGGATGTGGGGAAAGGGTAAAGAGAGTGTTAAGAATGTCTCCCTAATTTCTAGTTTAGATAATCAAATGGCTCCTAGTGAAACTGGAATGCATCAGTCAGTAATTTAGGTAAAATGAGCAGGCTTAAGGGAGGAATGTAATAAGTCACTTTTGGACATGTTGAATTTGAGATGCCTGTGGCCCAGGTGGAAATGTTTAGTGTATATATATGAGTCTGAAACTTGGAGAAGCCTGAAAAGGATCAAGAGCTCTTTTTGTGTAACAAGTGTGGGGAAATTAGTGCACTTTGATTTCTCTTATATTATTTCACTCTCTAGATAAAATTGTCTACCATTATTTATCTTTTGTCAGAAAAGTAATAGGTGTGTACTTGATTAAAACATGAAAAGGTTATAAAATGAAAATAAATTTTGTCCTTCCTGCCCATGCCTCCCAATCTTGGTTCCCAGAGTTAGTCCTTATTAAAATATCTTATAGACAGTAGTTTCCGCTTATCCACTGGGAGTATGTCCAAGACCCCCAGTGCATGCCTGAAACTGTATAGTACCAAACCCTGTTATACAGCAATATGTCAGAGATACTGCAAGTTTGGTTCCAGACCGTTGTAATAAAACCAGTTGTAATTTTTTTGGTGGTGGAGGGTTTTGCCTTCAATTTGAAAAAAAATATAACACCTGTGAAACATAATAAAGCAAAGAGCAATAAAATGAGGTATGCCTCTGTACGAGGTGTGATAAAAACGGTGAATGTTAAAAAAAATTATTACAGTAAAAGACACATTGCCATTAATCCTCCCCCCCTTCAAACACACTTATCCCCTTGATGTTGCCTTCTGAAGCTGTTCTGGAAGTCCTCTTTTGTGAGTGTCTTTATGAGTTGACTCCGTAGCTGTTCCTCGATGTCCTGACTCGATTCAAAACGTTTACCTTTCGTGGTCATTTTGCCTTTAGGGAAGAGCCAGAAGTTGCATGGTGCCAGGTCTGGTGAATAAGGTGGATGAGGACAAACTTTTAATGTTTTTATTGGACAGACATTGCCATACCAGAAGCGATGTGTGGCACAGTGCGTTAGCATGATGGAGCATGAAACCATTTGCCTGTTTCATGTTAATGCCTTGTTCGTGATCCATGATTTACCGCACACTTTAAAACACAGCTTCTCTCAACTGTAGCTCACACCTGACTGACTGAACTGAAACTTGTCACACACTGTCACTAAGGTTCGATGCACTGCTTTGCTTATTGAAGATCCCTGCCTTTCGTTGGATGGCACTCGGCAGCGGCATTCACCATACTTGTAGATCATACCTCATATACTGTTTTTTCCTATACATACCTTTTCACTTAAAGGAAGCACTTCCACAACTTCTTTTTGGCATATCTGAATTGCCAGCATCACTACTTTTATGCTTTGGTGCCATTATAAGATAAAATAAGGATTACTTGAACACAAGCACTTTCATACCAATACCAGTGGATCTGATAACCTGACTACTAAATGAGTAATGGGAGGGGAGCATGTACAGCCTAGATGCTGGGCAAAGAGATGATTCAGGTCCAGGGTGGGACAGACCTGGATTGCAATCTTTCATCATACTATTCAGAATGGTGCACATTTTAAAACTTGTGAATTGTTTATTCTGGAATTTTCCATTTAGTATTTTTGGATCACAAGTAACTGAAACCATGGGAAGTGAAACTGAGGATAAGGGAGCACTACTGTATCTATCTTTCCAGAATTTTTTATATCTGCAGAAACAAAAAAGCCAAAAGTAATCATACTATGTAGACTAGTGTTTTCTCTTAAAAAGTAAATCTTTTATCTTACACAGTTGTTAAAATGAGTAAGGTTGTGTTATAAGAGAAAATAGGTGAAAAGAATAAAGTGGAGACTAATGGATCTAGATCATCACTTCTTTGATGTAAATTAAAGGATGCGCATACATATATGCTGATATAAGCCTTACTTTTTTCCCAAGAATATACAAAAAACAATAGTAGTTACTTTTGGGGAGAAATAGGACTAGGGATGGGAAAAAAAACCATTTTCATATATATAAATCTAAATATAAAAATATACATTTATCTATGATTTCAGTTTGGGTTTGTCTAACATGATCTTTTCCAGAAGTGCAAAGATTTTTCTGACTGGCACATATAGATCATTATTTTTAATAGCTGCAGAGTATTCTGTGGTATGGATATAATATATTTTAACTAGATCCTTGTCAACAAACATTTTATAGCTATGGCTGCCATGAACTTCTTTCAGACTTCTATGTTGTGTGTCGTGTCCGTAAGAGAAATTTCTGGTCATTGAATGATGGGTCTTAGGTATATTTATTCAAAAAGACATTGCCAAATTGCCCTTGCAAAAGATAGTAAATATATTGTGAGAAAGAATCTGTGAATGTCAGTTTTCTCTCATATTTATGTCAATACTGGGTGTTACTAAATTTAGAATTTTTTTCCAATATGATAGATTAAAATCAGTATCTTTTCATTTCATTTACCTTTCTTCAATATGAGTGAAATTTGAAAATCCTTGACCATTGTATTTTTTTTTGTGTGTGAATCCTTTATTTTCTTTATCTGTTTTTATGTTAGGTTTATCTTTTGTATTTTTCTTTGTGATACTTTCCAATACTTTTTTGCTTACACATTTTTTTGAACATTTTATACAGAAAGATACCTTTGAACCAACAATTTCATAGCCAGAAGTTTATCCAGTAAATAACCTCATACAGTAGTCATAGCTTTTGAGTTTGGGGAAGATCTCAATTCATGACATAAAAATGTAAAGAATGTTTTCTTCTAGTTTTGTTTTAATTTTATTTTTTAAATATCGAAACCTTTAAAACATTTGGAATTTAAAAGAGAAAGGTAGGGATCTAGCAGATTCTTTTTATTTTTTCCCAAAAGATTAATTCAGTATCATTTCTTTTTTTTGTTTTTTTCAGTATCATTTCTTGAATAAGCCATATTTTTCTTGATTTGAAATGCTATGTGTATTATGTATTAAATTTCCGTATGTACTTGTTTTTTAATAGGTTCTTTATTTTGATCTGATAAAGACAACCAGGGATATCTTTGGGCTTACAAAATTAGGTTAATTAAACTTGCTGCTGTGACGGAGACCAAACGCTAGAGGAGCTACCAGCATTTCCCTAAATAAAGAATGAACAGGGTTATTACAGGATTTTGAAGGGTGGATTTTAGACAAAAGTTAAATGAAGTAATGTTTGATAACTTTAAAGCATAGCAGGACTATTTGTCCAGGGGTTAATTAACATCAAGCCTGGGCTAAGAAGCTGACGTAGAGTCCTGTTTACTTGGAGACTATAAAGTTAAGATAAATGTGGCAGGTTGTGTCTGAGAAATCCTTGTCTGACTCTATGTTAGAAATTGAGGCTGTTTCTGTTTCATGAATGATCCATCATCCATGCAAGAGTGGAATGTTCTAATCTCATTGATAGACTTTCTGACAGTCTGGTTGTAGAGAAAAAAGTTACTTAGCATTATGTCTTTAGTAAACACAGGCATTAAAAAATACACATTTTTTACAGATTCACAGATACATTGATATGCCTGTTCAACCTGAATATCAAATTATTTTTATTACTATACCATTGTTTATTGTAGGCAGTACATTTTAATATCTGGTAGGCCCAATATCTTGTATTTTAAGTGGGTCTTAGTCCACTCAACACCTACGATCGTTTCCAGAATTTCCCGTGTTCGCATGTTTATTTTTCCATACTTTAAACTTCTAAAAAATCTTGTGTTTTAGTTGGAATGGCTTTACACACACACACACACACACACACACACACACACACACACAATTTCAAGAAAATCAACATCTTTATCATTACTTTTTTTGTCTTGGTAAAATACACATAAAATTTGCCATCTTAACTATTTTTAATTGTACAGTTCAGTGGTAATAAATACATTTATATTGTGCAGTCATCACCACTATCTGTTGCCAGAACTCTTTTCATCTAGCAAACTAATAACTATACCCATTAAACAGTAACTCCCCATTCCCTCCTTCCCCCAGGTCCTGGCAATCACCATTCTACTTTCTATCTCTGTGGTTTTAAGTGTCTCATGTGAGTAGAATCATATAATGTTTGTCATTTTGTGGTTGCCTTATTTCACTTAGCATAATCAGGGTTAATCTATGTTGTAGCATATGTCAAAATTTCCTTTTAAAGGCTGAATAATATTCCAATGTATGTACTGTATATCACATTTTGCTTATCAATTCATCCATTGGTGGAACTTGGGTTGCTTCCATATTTTAGCTATTGTGAATAATGCTGCTATAAACATGGGTGTATAAATACTCTTTTAGACCCTGCTTTCAGTTCTTTTGGGCATATACTCAGAAGTGAAATTTCTGGGTTGTACAGTAATTTTTTAAAAAAATTTTTGTGGAACTGCCGTACTATTTTCCACAGTGGCTGTACCATTTTAAATTTCCACCAGCAGTACACAAAAGTTTCCATCTTTCTACACCCTCACCAACACTAGTTATTTTTTTATTTTTTGATGGTAACTATGCTAATGGATGTGAGGTGCTGTCTCATTGTAGTTTTGATTAGGATTTCCCTAATGATCAGTTATGTTGAGCATCTTTTTATTCTCAACACGCTTATGCTTATTGGCCATTTGTATGCCTTCTTTGGAGAAGTGTCTGTACAAGTCCTTTGCTCATTTTTGTTTTGGGTGTTTTTTGTTGTTGAATTTCAGGAATTCTCTATATGTGCTGGATATTAATCTTTTATCAGATATATGGTTTGCAAGTATTTTCTCCTATGCTGTGGGTGGCCATTTTACTCTCTTGATATAGTTAGTGTCTTTTGATGCACAAATTTTTCATGAAGTCCAATTTGACTTTTTTGTTCTTGATGCATATGCCTTTGAAGTTATATCCAAAAAATTACTGCCACCTCCAATGTCGTGAAATGTTTGTCCTATGTTTTCTTCTAAGAGTTATAGTTAGGTTTTTAATCCATTTTGAGTTAATTTTTCTGTATGGTAATAAGGGTCCAGCTTCATTCTTTTGCATATGGATACCCAGTTTTCCCTGCACCTTTTGTTAAAAAGAGTGTCCTTTGCCCATTGTTTGGATTTGTTGAAAATCTTTTGACCATGAATCTGAGGGCTTATTTTTGGGTGCTCTATTCTTTTCCCCTGATCTGTATGTTTATCTTTATGCCAATGCCACACTGTTTGATTACTGTACCTTTTGTTGTAAGTTTTGAAATCAGGAAATGTGAGTTCTCCAGCTTTATTCTTCTTTTTCAAGATTGTTTTGGCTCTTTGCGGTACATTGAAATTCCATGTGAATTTTATGGTAGATATTTCTGTTTCTGTAAAAAGCACTATCGGATTTTGATAGAGATTGCAATATATCTTAGATCACTTTAGGTAGTATTGACATCTTTAATTAACACTATTCTTCCAATCCATGAACATGGGATGAATTTCCATTTATTTATGTCTTTAATTTCTATTGAGGATATAAAAAATGTTTATGTTCTGATGGAACAGTAACAAAAAGGTATTCTCACTTTTGATTTCCGAATCTGAAATTTTGGAACTATTTTTTAAAATAAAATTATAGTTTGAGACTCACTACAATTTGATTTTAATTTGATTGTGAAGTATTATGTAATTTTTGGGAGGTTTATCAATTTGTTTTCTTAACCTTATGTATTTTGTCTGGATTCATAAAATCCTAAGGTCCATTCTAGTGCCAAGATTATGAAATTGCAATGCCCATAAAATGCCATATTTTGCCACATATAATGCACTCCCGTGTATAATGCACACCCACGTTTTGGCCCGAACTTTCAGGGGAATAAAATCTTTCATTCTGATTTTTTAATTCAAATTTTTATTTGTTTACATTTAAGTACTTGTTTTTTTTTTTTTTGTATTATGAAGGAATTTTAGCATTTGTCTTTTAATGTATTATGGTACAAGAAATTTTATGTAACAAATAATTGCGAAACACAAGAACAGATACAAGGTACAAGAAATTTTATGTACTGGTAACAAATTTACGATATTTACACATCATAGAAGGCCAATAACTCTTCATCATTGCAAGTTCAACAAAACCGATTATCATATTCCACGGTATTATTTTGCATATGGATATTGTTATTGATTTCTAGAGTTACACTTTTAACTCATAAGCATAAATAAAGGAATTGAAAACATTTATATTGATACGGAATTAGTACTACCCATGTATAATGCACATCCTTACTTTTCCCTCACAAATTGGGGCAAAAAAGTGCACATTGCACATGGCAAAATACAGTACTTCTGACTTATTAGGTGAAGGCTCTGTTAATATTTTCTATTTCTGTATTCTTAAATTAGTATAAATATTTTTAGTCTCTCTCTGAATTAATAATGTACTTCTATTATAATTCATGTGAGTTGAATACACATCAAAGGAAATAACATACGTAGTAGTTCGTATTATATACTAGTTTATGGCTTTGGGTTATAGAAATGTAAAAGTTTCAATTGATGGAATCATGATTTCGTGGTAGGTAAATACTTGATTATGTGGGCATACCTTTATGCAATTATAATGCATTT
Source organism: Rhinolophus sinicus (assembly GCF_036562045.2). Taxonomy (NCBI): domain Eukaryota; kingdom Metazoa; phylum Chordata; class Mammalia; order Chiroptera; family Rhinolophidae; genus Rhinolophus; species Rhinolophus sinicus. The sequence goes on from NC_133758.1 coordinate 88,045,312, forward strand.
CGTTTTTATTGCTTTTTGTTTAATATGATAGAAACTTGTTAAAAAGCTTTGAAAAAACTTGACTTTAGAGATTTAGGTATGATTTGAAACACAACAGAAGCAGTTTTATTTAGTGAATTAAGCAGTATAGCTATAGATACCTATTTGGGAAAATCATTTCAACTGTATTACCCCTCTCCCCACCCCCCGTACAACAAACAAACATACATTTGAATGCGTGAATTCGTTTCACAAGCCAGGCAATGTGTTTGGTGCTAGAGATACAGAGATGATATAGAAATATAAGAGTCATAGCTGTCATCTAATGGGAAAGAGATACGTACATATTTATTATAATGCAGTATGGTAAGTACATAGTAGAAGGTGTGAATGAAGGAACAAGGAAACATGATAGGAGAGCAGTTAATTTGACCATGGGTGTTGGGAAAGCAGGGTCATGGAAAGTATTGAAACTAAAGTAACCTTGAAAGATAATAACACATCTATCCGGTAGAGAAAACTGAGGAAGGCACTTCTGGCAGAAAGAATAGAATGGCTAAAGTCATCCACACAAAAGTCCATGGCAAACTTGGAGGATGGGTGCATATAGGCTTTACAGATAGGAAGTATCAGAAATAAGAGGGCAGATAGGTAAACTAAAGCCAGATCTTGTGTACCAGCTAAACAGTATGGACTTGATTTTGTGGCATTAGAAAGTATGTTTTTTTTAAAAAACAATACTGCTATGTGAAGCCTCTGTGTAGTTAGTGAAGAGAAATACAAGAGCTGAGTCCAGGGAAGAATGATCAAGGAATGAAAGGAGAAAAGTGTCATCACAGAGTGGTACAATAAATAAGGAGATATAATCAGATTGGCAATTTGGAAGATGAGTAAAGTGAGAGACTTTGCTCTCTTATTTCAAGCCAGTTAATGTTTATTGCACTACTATCTTGTGAAAAGCATCATAGCAACTCTGAGAGGCAAGATACTATCTTTTGCCTTCTGGGAGTTTACACTCTAAACAGGAGAAAATATACCAATGACTATATCCTTAGCTCTTAGCTCCTAGGACAGTATTTGACACACTGAAAGAGACTCAATCAGTAGCACCTTCCAAAGATTACGTAAAACCTCATAATTAAGTTAAAATCAAATTGTATAAATCTCAAATTGTAATTCTATTTTCTTGGCTCCCGTCAGTATTGGGTTCAGAGATCAAAAGATGAGAATGCCTTTTTGTTACTGTTCTATGGTCCTCAAGTAATTTTTGCGTCCCTTATTGTTTCTGTAATACCCAACATTAGTGCTATGTTATACTGCTTTATGTCAAAATGAAGAAAGAGAGGGACAAGAGTGTCATACAGATTTTCTTTCACAGGTGCTCCTTACTGGCTAACACTCACACTGGGATTTCCAAGCCTGGGTGTATCTACCAGTAACTTAAAGGAGAATTGAATCTAAATCAAATGGAAAGAATACTGAACTAATGAAAAACTGCTTCCCTACTTTGAACATTACTCTGTGTCTAGAAGGGAGACTGAATATAGAATGTTCCACTTTGGGTTCTATTCACCCAGAAATCAGAACTCTCAAGCCTCTGTTCTATTTATTTCTTGATCCAGCAAACTACCAGCCACCATTCAATACTTTTGGAGAAAAAAATTTTCAGTCAAAATAATGCAGCAGTTCTCAAAGAGTGGTCCAGGGAAAGTGAGATCTCCTAGACCCCTTCAGGAGGTCCCTAAAGGCAAAACTATTTATACTAATATTGAGACATGTCTTACGTTTTTCATTCATTCTCTGACAAGTGTACAGTGAGATTTTTTTAGAAGATACACAATACATTAAAATAAATTGAATGCAGAAGGAGATACGGAATTCCAGATCCAGCAGCTATCTTCTATTAAACCAGATACTGAGATTTACAAAAATTTAAATCAATGCTACTTTTTTTAATTAATATTTTAAGAAAATACCTATAGTTAATTTCCAGAAAATATCATTTATGTTAACAGATGGTGGATTTTTCCTTAGTATTTATGAATAAACAAATGTTTAAAACTTTTTTGTTTTAATTTCTAATAATCTAATTAATAGCTATAAACATGTTATTTGAGGCCCTCACTAATTAAGAGTATAAAGGAATCCTGAGACTAAAATTTTTGAGAGTATTATTTTTAATAATTTTAATGTATAGTCATTAAACTCAACTTGGAAAAATATGGAAAGAAAAATCATCTTAGTTACCCCTAATTCCATCACTGAAATTAGAAATCAGGGTTGAAATTAGAAATTGTTAACATTTCGGTATGTTTTTTCTAATGTCTTTTTCAGGATAGCTTTTTTTTTTTTTTTTTTTTTTTAAGCACATAGTTGGAATGACATTGTGTATAGAATTTTGCATCTATTTTTTTCAATTTGTGTTTTAACCATGTTTTCATGTTATGTAATTTTCAAAAAATTTTAGTGATTGTATAATAGTCTATTTAATGAGTATACCTTAGCTTATATAATTCTCCTTTTCTAGTTTTTGACTATGAATTATTCTTTCATTTAGCAGATACTTGAGGACTTGTGTGCAGGCACTGTTCATAAATGTTTTTTTTATTTTTTATTAAGATGATTTCCTTAGCTTAAGAGTTGAGTCACTGAAATATATTTTTAAGGCAAAGAAGGGAATTTGCTAAAGAAAACCTTGTCTTTTGAGTTTTTTGTAATATCAGACCACATGGCAAACTGAAAAGTACTAGGAATTTACCCAACTCTTTTAGCCTGTATTGTGTTGTGGAACAATTAAGTGAATTAATTCAAAGCACTTCAAAGAATGTTCTTTGCATTGACTAATTTTTCAGTGTTACCTATTTTTATTTGATTGGTCGTATTTTAGATTTGACTGTTATTTTTAATTTTGTAATTCAAATATACAGATGACCAACTGAATATTTTCCTAGGCTCCAGACCTGCATGTCCAACACTTCTGTGTCAGTGCCCTACTGGTGCTTTAAAATAGGCACAGTAGAATATAGTAAATATTGATCTGACCAAAGTCTGTCATGTCTTTAATATATTTTTACTCGTCCCTCATTGTTGCTTAGTTTGGCTGGGTATAAAATTCTAGATTGGAAGTCACTTTTCCACAGAATTTTGAAGGCATTTCTCCATTACTTTCCAGCTTTCAGTGTTGTTGTGTGAAAATCCAAAACTATTTAATTCCTGATCTCTTGTATGTAACCTTTTGCCCCTTTCTCTGAAAGCTTACAGAATGGTTTCTTTAACCCAAGTGTTCTGAAATTTTGTAATTTTTTTTATGGGTCTTTCTAGTCACTGTGCTGGGTATCATTGGATCTTTTCAATCTGGAAATTTCCTTGAAATACTTGATTGTTGATGACTTCCTTTCTCTTTTCTCTGCACCTCTGAGCTGATCTTTAGTTATCATTAATTTTCTCTCTTTATTTTTCATTACCTTGTCTCTGCTTTGCTCACTTTGGGGGCAATTTCTTTAACCTATCCTATAGCTATTTTGAGGTTTTGATTTTCTTAAGTTTTAATTTGTATGAGTTCTTTTAAGTTTTCCTCTCATTGCATAATCTCTTCCAAGTTGCTTTAAATTTGACTGTCTTGTGTTTTCTTCCTTTTTTTTTCCCTTCATATTAGAGGATTTTTCTTAAACTATCTGGCGGTTCTTAATTGGCTATTCATATTTTACAGTAAATGCTAAATAACTAATTGAAATCTCTGTACACATTCCTGGGGCTTATCACTAGTGGTCTTCCCTGTTGGATGATTCAACAAGAATGACTCATTCCTGAACCTTTTGGGAATTGCATAGTGTAAATCCAAATCAATAAGATTTTAACTTTATCCATAAGCCACTGTGGCAAATTATGCTAAGGCTCTGTTCACAGGCCTGTATCTCCTTCCTGTTCACAGGTTCCTGATGTGTTTTCATTCCCAGTATCTTATTTGGTAAGGTTCTCTGTTGCAGGGCTGCCCTCACACTGCCAGAGCATTTTCTGCCAATGGAAGTATCTGGGAAATTTGTTTCCTGAGGACAGTCGATTTTATGGGTACAACTCTGAGGTGTAGCCTACATTCTCTCCAGAACTACCCTGAAGGATTGAGCTAAAATTATCCTCGATGGGACTGTGCTTGGTGTCTTACCCTTGCTTGGCTTCCTTCCCTTCCCTGTCTAACTTCCCTGCAAGTTTTTCCAGTGAACACTTTGTAATCACTTTCAAACAAATGTCTCCTTTCAGAATTTGCTTCCACAGAATCCAATTTAAAAGGACCACTAATGTTTGGGCTGTATTTTCTTTGATAATTTATTTTGGAGTGAGATAGCACTGCGATTTGCTATAATATTATATTTTTTGAACTCTCTTTGTCAGATATCAAGATAAAAGGAAGTTATCAAGCTTTTACATAAAAGAAGAATTGGTTAAGTTCTCAATTTTCTGGAATGACTTATGTAGCCTAAAAATTATGTTTTTTTGGAAGATTGAAGTATCCAGGAAAAGCCTGGATGTTTTTGAAGTCTGCCTCTTTGTCACTGTTCTTTATTTCCTCTGTGGTTATTTGTCCGTTTAGGTTTTATATCTTGAGTCAGCTTTAGTAATTTTTGTTTGTTTTGTTTTGTTTTTAGAGAAATTTGTGTTTCATTTAGGTTTTCATGTTTAATAGCTATTTTATATGTTCTCTTGTGTTTTTTTTTAATTTTATCTGTGAATGTGATATAGTTTGAATCCTGATTTGAATAAACCTAAATGTAAAAAAGACATTTGTGAACTAATTGATATAATTTGATTATAGAAGATAGTTGGGGAAATTTGATTAGGCTGTGGATTGGATGAGTCCAAAGAATTATTGTTAATTTTTGTTAGGCATTTCATAATGGCATTGTGACTTGTAAGAAAATGTCCATATTTTCAGATAAGTATATGGATGTATGTAGAGATGAAATGACTTAATGTCTGGGATAAGTATTAAAATTTTATAGTCAATTGACCAAAATAATAACTAAAGTAAATATAGCACATTTTTTATTATAATTTGATCTGTGTGATGGGTACATGGGGTTTCACAGTTATATTTTTGCATGCATTTGAAGATTTTTATAATTAAACTTTAAAAAAACCTCTCAGTTACCCCTCTGATGAAATTAGAGTGCATAGCACATTCTCTCCCACCCCCACTCCATTTTTATTCATTTTTGATATGCCTTTTGTGTCTTAGTATCTTACAGTTAAATTACTACTATCATTTTATTCTATGTAGCTTTTCTTTCCAGGATGATAATATTTTTGTTTTGCTTCATAATTACCACACACAGTTACTCCACAGTTTCGTATTGGAAAGAATTACAACCTTTTATGTTGTATGCTAAACTTTTCATTGAATTATTTCTTCATTTGTGATTTTTTCTAAAACTGAATTTAACTCTCAGATGAATTATATTTTAAAGTATACAGTATACCAAGGGTATGTGGGTATTGAATCGTTGCATATTTGAAAATGTTTTCCTGTTATGTTGAATTTGAATGACAACTTACTGATTACTTAAGTCTTTTGTCATATCTTTTTACCCTCAAATATTTGGTGTTTTGAAGGTGGTTTTTTTTTTTTTTTTGCATGTAATGATAAAGAAGAGAATGTTACTTAATAATTTTTCCTTTGTAGTTCTGCCTAATGTTTTGCCTTCGATGCTTGTTTTTCCCTAGATTATTAGAGGTTTTTTTTTAAAGAAGTTCAGGATCTCTCTCAATACTGGTCTATCTCTATTAGGGTTGTATATATGTGATCTTTAAATATTTAAATGCCTGGCATCCATTTCAGTGCATTTTCTTTTACTATACCTTACTTTTTCCTCATTTTGTTTGTTCTGTTCTCTTTGGGGAAATAAGTTATCTGTCTGTTGACTCTCTATTGCCTGTCTTTCATATCTGTCATTTTCTCAATAATTGCTTAATCTCTTCAACTTCAAAGACTACAAAATTGTCCTGTAAAGTTTAAGTGTTTTTTTTTATGAAGTATTCAGAACTGTGCTTCTGCCCTACCTTTTGCTCCCTGTGTTTCCCACTGCAAGATTTTTACATATGTTTCATGTATTTCTTTTTATTCATTTTAAAAATAGAATCAATTCTAGCTAGTCTTGCTTTAAAATTGTGTAAATGGAAATCTTTTTTGTTACCTTCCACATGTAGACAATTGTTTTATGAACCATTTGGATCTTTTCTTTGAAATTTTGAGTTAGAGATTTGTGCTGCTGCTGCTGCTGCTGGTGGTGCTGCTAGTAGTAGTTTCCGTGTAGCCATTTAGCTACCTGAGGAAGGTAAATTGGGGAGCTTGGATCTTGCACAGGTGCAAGTAGATATTTGTCTCTGATCTTTTTCCTGTGATTTTTTAAAATTTTTTAACCTCTAGTAGTTAAGAGGTCCTTCACTAGGTTGGGGGCATATCGTTCAAATTTGCTTGGTCATTTTTCCCATTTTGTCACGGTGAGTAGTTTACTTTGATAAAAAGTTGGGTTTGTTTCATGAGTCAGAACATATTTTTGTCCACGTAGTTATTTTTGATCCATAGCGGTTGGACACCATTTAACATTCCCACCAGCAATATATAGTGATCCAGTTTCTCCACAGCCTTACCAGCATTTACTGGTATCACTATTTTTTATTTTAGGCATACTTGTGGATGTGTAGAGATATCTCAGTTTAATTTTAACTTGAATTTTCCTAATGGCAAATGCAATTGAACATTTTCTCATTTGCTTGTTTGTCATCTGTACATCCTCTTTAGTGAATTGTCTGTTGATGTCTTGCTCATTTTCTAATTTGATTTTTTTGTGTCTTTTCCTTTTGAAAATTCTTGATATATTCTAAATACTGGTTCTTTTGTTAGGTGTGTGGTTTGCAAGTATTTTTTTACAGTTTGTAGCTTGTCTTTTCAGTCTCTTAGTACGGCCTTTAACAGAGCAAAAGTTTTTAATTTTGATGAAGTGCACTATATCAATTTTTCCATTTTATGAATTGCACTTTTGGTGTCAGGTCTAAGAATTCTTTGCCTAGCTCTAGATCCCAAAGATTTTTTTTTTTTAATTTGTTTTCCTAGAAGTTTTATAGCTGCATGTTTTACATTTAAGTCCAGGATCCCTTTTGAGTTAATTTTTGTATAAAGTATGAGACTTAGGTCAAGGTTTATTTGTTTATATTTTTTTCCCTTATGGATGTTCAACAACATTTATTGAAAAAGCTTGTCTTTCCTCCACTCAAATGCTTTTGTGTCTTTGTCAAAGATCAGTTGAGCATATTTATATAGGTCTATTTCTGCATTCTCTATTCTGTTCCATTGATTTATGAGTCTGTTCCTCCTCCAGTACTATACAGCCTTCATTTCAGTTGTAATATGATGTTTTTAAACTCAGGCAGACTGTTCCTCCCATTTTGTTATTCTTTTTTAGAAAAACTATTCTATTTCCTTTGCCGTCACATAAAATTTTAGAATAATCTTGTCTATATTTACAAAAAATCTAGATGGGATTTTGATAGAAATTGCATTAAACCTATGTATCAGATTAGGGAGAATTGACATCTCTACTATGTGAGTATTCTAATCCATGAACACAGTCTGTCTCCCCATTTAGTAAGTGTTATTTGATTTTTTCCATCAACATTATATAGTATTTTTTTATACAAGTTTTGTACATGCCTCCAGTTACTTTGTCTTGTAATAATCTTTCTTCAAAGGGATCATTTAGAGGAGGGAGGTCATATTATAAATGTTTAGCTGATATTCAAAGATTCATTTAATTTCCCTTTTTTTCTATAAATCTAAGTAAATCTAGCTTAATATGTTAAATCTTTAAAATAACATGACTAATATAATCTGAATTCTATAAGACTGTAGCAAAATGATTAAGGGTCTAAATTCTTGATTCAGATTGCTAGTGTGACCCTGGGAAAGTCACTAACCTCTCTCTGTCTGATTTCGTGAAATGGAATTAATAGTCCCTAGTCTATGGTTTAAGGTACACCATGTAAAGCTCTTAATACAACACTCAAATGTTAGCTATATTGGGCCGGCCCCCGGTGGCTCAGACGGTTGGAACTCCGTGCTCCTAACTCCGAAGGCTGCCGGTTCGATTCCCACATGGGCCAGTGGGCTCCCAACCACAAGGTTGCCGGTTTAATTCCTCCAGTCCCACAAGAGATGGTGGGCTCTGCCCCCTGCAACTAAGATTGAACACGGCACCTTGAGCTGAGCTGCCTCCCGGATGGCTCAGTTGGTTGGACTACAAGGTTGCCTGGTTCAATTCCTCGACTCCCACAAGGGATGGTGGGCAGCGCCCCCTGCAACTAAGATTGAACAGGGCATCTTGAGCTGAGCTGCCTCCCGGATGGCTCAGTTGGTTGGAGCGCCTCCTCTCAACCACAAGGTTGCGGGTTTCGACTCCCGCAAGGGATGGTGGGCAGCGCCCCCCTGCAACTGGCAACGGCAACTGGACCTGGAACTGAGCTGCACCCTCCACAACTAAGACTGAAAGGACAACAACTTGGCTTGGAAAAAAGTCCTGGAAGTACACACTGTTCCCCAATAAAGTTCTGTTCCCCTTCCCACAATAAAAAAAAAAAAAAAAATGATATACATTATTTAAAAAAAAAATGTTAGCTATATTTATCTCTCCTATCTCTATTATTTATAAAGATGTTACTCGTGTTTGTAATGATGTTCACATCTGGTTGATGAGGTTTGGGGTGATTTCTTCTTCATTCAGTGCTTTATTGCTGGTTTTTGTTTTTTTTAACAATCAGTATCACAAAGGTATCCCTTAAATAATATATAAATTTTACTTATCCCAGCACTTTTCTGCATCTGAAATCTTAGTTGGTGAACCTAGAAATCTATATTTTTAAAATGCTCTTCAAATTCTTACTAAATCATATTTATCCATGCCCATATTTACCAATGCCCCACCCCAACAGTGATTATTCTACTCATTTTATTGACTTGTCTATAATGTGCATTTTAGCAGCAAATAGAGGGATAAACTCATAAATTAAAGTTAAGTACCCTTAGAAATGGTCTCTTACATGGAAGAAATTAACTTTCCAGTATAGCAAAAAGTTGCCAGACTCTTTGCTCTTCATATGGGTATTGCTTTATAATTTATAACATCCTGCTAATTTTTTCTTTCAGAAATACATTTTCGGGAAATGGCCTCTAAATCTTGGCTGAATTTCTTATCCTTCCTCTGTGGATCAGCAATCGGATTTGTCTTGTGTTCTCAGCTATTTAGTGTATTATTGGGAGAGCAGGATGACACCCAGCCTAATATTCTTCATAATGATCCTCATGCTAGACATTCAGATGACAATGGACAGAATCAGCTAAGAGGACAGATGAACTTCAATGCAGATGTTATCCAACATAAAGGTATGGTTTACTTTATTAAGGAGTAAACATAAACAGTATTTTTCAGTGTATGTAAATGTTGAGAGAATTGGGAAAAGTTATTTATATGAATTTTGTTATATCACTATATCTTTTGATGAAAATGAGCTTAATTCCACATATTAAATGACAGTTCTCAGTTTGCCTTAGGAGAAAGAAATTGCTGAAATCCAGATTTATTTAGGTAGTAAAGTATTAATTTTGAATGTATTTTTCAGTAGAAACAGTTCAGAAACTAATTTGGGGAAAGGCAAAACTTTCAGACTAGATTTTCTGAAAATTTTGTCTAACTTTGTTATGGTTTATATCTGTGTCTTTGGTTTCTGCTATTGTCTTGTTTTGGTCTTAGTTTTTACTCAGTCGTGTTTTCCTAGAGAAACTCAAGATACATCTATCAATAGCTCTATCGGTCTATCGATAGATATATCCATATATCTATGTATCCGTATCTATCTGTCTATATATGTATTAGTTCATATTTTTATAAGTAGCTAATATCACTAGTCTTTTCTCCCTAAAGAACTAGGAAAGTAGGAAACTAAAGATGTGTTATAATGACTTCTCTTTCTCTTGGTCTCATATCTCTGACCAGATTTTCTCAATTGAGTCCTCTGTGTGCCTATTAATTGTTGGTTTTCTCCAAGTTTCTGTACTTGGACTCTTTCTTTACCTATGTCATCAACCCTTACATTTTAATTTCCATCTATTCCTTGCTGTCTTTATCTTCAACCCAGCTCTAAACACTATAAGAAGACATTAACACAATTCAAAGATCACTGCAATTCTTGTGGTTTATTTGACAGAAAAGAATACAGGCAGCTTGAAAACAATTGGAATTCTAGGGTGCAGAGGGTCCCTTTTTTCTCTTCTCTTTCTAGCTGGAAATTACTTCTTTCCTACCTCTCAAAACAGGTTGAAGGGCAAAGTATCAAATCTTGGTTGAGTTTTATGAACTAGCATGTACATATATACTATAGTAAACTATCTTTGTTCTGTGCAAGTTTATATAACAGTGATTCAGCTCTAAGCAGGTGCCCTGTATTCTTATCGTAAAACAGTTTGATCACTGTGCACTTGCTCTGTGGTCTTGAAATGATGAGTTGGATTGAGGTTCCTCTACTACCAGTAGGCTGTACTACATTGGCCTTACTGCAGGCACATGTATTAGGTACCTATTTGTCCTCCTTGATAGCCCACAAAACGTAGGGTATGCTAAAAGTCTGTTCCTCTCAAACTTAACATGTGCAAATGAGACTCCTTTTCTTTTCCTTCCTGCGCCTAAAACTCGCTCTATCTCCTGTATTCTTTATTTTCTGCCTAAGCCAGAAGTTATGAAGTAATGGTAGATGCTTTCCTTCGCTTACCAATCCCTTTTCTCACTTAATTCTAAGAATTTACCTTCTTTACCGCTTTTCAGATTTCTTCTCTCAATTCATAGTGCATTTCCCTTAGTTTAGGCCTTCAGTTATTCTCATGTACCTGCACTCAGCCAAACTTCACCATGCTCTTTGTTCTTTCTTTTGGTGAGCACCTACTTGTTTAAAGACCTATTTTCTGCATCATTGCTTGTTTTCGCTGATATTGCTTTATCTCTCCTTCTTCTCCGTTCTAGCCAAGTTCCCACTGCACTGCTCTGTAGGATTTATCAGCCACTGCTTTCTTTTCCTTCGGCGCAGTCGAACCCTTTGTACATACCTCTATTACAGCATCTCTTAGTATGTGCAAGTATTGGTTTGCACATGTGTCTTACTCATCTTTTCATCTCCTGTGCTAGCACATGCTTACTACAAAGTAATTAATGAGTGAATAATTCAAAGAATGAGACAATATCTACCAGATCCCAGGGGGGGGAATTTGTCTTTCTCTAGATGAAACATATTGGGGATTCCTGTCTCCACCAATTTCCCTATCTATTCAGGATTTGGTGGTATATCTGTATAGCTAGGATATTGGGCTCCTCAAGTATAAGAACCTTGAATGCTCTCTGACTGAACATAGGGTGATTTTGTCTGTTTTTCTTATTGTGAATTTTTTTTTTAAATTGTGAATTCTTGATATTCAGAGGGGCATGAGTATATTTTCATGTCCTGCCCAACCTTGCCTTCTGTTTTCTCTCAGTTAACTAGAAATTTATGCCTCCGGTTGTTAATTTTTTATTGGACTGAGCTTTTGTAACTCACTGGTTGACCTTTCAGGATATGTTTTTCTCAGGATTCTGCCTACAGCACTGCAACGCAAGTGTGGTTTTGCAGACCTATGCTGGTCTACAGCTAAATAAATATTAAAATTGTGATTAAACAAACTTTTATGGTAATTTGACAGTAATTTTGTTTAAATCTAAATATAAAGACTTATTGGGGCTGTATTTTATATCTTTTAAAATTTTATTTTTTGGTATTTCATTTTTTGCATATTTATAAAAGTATAGATCTCTAACTATTGGAAATAAAAATTGGTTCTTTACCAAGCACTGGTCTAGAATCTTACAGTTGGACTCTTCTTCTACACCAGTGTTACTCAAATGTGGTCCTGCCCTCACAGCCTGTGAATTGTTTGTTACCTATCTGCACCCAGATAAGGAGCTTGCACCAGGATATAAAACAGTTAAGCTCACTGCTTAGGACTTTTGGGGTCGGGGTGCAGGGGTGGTGCATGGAGCAAGACTTCCTCAATGAAAAGCTTAATATGTCGCTTTATATTCTGGTATAAACTCCTTACATACTTCTTTGCAAACTGATACCTTGAAAAACATACTTTAGACAGTCTTGGAAATACTACCTCTACCTGTTCATCTGTTATTATTTTGACTGGTGGATTTACATTTTGTAATGAGGTATGTTACTGTCAGAAGTAATTTCAACTCTGCATTGATTCCTCTTCCCAAACTGGGGTAGTTGTGAAAGCCTTTTTAAAGTCACCTCAGGGTACTTGTAGAAATTCATAACATTGGACTCCAGTGAGCTTCAAAATGCAGCATGTCTTTCCTGCCCTTCAGAACAGAGAAAAATTCCTCTCAAAGTTCTGTTAAGAGCCTGCTGAAGCTTTCATTGTAGAATGGAGTGAAAAGCAAAGACTACCTAAGGCAGTGCTTTGCATGCCTATGAATCACCAAGAGAACTTGTTAAAATGCAGATTCTGATTCAGTTGGTCTGGGGTGGGACCTGAGATGCTGTATTTCTTACAAACTCCCAGGTGATGCTGATGTTGTTTGGTCAATGAACCACAGTTCAAATAGTAAGAATTTATGTCATAGTGTTGACTGTTGTTAGCTCCTGTGATCTCCTGGATAAAATTGACATGAAAACAATCAGTCAGAATGTCAATTCATATTAGGTTGAATTTTGCTTTCTTTGAGCTAAATCGTTAATTGTAGATAGGTTATTAGAAGTGGGGGGAGGGGGTCTTTAAGAAAATGTCTTCAGCATAATTTATTTGGATTTTATGTATACGTAAATATAACTTTAAAATTTTTGTTTATAGATGAGAACACAGACATCGCTGAAAACCTCTTCCAGAAGGTTAAAATTCTTTGCTGGGTTATGACAGGGCCTCAAAACCTAGAGAAAAAGGCTAAACATGTCAAAGCTACATGGGCCCAGCGTTGTAATAAAGTGTTGTTTATGAGTTCAGAAGAAAATAAAGAGTTCCCTACTGTGGGATTAAAAACCAGAGAAGGCAGAGACCAGCTATACTGGAAAACAATTAAAGCTTTTCAGTATGTTCATGATCATTATCTAGAAGATGCTGATTGGTTTATGAAAGCAGATGATGATACATACGTTATAGTAGACAATTTGAGATGGCTTCTCTCAAAACACAGCCCTGAAGAACCCATTTACTTCGGGAGAAGATTTAAGCCCTTTGTAAAGCAGGGCTACATGAGTGGAGGAGCAGGCTATGTACTGAGCAAAGAAGCCTTGAAGAGATTTGTTGATGCATTTAAAACAGAAAAATGTACACATAGTTCTTCTATCGAAGATTTAGCACTGGGAAAATGCTTGGAAGTTTTAAATGTAGAAGCGGGAGATTCCAGAGATTCCTTTGGGAGAGAAACTTTTCATCCCTTTGTACCAGAACACCACTTAATCAAGGGTTTTCTACCTAGAACCTTTTGGTACTGGAATTATAACTTTTATCCTGTTATAGAGGTAAGTTTAGAAATTTTATTACAGTATAAATACTGAGACTGACTTTTGTTTACTTAAAAAAATAGCTAATATGTAAAAGTTTCTTTAGTACCACTAAGAATACCCTTAGTCTTTTTTTTCCAATGGAAAGTATACCAGTTTCACTTTATTATTAGTCACCCTTAGTCTTTTTATGTACAGAGGCAGTAGAACAAAGTAAATGAGAATAAGAGTGTCAACAATAGTCATTCAACAAATACCGGCACTACTATATGCCGGACACTGAGAAGGTAGCAGGTAAGTACTGCCAAGTTCCAGTTCTCATGAACCTTACATTCTGGATGAGGACACATAAAATAAACAGATATACTAGTTAAGATACAATGTGATTTTAGGTAGGTGTAAGTGTGCTGAAGAAAAATAAAGCCAGGTAAGAGGAAGAAGAGTGACTCAGAGTGGGTAGTTACCTAGTTTGGGTGATTAAAGGAGGCCTTTCTAAGGGGGAACTTTTGAATAGAAACCTGAGTGAGGTTTAGCAGGCTGTGTGAAGATGTGAGTAAAGAGTCTTTTAGTCTTCAGGAACACACATGAAAAGACTTTGAGGTTCAGAGAGACCTAGGTTCAAATCCTGTTCTCCCACTTAATAGTTGAATGACCGTGGATGGACAGAATTTGCCTAACTTTCAGGCGTCAGTTTCCCCATTTGTAAAATGGACTGGATCTGCCTGTCTCATCCAGCTGTAATTGCAGTGTATTGTAGTACAGTGCCTACCACAGAGTGAGGAAGTAATAAGCCTTACCCCTCATTTGAGGCCTTAGCTTACATTCCTGAGAATTTTATCTAAAATACAATATTCAGTATTTCAGACGTACAGACAAATATTTGAGAAGCATATAATATCTTGTACCCACCAACCAGCTTTACCAAATATTAGTCTTCTACTACATTTGCTTCAGAATTTTTTTAAAGAAAAGGGTATAGATATAGTGAGACCTGTGTACCATCCCCAATCCAGTTCTCCTGCGTTCTTCCTCAGCTAATCATTATCTTGAATTTAATGTTTCTGATTGCATGCATGTTTTTATATTTTTATCTACATGTATCTACATGTATCCATAATAATCTGTAGTATTGTTTTGCAGGTTGTTAAATAAATGGATTTGTACCATGTTATCCTTGTACATTTATCAACAGCAATATATGTATGTTTTATTAATTTAGATTGCTGTGTAATAATCTAATGTCTCAATATACTGTGATTTATCTGTCCAGTCTGCTAATATACATTTAGTAAGTTGCCTGTTTTTCACTATTATGAGCATTGCAGCAGTGAATGACCGAAGGAGACCAGGAATCATGAAACCTACTTTTTAGACTCAGTTCTATTAATTAATAAGGCCTTTAGACAAGTTACAGGACTCTGCCTTTTCTCTGGCCCTACGGTACAAATAATTCTCTTCTTCACAAACGTTTTCAAATCATCATCTAGAATAGTGATTGTCAACCGGGAGCTTTTTTTTTTTCCCCCTCCCAGAGTGCATTTGGCAAATCTGGAGACATTTTCGGTTGTCATCTGGCAGGTTGCTATTGGGTTCTAGTGGGTAGAAACCCACTAAATGCTAAGCAGTGCACAGTATAGCCCCTACAACAAAGAACTGTTCAGCCCAAAATGTCAGTAGCACTGACGCTAAGAAACCCTGACCTAAAACATCTGACCCAAGCTTTACGTAATCACCTTTAAAATGAAACTGAAGCAAATCACTTATGCTATCACCCACCAGTGTGTTCTTGGTACTTATACAGACATGAGAGCTGTCCTTATAGTAATTCCGCACTTAATAGGCGATAACACTGAGACCCACGAAAGTCAGGTGATAAGTAAGTCAGTATTGCAAACACCTCTGATTCTAAAAGCTGTTGCTATTTCCATCATGAGCTCTGCTCTGTGATTAATGGGATATGTGCCCAACAGAGGGGGAGGATATGTTAGAATAAATATTCTGTTGGGATAAAACTCCACTTTAATAAATAAACATTTTAAAGCTCAGTTTTATATAATGAGGCTGTTTGAAACCTTATGCTAGCATTTTATTACTATTGTAGGTGCAGCAATTTCCTAGACTATAAAACAGATGTATTCCCATGTGTGCCTTTTAAGTCTGTTTTATATTTTAGTGAGATGCTTTTTTAGTGGAAACTTTTCTTAATATATTCTGACCATTCCAAGATTATTTGACCTTTTCTCTTAATTCTGCACCCCTTCCCATGCAAAAATATACCCAAACTCAAGAACAATATAAGTGCACGTAACAAATACACCTAAATACATACAATTTTATCAAGTGTATCTGATACTGGGTTTACATACAATTGTTATTATCTTATAACCAGTAAAATATCCTTCTTTAAGAGTACTGCCAACAATTCCCACCTACAACTAGGGTATACCTAACAATGTGCTTTATATGAATAAAATTAGTATTTCTGTAGTGCATCTTTTATTTAAATTATCATGGTTTTAAAAATGGATGGCAAAATTTACATTCTTTCTATACAAATTTATTCAGTTATATTTAAGACTAAAATAGACTTGGAAGTACCAAAATTGACCCAGTCTTCTAACATTGCCTCTTGTCTCTTAGGAGGTTCTGTATAAACCCAACGTGAAATCAAACTTCTGTTATT
Organism: Rhinolophus sinicus; assembly: GCF_036562045.2. Classification (NCBI taxonomy): domain Eukaryota; kingdom Metazoa; phylum Chordata; class Mammalia; order Chiroptera; family Rhinolophidae; genus Rhinolophus; species Rhinolophus sinicus. The sequence goes on from NC_133758.1 coordinate 88,061,552, forward strand.
ACTCATCAATCATTCAATACATTTTCTCCTCCCAGAGTTACTATTTTTCAAAACCATCCTAAATTTCATGTATACATTCTCTGTAGTAGTCACTAAAAATGCAGTGTAGAAAGGTTTTATCTAGCAAGTCAGGGTGTGAGATATTCTAGTTGATCGAACAGTTATGTTCTTAAGTTGGTTGTTCAGAACTTTTCATACAGTTCTCTTTTCATACCACCTTCTCACTTCCTTATAAGTGAGTCTATTCCCTAGGAATAGTTTTCGCCAGAGAATTTCCAGTCTTAATACAGTGGATTTAAAATAGATGTGTAAATATATATGTATATAAATATGCCTCTGTGTGTGTGTGTATATGTGTGTGTGTGTGTGTATTATACACACACACACACACACACATACATTAGGTTGGTGCAAAAGTAATTGCGTTTTTTGCCATTTTTAACGTTTTAAACCACAATTACTTTTGCACCAACCTAATATATCCTTCCACATGTGAGATTGCCTTTTTCATAGGTCAGAAATGATAAAATATGACTTATTAATTTTTCAGTTTTATTTACATTAATTCATCTGAAACTCACTGGCATTTGATATGGTTGAGATAGAGAGTGCCTGATTTTTCCAAATTGTTAACTGATTTTTCCAGTACCTTTCTTTTTTAAAAAACCGAGTCTTAATTTCATTATTGATTCAAAATACTTCCTTTATCATACACTATAGTATTACTTATAGAAGGATCGGTGTCTGGAATTTCAGTTCTTTTCCGTTGTTTTATTTGGTTTTGGCTCAGCACCATATTATTTTGAAACTTGTAACTTTACAACATATTTAAGTTATTAATCTAAGAGGGTGTATTTCTTTCTTTCAAATTGTTTTGGAAACTCTCATGTCTTTATCCTTGTGTATAAATTCATTAATTTAGGGACTGTGGACGTCTTTGTCCAGGATTTTTTAAGTTACCTTTTAGGTCCCTTAGTAAAGTTTTATAGTTTTCTTCAGATCTTTATTTCTTCTTAAGTATTTCCCTAGGTATTTAATATTTTTGTTACTGTTATACTTGGGTCCTATCTTAGAACTTCTTAACTGGTATTTCTGAAAGCTTTTGTTTTCTTAAAGCATCTTTGAAATCTGGCTCTGTCCTTGGACTCTTTATTTCTGAAGATTTTTTATTTGATTCTCTTGAGTTTTTGGAGATAACCATAATGTATGCAGAGAACTGTTTTATTTCTAATAATTGTGGCGGCTTTTTAATTGTCTTTTTTTAGTTGTCTTTTATTGCTTATAATGCTTAATAATAACAGTATTCTGGCCATCCGATAAAAAGATGCAATAGAGTATAACATAATTAATGCAGTAAATCTTATCAAAAATATTACTACAATATTTCAGAGTCATATAAAATTGCTCCCACAGAGGATCGTCAATTTAAAATTAAATGCTATTGTTCTAGTGTTTTAGCTTAATATGCACTTGTCCAGTAGCCACTAACTACATAAATTAACTATTGAGCGCTTGAAATGTGGCTAGTCTAAATTGAGATGTGCTGTAAGTATAAAATTCACACCTGATTTCAAGGACTTAGCACAACTGAAAAGAATGATTAATAAGTTTTAAAATATTAATTGCATATTGAAAAAAATAATATGAATTTGCTCAGTTAAATAATATGCTACCTTCAAAGGTGTTTCACTTGTTTCTTTCTACTTTTTAAATGTGGCTACTAGAAAATGTTAAACTGCATTATGTGGTTCATATATATCTCTTGGACAGAGTTGATTTAGATAATCACAACTTGACTTACATATTTCCTTTTCATATTTGTTCTTATTACATTCCCTAAAAGTGTAAAAGTAGGCACCAGATAATTTTTCAGTGCCGACATAGTTGTCCAAGAATCTCACGTACCCAGTGTTTGTTTCAAAGGAAAACTTCAGAGAGAAGGCCACAGAAAATATAATGGACAATTTCTTGATGATTGTTACTGCATTGTAAGCTACATACTTCCGAACATGAATTATTAAATGTTCGATTTAGTAGTCACTATGAATCTCTCTTTGAACTTGCCAGACTATCTTTCTCCTTGGGCCCTTGCAAAGACATTAGAGTCTTAAATTTTGTTGGAGTCACTTGGGTGAAACATTATCCAGATACCAATTCTGATCCCAAAATAACCTTGTGACTTTAATTCTGTGACCAGTTTTTTTCCCGTTTTCTTTATTTTCATGTTTTTTCATTCCTCTTATATTTTTATTATTTTAAATCTGTTCTCATACCAACTGTATTAGTAATGTATGAGAATTATAAAATTGAACAAAGGTTTAACTCTGACTGACTTACTGAGGGCTACCTAAATTTTATTATTCTGTCAATATAGCTAATGTTTATTGAATATTTACTATAGGCAAAGCATAGTCCCAAGCACGTTACACACATTATCTCCTTTAAGTAACCATCTTTTGCAGATGGGGAAATTGAAGCTTACAGAGATCCAGTAACTTGCCCAATGTCACGCACTGGTAGGCAAAATTTGGATTCAAATCTAGGTTTGACTGAGAGCTTTCTCACTTAAATACTATACTGTTTGGATTGATGTGTAGATGAAGTATTAGGTTGCAGACACATAATGGGCAAGACTCTGTAGTCATTGAATGTGCCAAAAATGTCTTTCTGAGACTGAGCCAAGTAAAAATTTATAGTGAGAAAATTATGAAGAGAAAGCAAAACTTGAAGAAATAGAGCTTTAGTCTTTGTAAAGCTAGCTGCTCCTTTCATTGAAAGAAGTCTCAAGACTTTTCTGCTAAAAACACTGTAGAGTATGAGAATATTATTTCAGTTAGAAATACTTTAGCAAAGTCATGTTTAGTTTTAAATCATTAGGACTCTAATTCTTTCACAGGTCTAATAAATTAGGTGCCTCTTTAAACTTTGCTAGCTTTCATTATCGGAGTCTTTTAAAATTAGTGTTTCATTTATCAGTATATGAATATTGTATGTTGACAATGTGCTACTTATTAACAATGCCTGTCCCTGCTTCTTTTTTAGGGTCCTGGTTGCTGTTCTGATCTTGCGGTTTCTTTTCACTATGTTGATTCTACAACTATGTATGAGTTAGAATACCTCGTTTATCATCTTCGTCCATATGGATATTTATACAGATATCAACCTGCCTTACCTGAGAAAATGCTAAAGGAAATAAGTCGAGCATACAAAAATGAAGATCCAAAAGTAAAATTGGGAAACTTTAAAAGAAAACCATAAATGAACAGAGGTAAAATGTCTAGCATTGCACTGAAGAACTAATGCATTTCTGATGTAGGACACTGGAATACCAGTGAGGAATTCTTTCTAAGTGACCATTCCATATTAGAAATCTTTCATATGAATGACTGTAAACTGAAGCTTTAATGAGCTGTGAAGTCTGTTAAAATGTGTTTTGATATATATATATATATATATATATATATATATATATATATACACACACACATATATATACACACGTATATGTATGGAATATATATATATATGTGTGTGTGTGTGTGTATATATATATCTTTCCTAGTTCCTTTACCGTGGCCAGGTAAAAGAACTAGGAAAGATTTTGTTGTCCATTCCTGACCATATGTATTATTTTCACTGGGAAACTAAAACAGTTAAATTTGCTAAAACTACACTGTACCACTGTACCATGTTAGTAATACACACATGATGCTAAACAGATCTGCCTTAAAGAAAATTTTAGAAGGAAATATTGTTGCTCAGTATTGGTTATAAACTCAAGACATACGTTTATATTTGTAGTATGATACAAATGAACTCCCCCATACACACACCCGTGTGCAGTTTTTGGCTAATCAACATTTTGCTGTGACTACTTATAATTGGCAGTATTTCTTCCAGAAGAAGGTAGAATAAGAATGGCACTTGTCCTAAAGTGCATTAATAAAACTGCATTTTGAAATTATGGGCCTTGACTGTATTTTATATATGTTTGGTTCTAATAAATAATCTTTTATAGACATACCTCGTTTTATTGCACTTCACGGATGTTGCTTTTTTTTTTTTTTCTTTTTTTAACAAATTGAAGTCAAGACCTTCCACAAGCAAAGAGATTAGGACTTGCTTTATTACGAGACTCGCTTTACTGCGGTGATCTGGAACCAAACCCACAATACCTCTAAGGTCTGCATATACTGAGTCCTATTGTCTCTTCTAAATGTGTTTAACCTTCTTGGATATCATTCTCAACTGTTAATATTTATTTACTCAAAGTATTAATAGCATTCGATAAACATGGACTTTTAAATACTTTGTTCCCATATTTACCCATTGTTAATTATGGGTAACTAATAAATAGTAAATTTAATGCTAGTTCAGAATGCTTTTCTTAGTATCAGTGCCACTCTCAGGAATTACTAAGCAACATTTTGAATTATTTAAAACTCTTTCTAACTACATAATTACAGTTCCTTTTATTCTCATCCTGTTGAGAGATGAGAACTTGTTTGTGCCTTTCATAACTTGTTTAAAGCAGAGTTTTGAAATTCATTTTTAGGATCTGAAGTGGCTATTAGTTACACTGACAAAATAATTTGAATGCAGGATTTTGACCAGAGTTAATTAAAAACATCAGAAAATGCAGAAAGCTTAAACAAGCTGAAATATGTCAGATATTAAAAGACCCAATACTTAATTTGTGAATAACAGCCTGAATTTTCATGCTGACTTATATTTTGGGATGATTGTGTTGCCAGTGGGTAGATCATTCCCATTGAGCAGAATAACCATTCAAGACTCATCAGAAACACATTCATAAATGTTTTGTTCCTAATTTAATAACCCTCTATTTAAAGAGTTTCTGGAAAGAAAAAGAACGTATAAATTTTTGTTTTCTTGAGCAATATTATCTGAGTGTATCATAACAGAATATTTTACAGACTTTCTATAAGATCTTAAATGTTACAAATGATTTACATTTCTCTTATGTTTATTGTTACGTTAATTTTACGTGGCTGTCACACCATTGACTCTGCTGCTTAGCTAAATAGTTTATATTTATTGTGCCAAAACATGTCAAAACTATGACCTCTTTGAATGGTATATTTGAGAGGATGTTCATTTTAGTGGCTAATTATGGATACTCTTTCCACATAGTGAAAACTCCCACCAATTTTTACCTATTAAATTGTTTTTTATTGTTTTCATGGTTGTGTCATCTGCTCAAATTTCAAGACATTTATTCTAGTGTGTGAACAGTTCTTCACCTTGATATGGATGTGCATTTGAGTCCATATTTGCTGTTTTTCTGTATTAGAAGAATAAAGGGTTTGTCATAAACATCCAAAAACCTTAAAATTTACTCATAGGAAATTAACATTGTGATAAATCCCGCGGTCTGGAGTCAGGCTGCCTGGATTTAAATTCTTGCTCTATCACTTACTAGTTTTGTAAACTTGAGCAATTTACTTAATCTCTCTGTGCCTCCATTTCCTCATTTGTAAATTAGGGACAATAATACTGCCTACCTCACAGGATTCTTGTGAGGATTAAATGAGTGAATATATGTACGGCTTTTAGAACACTGTCTGGCCAGAGTATGGAGTAGTAAATATAAGATTTTATTATTCTGTTAAATTGGAGTATAAATATTTGTTTTAAATAAGTTAAAAATCTGCTTTAATCAAATCAGATATTGAAGGAAATATTTTGTACATTTCTTACAAGTAATAGCTAGTTTTTATTTGATGCCTGCTGTATGCCAAGTACTGTGCTTAGGTACTCTGTGTACATTAGTGTTAATCCTCACAAATTGGGTGTTATTCCCATATGATAAATGAGAAAACTGGGGCTTAGAGAATTAACGTAACTTTTCCGCTGTCACAAAGCTAATCAGTACCAGCTAGGATTTATACTCAAAGACTGTTCTTTGTACTCTGTCAGCCTTGAGGTTAGTCATTTAGCATTATTTCCATTTTTGCTTATTGACATATAACATCTGATACATTGACCCGTAATAGTAAAATCAACCAGTCAAAGTGTCATAGTGCTTCTCAAATTGTGGTTCTTATACTCTTGCCTGGGAGCTTCTTCAAATGCAGATTTCAAGACCTCAATCCTAAAAATTCTGAATCTAGCATGGGGCACAGGAGTATGCATTCTGACCAGACACCTTTGGGCAGTGGTTGTCAAAGTGTGGCCCCAACCTGCATTATCAGTATCTCTTGGGAACTTGTTGGAAATGCAGTCTCTCCTGGGCCTCATCCAGTCCTACTAAATCAGACACTCTAAGGGTGGAGGCTAGCACTTGTGTTTAAACTAGCCCTCCAAGTGAGTCTTACTCATGCCAGGTTGAAAACCTTTGCCCTCAGATCTAGGTGATTTTGATACAGATGAGCCTTGAAACATGCTGAGGATTACTGCCCCATAAGTAAGGTATGTTTCAAAGATTTACGTAAAGCATATTTTAAATAAGTGTAGTCCAAGATTATAATAAATGTAAAAGACTTTAAAGGTGGTTTAAAGGTTCAGTGGCTCATTCATTTTGGTAAAATTCTTTATAGCTTCTACGGAGTGACTAATACCAGGGCCCACAGTAAAATCTGTAATTCTCCAAGTTTTGTAATTTCCCATTGGACTAGGAAAGGGTCATTAAGTACTAGTAAGTACATACTAATTCATTGAAAGCATACCTAAATGAATGTCATAAGCAATGTCCACAATTATTAGTAAATAATTTTAGATAGAGGTAGCAAAACACTATTTTATAATATGCAGATTTTTTTGCTAGTCATACTATCAAAATTTCATCACTTTCAAAAATCAGTTGACTGTCCTATATGACCTAATAAAGTAAAAAAATTCAAGTGTTTGATAGCGTACAAGAAATCAGATTTCATGATGATAATAACTTACCTTTTAAATTAAGATCTCTGTCGTTGGACAAATGATTTTGTGGTCTCAAAACATAAGGCTTTTGCTATCTATGTTCTTTAATAACAGTATACTTATATTTTCAGTTGGGAAGTTCATAGATGATACAAAGCAGATTGTTGTGCCAGAGTTCAGTATTTGTTTTCAAATATCTTAAATTTCAGAGGAATTTTTGTTACTACTGTAAGAAGATTCAAAAATAAATCACTGACCAGTTTTTAATATTTTTTGAAATATGGTAGTTGGATTTGAGCATTAAATTTGCCAACAGGTTGTTTTCATAATTGTTTCTTGAGTATTAATTTTTTACTTCCTTGAGCCTATCAAACTATATTATTACCAGATTGAGGCTTGAAAAAAATCCCTCTATTGATAAGATCAAGTGTATCTTTTATTCTCCATTTAAATTTTCAGTTCATTTAGAGTATTCTGTCTTTGACAATTTCTGCTTCTTTATACTTGTTGCCTTCTTTATTTCCTTTATAACTAATTTCCACTTTCTAACTATTCTTAGTGCTGCCTTCACAAGGTTAATTTGGCTGTTATTAGTGATTAGAATTTGTATCACTGTTAATACCTATTAACTTTAGGTTTCCCTATGAGATTAGAAATAAAAAATCTGTCCAAGAATAATGTCTGCTGGCTCTCAGGATACTTGCACTACTTAAAAGTCTATAATTTTAAATTAATTATAGGTACCCAATTATTAAATTAAATAAAATTATTTGGATTCCACCACTACCACCCCTCCTCTTACTTTCCTGAAAAACAAATTATTAACTCATTTGCCTCATTTCTCTATTTCTTTATAGTAGGCCTGATAGTATCATACTAAAGAAGTCTGCGGGACAACCTGTGGTTTATTTTATGCTAAATGTAACCTCTATTGATAAAAAATTGCCATGTTTATATACTGGTGTTGAAATAGAAATTTTAATACAGATTAGAACAAGAAATTTTACAAATTCTCTATAGAGAGCCAATTCTAAAATTAGTGTTCTATTTCAATTCCTTTACCTCTCTGGTTTTCAGTTTATATTAGTTAAGTTTAAATAACTTTGCAGGGCCCTGCAAATTAATGATTCATCTAAAGTATATTATTAGAGGGGAACTAATCTTACTGCTAAGCAGTGTGCTATATTACACAGTGAATGTTTGTGTTTTGGAATTTAAAATTTATGTAAGGTAATAGTATCATGAATGATTTGAAAATGTTTGGTGACTTGCTTATTTTAAGTGATCACTGATAAGTCAGAAAAATGTATTTTTAAATATGTTTTTTAAAGTGCCTTTTGAACGTTTTTGAACAATGGATTTAAACAACTGCATAAAATAAATTACCATGTTTAAAGCTGGTTTATCTGATTATTTTTAACTAATGTAAAAGTTGTGGGAGAAACATTGTCTTTTATGGGGAATCTTTGGGTTATTTTATCAAAAATACTAATTTAAATTGTTTTCCTATCAAAGGTCTTTACTTTCAATAGCTTATGTAATTTTTACTGTAATACAGTATTATTTCTCTTTAAAGCAACAAAATATTCCACCTCTGATTTTGAATAATGTATCTTAAATTAAAAACACCTACTCTGTAGTCTAGATGTGTGTGCGCGCGCGTGTGTGTATGTGTAGGTATGTATAATATATAGCAAAAGAGTGCTTTTCTATTTCTCAGAATAGTTTGATCTATCATGTACACTGAGAAATTCATTTCTTCAACTAATTATTCAAATAATTGTGCCCGGCATCGACTAGAAATATAGTGATGAACAAAGCATACAGGATTCCTGTTCTTACAGAGCCTTAATTCTACAGCTAGACGATAAACAAGTTAAATAGGTGAATGAACAAGATATTTCAGAGAATGGTGTTAGAAAAATAAAATGGAATGCTATGATAGAGCAATTTTCTGGATGGGGTGTCAAGGCAGACCTCTAAGGAGGTAATATTTGATCTGAGACCTAAATGACATTTTATATACTTCAAAAGTTATTTATATCTATGAAGTTCTTTTCTCCTGCTGTGTTAAAAAAAAAATAATGCTTAATCAAGCTTTGGGTATAGGTGAAGGCTCACTGAGATGTGATCTATAAGCCAAAAACTGTTTTCAGGCATCTTTCATCCAGAGCTCAGGTCTATTAATATTAGATCAGTCTGGGAGTTTTAAGATATGAATAAAAATTAACTCACCTGTGCCTAAGCAAATAATTACAGATGTTCATAAGGCCCTTGAGTCTAGCCTGTCTACCTCAATTTTCAGTAACCTGCTACCCAGTATGTTCCTTACTAGTGTGTATGTACATGTATGTATGTATGTATGTATGTATACATATATATACACACATGCTGTCATTTCGATTAAACAGCTTTAGAAAAGCTAAAGAGAGAAATGCTATTCCATATTGCTTTAGTACTAGAGTTTTAAGATTTATTCAGATAGCCCCATGTTTTCTAATTAGTTGTATTTAGTTGTACAGCTAATTGTTAAGTCATTAGAGAAGAGATTTATTTACTTAAATACATACAGATTTACTACCTATTTTTAAGTTTTCAAAGGTATTTTCCTGGGAAGGATACAAGATTATTGCTGAATTTATCTTCTTCCTGAAGGGAAGGGCTCTACCTCAAACATATTTTATATCAGATCTAAACACGCTGAGAATATAGATTGTCCAAATAGAAATGCCTTTACTGTTTAATGAAGACTGAATGAACATTTAGCAACTAAAGTTGATTAAATTCAGCAACATTGACATTCTCCAGATAAATCTGTCAGTATCAGTAAAACATCGAAGTAAACTTTGTTTTGCCATGAGTTTGATTTGTTACTAATAAGTGAATTTAGTATTACTGCCTGGAACTTGACTGTAGTTTGTGCAAAATTGATATAAGTGGAGCCATTTTAAAATAGAGCTAGAGCAGCCATTCCAGAGGCACTGCCATGCATTTTTTATTATTCAAACCATTGAAATGTTTGAACTGGGAAAAATAACCTTGGGACTGTGCCAAACCAACATTGTATTTCAAACAACTGTTTGCAAAGCTAACAGGAAAGCAGATATCCTGATTAAGGACTGAAAATTAAAGACATGCTTTAGATTAGCACCACCATGTATAGCTGAAGAATAACTTAGCTTATTTGTACCTATAGAAATTCTTTTCTTCTACTCATGTAATTATTTCCCTTTCCTTTCTAAAAAACAAAACAAAACAAAAACCTTGCCTTGCCTTCACCCCTTAATCCAAACACTCTTTGGGTGTCTGCCTGAATTGGTGCTTCCCAAATAGCTATTCTTTTTGATCTCAAATTAACACTCATTTCCTCTCACTTTGGCTTTTTATTTTTAGGTTACAAGTTCTTAAAAATATGTGTTACATCATTTTTTCTGCCAAAAGAACCACCAGTTGTGCTAGTGTTTCTCATATTCTGTTATTGATGTTTCTTTTTTTTTCCAGGACTGAAGTTATCCGGGGCATTTATACTCTCTCTTTTACATATTGTTTCTGTATAGTGTAGTTAAATATAGCTGCTTACTTTGCAGTAATGAAACACTCACTGTCTTTTTTTCTGAGATGCAATCCCAGGACTTAAGCTATTTGGGTTTTTTATTGAATATCTAATGGAAGATTGACAGTACTTCCTCATTTGTAGGACTGCTTGATGTGCCATCATATAACTAATTTGAGTATAGTGTCTTAGTCTTAATCAAGTTCTGCCTTTTGTCAGCTTCAAATCTTTTTTCATAGAACTTACTCCAAACTGTTTTGTCTTTCCTCCTCCTATACCTATAACACTGGAATTACATTCCTGGTAGCACTTAGGTTGAATTTCACATTTCATTAATTTTGTTTTTCGATTATGAAGGGAGTAGTTAGAAAGAGAAGTAATGATTCAACTTTTCCTTTTCTATACGAGTCTGTCTTCATGTATATGTATTGTTCAGTGGTTGTGTGTGTGTGTGTGTGTGTGTGTGTGTCAGAGACAGATAGGACTAAAAAGGCATGTGTTTTTTTATTTTATTTTATTTTTGTTGTTGTCCTGTGAATTTGTTTTTATTGTAGGGAATGGGTCGGGAAATGTCACTGGGTGGTTATACCCCGCAGGGTACTACTGTCCATTCTAATCTTCCCGGGCCAGCTTTTGGAGCTTCTTCTTTTTCTTGGAGCTGCTGCTCTTGGTGCTAGCAGCCTCTTCAGGCCCACTGCTGAGTGGCTCCTCTTTGGAAGAGAATTTCCTTTTTTTCCTGGGGACACTCCTGTTTCCTGCCTCTTCAGGGTCAATAACTGATTCCTCTTTGGGGAACGATTTCTTTCTCTTGGGAAGACTTCCACTGCCACCTGTTTCCTCAAGATCACTACTAACCAACTGCTTCTTGGAAAAAGCTTTTTTTCCTTTATGTTTGGGTAAAGAGACAGGTGGATCCTCCATTCCATTTTCCTGAGGGGCCTCTTGGAGCTTTTGCTTTTTCTTCTTTTTGGGTCTTTCACTTGTCTCCTCACACTCCTCTGGTGTACTAAGGGCATGGTTATTTTAATAGTTGGGTTTTTCTTTAAATTATTAAAACTTTTTCATACTAATAAGGTTTTATGTAATAATTGTATTTAATAAAGTGACAGTTACTATGTGCTTAGAATAATTGGGCATAGAAATGATTTGTTTATAAAAAGTAATTTTTATAAACTTACTTGAATTTCCCCTTACTTTTTGCCTTTGAATTTCTGCCTCTTTGAATCTTCCCCTGTTCTCTATTTTCTCATTCCATGTATTTCTTTTTACCTTTCTTCTCATGGGCAGCAATTCTTTACTTTCTTAAGACTTTTTGTTGCTTCCCATTTTCGATCAGCACATGTTTTTGAAGACTTTAAAAAACACACAAATCTTGTGAATTTCAGTTTCCTCTCACCAGCTGAAGGAACTTTCCTAGAATTAACTGAAAGGAGAATGAAGAGACAGGACTTGGAGAATACATGCCAACATAATCCTAGAATTTTCTCTTCCCTTTGGAAATATTTCCTTTTAGAGCCTACCCAGCTAAAATATGGGTGCATTTTTAAATACTTGAAAACCAGTAAGTATCTGCCTTATTATTTTTACACCCCCCCCCCCCCCAATTGATGTCATCTTGTTTGGTGAAAGTGGTGCATGAGGTTTTCAATGGCACTGATGCAGCAGAGATTCTTAGGAACAGAATCACAAGTATATTTCTACTTTATTTGAAACTGTTGCCTCCTGGGACATGGGTGTCCCACTGGGCACTGCCATCTTCTGCTCTGACTTCCTCCCACCATCATGTTTGGCCCTGCGGTGGGTATTGTCTTCTCTCTTATTACCACAGCACAACAGAGACCAGACTTCGTGAATGTTTCCAAATAACAGAAGGAAAATTCCATAGGAGAATGTGTAAGAGTTGCCAGACCCAGTGGGATTCTCACCCACCAAGCTGTTTTTTCTTTGCCACCTGTTTCCAAAGATCCAGAAGTAGCTGAACCACCCACCCCCACTAGAAGCATTCTAGATACCAACACATCTTTAAAGTGTGAGCCAAATTGACATCTACCCTAAGAAAAACGAGGAAGATTTTCCTTCACCCCTGTCTGAAGCTCTCACTCCTCACTTCCTGCCGGAGCACTGACCCTTCCGCTGGGAAACTGACAGTGAAAACATTGACTCTTCAGAGGATATCCCACCTTTCTCCAGGGAAGTGTGATCTGGATTTGTGGCCCCAATAAGAAAATCGCCCAATAATCTGACATGAATATACTTCATGAAGTCTGAATTATTTGTTCTTAAGAAAATCATACATGGAGCAGCAACAGCTAAACCCAGTGAGGCTATCCCAGGCTCAGTCCTGTTCCCATTTTGCATCAAGGGTTTCAAACATCTCTCAGGATCCAATTTGAGTCATGGTCACCTCGCTATAACACTAGTCAGCCATGAAACTTAACAATGTTAAATGACTTTATGATTTCATTTATATTATGTTCCACTTAAAAATTAGCTACTGTGTTTCCCCGAAAATAAGACCTAGCTGGACCATCAGCTCTAATGCGTCTTTAGGAGCAAAAATTAAATATTAAGATCCGGTCTTATTTTAATATAATACAAGACTAGGTATAATATATAATATAGGGTCTTACATAATGTAATATAAGTCTGGGTCTTATGTGAGACCGGGTCTTATATTAATTTTTGCTGCAAAAGACACATTAGAGCTGATGGTCCAGCTAGGTCTTATTTTCAGGGAAACACGGTACTTTCAAATCAGTCTTCATCCTCTATTTATTTGTTTGTTTGTTTGTTTGTTTATTGGGGAATATTGGGGAACTGTGTTTTTTCAGGACCCATTAGCTCCAAGTCAAGTCGTCTTTTTTTTCCCACTCTAGTTGTGGAGGGCGCAGCTCACGAGCCCATGTGGGAATCGAACCGGCGACACTGCACTGAGCTCTGAGCTCTAACCAACTGAGCCCACTGGCCTCCCTCATCCTCTAAAATACCAAATTTTGAAAGTAGAAGCAGAAAGAAAGAGTCGGGAAATAATCACCTCTTTTCTTAGCGATCCTAAATTAGACATGTGACCAGCTATTTCTGAAATCCTTCAGTAATCATGATATTGGGTGTTTTTCCATCTGCAAGTCTCATAATCTTGACCAGGTTAGACTTTCATTCCATGTTTTATTTTCCTTAGACCCTCTTAGACTACTAAATCCTCAAACTAATTTACCAAATGGAAAACTTGTGCTCAGTGGTCAAGTGACTCAGAATAAGTGAAGCAGAACTGAGCAGTGAAACTTAACCTGAGTCTGGAGTTTAAAACACGGCAGGATCCAGTCTTCTTTGTAGGATACTGACTTAGAGGGTGGAAAGAGATGAAAAACAGCTGCGTGCTCATATATTTTAGTTTAAGATCACAATGACTTCATTTAGGGCAGTTGATTCCTTCATAATACTGTAAATTAGTGCTTTAACAGAATTTTTGCTATATATTAAGCAGTAGAAATTTATTTGGCCTCTTACCAATTCAATAGTCTACAAATCCTAAACTTATGGCTTATTTTCTAAATTTGCTCTTTGATAACTCTAGTAAAATTATTTGAAGCTCACTTGTCAGGATGTCCTTTAAAGAGTTTTCTTTTATCCTCTTTGCGTTTAAAACTTTTGATATGTAATTATCCATACTTCCTGTTGTTACTGAAACTGAAATAAGTGGAGCAAGGGAAATAGATGCTATGGAATGTGAAGCAGTGACTTTACCCAAAAGCACAGTTATTAGTATCAGTGAGATTATTTTTTAAAATAACCTTAAAGAAAATAATTGGTTTCCTTTGAACTGATACCATTTTTCTCCAGACTCCACCTTATATGACAGAATGGTAGTGGTTTCCTCTCTAAAATAGTAATTAAACTTCTCACACCTAAGTATTAAAAATTAACCTCACCCAACTCCTAAATTTAGGAGTTGTCACTGTTATTTCCTCTTTCACCTCTCCCCGAGGTTAATTCCACCCAAGATTCAACCCAGGCTATTCTGTACACTCGAAGTCAGCAAATATTTTGTTAACTTTTATGTCAGTCAAAATCACACCCAGGAGGCGGGGGTGTGGTAACAGACATCAAATCTCCTAATACCTTAATTCTAAACCAGTTAGTTCACAACCTCTTTCACATGAGAAACAATGATAGAAACAATTTGACAAGTAGCAATCTGGCTTCTTGAGCCAAGAATGATTGTGGTTAAATTAAATCTTGACTGTTCCTGACATTTCTAAACTGTCTTTTACGAATACTGGCCCTCCATTAACAAAGCAGGGAACAAAACTCATTCCCCAAGGACCTCACTCTTTATTTAATTCAACAGATTGGATGGAGAAGGGAGATGTATAATATCTTGAGGCAACACAAGTAGTGATCCCATTTTCTACCTTATACGCTGCACACAGGGAAAGGTCAGTAATTTGGCTCACCTCTTTTTACTGCTTTCGTATTCTAGTCTTGACTCAAGATAACTAAAGAGTTACTTTACTTCAATTATGTATTGTGATCCAAACAATTTCTTTCCCATTGGATAAAAGGTAGCTGTGAGCCCTCTGCTAAACATGTGAGATGGGAGAAATGTTATCATTAGTAGAGAAGTGAAAACAGACCAGACCCCTGCTCCATCACCACCAGTCAGGACTTTGGTGAAATCTCCTTTTTCTTTTCTTTTTTTTTTTTTTTAAATATTCTCACAGAGAATAAACGGATATCTTTCAGTGATGAGAGGAAGATCATACGAGGTCAGACAAGTTCACAAACTCATCCTAGAAAGGTGCTACATAAACCTCATTGCTGAATATCACTACTGTCACCTTCAAACTACTCCCCTTGGGAAGCTATGCACTGACGCCAGCGCCTAGTCCACCCTTCAGAGCAATTTGGAAACTTTTTTTCTGGAATGACCATCAGTGCTGTTGTCCTATTACCCTTGACATCCTTAGATACTATCTGTTTTTCTCCCTGGAAGTTTTCAGATACTAGCTTGGCATCAGCATGTCAGTGTCAGTCAAATTAACCCTTTGAGATCAGGTCTGGAGGTCGTGAGTGAGGGCTCTTGCTTCTCTGTAGAAGGACTCAGCCAGACCCCGAGGAATAGAACTTCCACCAGGGATGCCACTTCAGGCCATGTACTCACCTGTCCCTGCTGACCACTCTGCAGAAGAACTGAGATGAATTTCGAGGGAGTAATTTCTTTGAGTCATTTTTCAAAAGATGATCGAGCGTTCTTAAATGTTGATTTGAACTTTAAAATGTCTTCATTGTCTTGTAAATGCCGTATCTGGGATATCTATCAATGGCTGGCAGTCTGCCTTTCGTGTCACCGTGCCCGAATCATGATATGTCTAGCGCATCATTGAAGGAAATGAATTTGAAGCCCTTATTGCCACTGAATTTTTCACCTTTCCTTTGTTAGCTTGTGGAACTCTTTTTGGCAGATGAAATTGAGACTTTTAAAAAGAAAAATTGAAGCTCATGATGGAATTTAAAGTCCAATAAGTTTATTTTCCCATGATTTTAACCTGCTCAATCACTTGCCCAATCTTTTTTCTCAAACACAAGATTGCACACGTGTGCCTGTCCACACGCACAGAGATACAGCATCCACTTTGGAGGCCTGTAGTGGACAGTGTGTCCTCAGGGCTGATGGGACTTGTTAGAATCTTGCCAGCTGGAGACGATCACACAGGAAGCTGGTTGGGACTCACACTTAAGAGAAAGTGGAGGACACACGTTTGTGCAGAAGGAGGTGTTGAATTGTAAGGCGGTCATAACAAAGTCCTGAGCCAGTCCATTGAAAACTCGAATTGGGATGGCCCTTCAGTCTTGACCTACTTGGGACAAGGCTGCCTGGCTTTTGCACCAATGTTTCCTTGTCACTGGAGGAGAATTGCCCAGGTAGAGGGCAGGGTCTTGGACACGGCAGCTCTCTGTAGGTGAGTGTAATTCCCCATCGGCTGCCCACACTCTCAGCCACTGGGGAATGGGTACCCCAAACTTGAAGCGGGGACTGGACCACACTCCTCGGTGTCCACTAGGGAATCACAGTAAAAGTATGGCCATAAAAGCTCGGCTATAGATTCTGTCCTTAGGCCTTTATTGTTTTGTTTTTGTTTTGTTCTGTTTTGGCTTTTCAAGATTATCCAGACCTTCCCCTTCTCTCCACTCTGTACTTTGATTTTCACTACTTTAAAATGTCCCCAATTTAAAGATTAAAAATCAGGGTAAAACAATACTTGCCCGAGAACTCCTAAAACATACTCTGGCTGCAAAAGAAGAATTTTCTGAATCAATTTTGGGTGCAGATATGTCTTCAAGATAGTGATTTCAATTTGTCCGGATAGATACCCAGGAATGAAATTGATAGGTCACATGGTAGTTCAATTTTCAAGTTTTTGAGGAACTGCCCTACTGTTTTCCATAATGGCTGTACCATTTTACATTCCCACTGACAATGTATAAGAGTTTCGTTTTCTCTACATCCTCTGCAACATTTGTTATCTCTTTTGAGAATAGCCATCCTAACAGCTGCATGGTATCTCATTGTGGTTATAATTTGCATTTTCCCGATGATTAGTGATGTTGAGCACCTTTTCACGTACTTGTTGCTCATGTGAATGTCTATTCAGGTCTTTTGCCCATTTTTAAATTAGATTATTTGCTTTATTTTCTATTGAGCTGTAAAAGCCTATTTCATAGAAGCAGAATAGAATGGTCGTTGCCAGGGCTTGGGGGAAAGGGGAAATGGAGTGATGGAGGTCAAAGGGTACAAATTTCCAGTTCTAAGAATAAGTTCTGAGGATCTAAAGTAGAACATGGTGTCTGTAGTTAATAATACGGTGTTGTATACTTAAAAGTGACTGAGAGCAGATCTTAAGCCTTCTCACCACACACAAAAAGGAACTCGGTTAAATATGTGAGGTAATAGATATGTTGATGATCTTGATCTTGGAAATCATTCTACTATCTGATGTTTATCCCATCACATTATACACTTTAAATGTATACAGTTATGTTTGCGAATCACTCCTCAATAAAGTTAAAAATAATATTTAAAAAACAATGGGGAAAAACTAGAATCTGCCTTTAAAACCATTCTGGCCACAGAGGAGAATGGACTGCGAACCAAACTTATGTGCACCTAGTATGTGCTGACTTGAGTGTCCCCTTTATGTGCACCCATTTCTAACAGCTATCCTATGTGGCAAATGCTGTTATTGTCCTAATATTATCTCCATGGGTGGCCAACTGGACTTAGCAGCAGTCGCTGCAGCGTACTCTGTGCACTTTGTTAATTTCAAACATTGAAACTGTCTGAACACACTTTTCTTAATGTGAGAATGTACACCTTGTTATGAGGCATGTACAGGGGAGTGATTTGATCACAGCAAAACCTTGAGGGCATGGAACTCTGTGTGACTTGAGATGCTTTGGATACAAACATCCTATTCAGTGGGAAATTCATAGGCCAAGAAGAAGCAACTGTAATGGGTAAGTTTCTGTGCATGGAAATGTTTTTTAAAATGTGTATTGAAGGGAGATGTACTAAAGAAGCTTCAGCGTGTTCCTTTGTCTAACGAGATTTGCTTTAAAATGGATGTGCAAAGCCAGGATACCTGGAAGCAAGTAATAGAGGGTGCAAAACCTACCCCTCATAAAGTAGATAGTAGTTGGACAAGTCCCATGATAGAAGTGGCTGCAATCAGCTGTTGGTAGTTACACAGTAAGGGAGAGAGTGTAGATGACTTCTTTTGCATCGTTCAGTTAACTGAGAAACGAGTCACAGTTAACTGAGTTCTGAGTTAACCGAGTTAACTGAGTAACTCCAAGAGTTCTGTTTGAACTATCAGTTAACACTTCATGTGTGTGGATCAGTTTGTACTGATGTACCTCCCGCTATACTTGGTAAAACTTCAAGCTTTGCTGCCTATATACAGAAAGGAGTAGCTAGTTGTATAATATACTGTCATGCACTTGGTAGGAAAGGTGTCTGCAAAAATGAAGGGTGCGCTTTATATACATTTATATGTATATATATACAAATGTATATACCATCAAGAGATAAAAACAAAATCTTTGCTTCTGTCATAATTTCTGTTGAGGAATTGGTAGCTGGAACATCATTCATTTCCATATAGAAATGAGGTGACTTCCCACGGCGGCACGTTTATTTTGTAATGGTGAAATGGTGAAAATTAGTAAAGTACTTCTTCCTTTTGCCTCTCTAAGAGATTAACCTTCACCCCATTGGCCTGGTGCCCATGTAATGGAACTTGGGGGAGGCATTCCCCCCACTGCTGTGGTAGAAATGGGAATTTATAGTAAGAAGGAATGCAAAAAACATGTTGTTCAGCTTCTGGCATTAGAAATAAGATTATACAGGGTAAAAAAAGACTACGAAGTCAGGCAATTGTCTTGAGAGATTTTCCAAATACTCTTTTTTTTTCCCCCAATTGCAGTTGACATTCAATATTATTTTAAATTACTTTCAGGTGTACAGCATAGTTGTTAGACATTTATATAATTTATGAAGTGATTCCCGGACTAGTCTAGTACCCACCTGGCACTATACATAGTTTTACAATATTATTGACTATATTTCCTATGCTTTGCATCCCTGTAACTATTTTGTAACTACCAATTTGTACTTCTCAATCCCTCCACCTTTTTCACCCAAACCCCTAATACCCCTTCCATCTGGCAACCATCAGTTCTCTGTATCTATGATTCTGTTTCTGTTCTGTTTATTCATTTATTTTGTTCTTTAGATTCCACATATAAGTGAGATCATATAGCATTTGTCTGTCTCTGACTTATTTCATTTAGTATAATACCCTTTAGGTCCATCCATGTTGTCACAAATGGTAAGATTTCATTCTTTTTTATGGCCAAGTAATATTCCGTTGTATATACGTACGTCCTCTTTATTCAGTCATCTATTGATGGGCACTTACGTTGTTTCCATATCTTGTCTATTGTAAATAGCACTTTAGTGAACCTAGGGGTACATACAGCTTTTCTAATTAGTGTTTGGATTTCTTTGGATAAATACCCAGAAGTGGAATTGCTGGGTCATAAGGTAGTTCTATTTTTAATTTTTTGAGGAACGTCCAAACTGTTTTCCATAGTGGCTGCACCAATTTGC
This sequence comes from Rhinolophus sinicus, assembly GCF_036562045.2. Classification (NCBI taxonomy): domain Eukaryota; kingdom Metazoa; phylum Chordata; class Mammalia; order Chiroptera; family Rhinolophidae; genus Rhinolophus; species Rhinolophus sinicus. The sequence goes on from NC_133758.1 coordinate 88,081,159, forward strand.
AGTCCCACCCATGGGGCACAAGAGTTCTCTTTTCTCCACATCCTCACCAACACTTGTTTTTTATTTATTGATGATAGCTATACTGACAGGTGTATGGTGATAAGATGAATGTAATAACTCAAAATTATAAGAGTACGTGCTGAATATAAAATCATAAGTGGGCATTCTTATCACGAGCTATTGGATCTCAAAGGTTCAAGTGTCTATGTCCAGTATGTTAGATCATTGTCATTTCACTATCGCTCCAGTATTTTTCCAGTTGGCACTCCTTGTACATCCATTTTCCAAGGACAGTTTTTGCCCCTTCTTCAGTGGCAATTTGTTTATTTGAGAATGATGGAACCCACACCCCACATCTCTCTCTCTCCTTACTATCCCTCTTGTCCAGTTACTACATCTTCTTACATTCCAGCAGGGTACCAGATCCATTTTCAAGGTCTCTACCATGAGAGGTCGCAGGTAGTGTGGAAAGTTCTTACATGTAGAGCATTTTATTAAAGTGTACATTGGTTAGAGTTGTGCAGTTAGAAAGATGGTCTGGATTCAGAGTCAGTTTTGAAGCCCCAAAGCAGTCTGTGTCTCCCAAGAAGGAAGGTAGTCGCAAACAGTCACCTTCTCAGGTCCCAAGCTGTCCACCTGGGGTGTGTGAGCTGCCTTCTTGGGATCAAAGTTGTTTGGAGTGTCCTAAGACTTCCCCAGCGGTGGTTATAGGTTACCTGCTGACTTTACGTTTTCATTCCTGTCTCTGGGTGAGTCTGGCTGCCCACATCAGCATCTCAGCCACCCAGCAAGTGCTCACAGTATATTCAGTACTGGATAGGTGTACTCTCTTTTCACAATTTCATCAATAAATCAGCAAGTTATTGCAACATGTTTGCAAAGGGTGTGAAGGCAAACATTTTTCAATCACTGCTTTGCTCCTGCCAGAGTCTGAGACTCTCCACTTAGACCTTCCTGGGTTTGACTAAGTTTCTGAGTCTTTGGCCAGATAATGTATTCTGGAGTCACCTGAGCTCAGCCCCCTCAGTCAATAACCAAAGACCTACTTGAGTGCTGCCCCTCCTTATCAGCAAGCTCACGCTAATTTTATAGATGTAAAATTTTACAGATCTAAAAATATATGATTAATGTCTGATATTTAGTGAGAGACTTAGAAGAAGACATACATTAAATTATTTCTGGGTATGATTTGAGTAACAAAAGAATTGTGGATCAGGAGTAGCTTTTGTTAGGGGTACTCAGAAAAAAAAAGGGGGAAGGAACAAGGTAATAGGCATAAACAAAAAAGGCAGAGAAAGTTGGCAGGAAAGGAGAGATTTTTGCATTGAAATACTGGAAAGATAAAAGAAGATAATTGAAAGTAGCCTAGGGCCTAAGAACCAAAGTCTGAGGGAATGTGGAGTAAAGAGAGAGATACCGAAGTGCTGGGAAAATGGGAAGTAGAAGGTAGAAGTTAACAGCCCCAGAGTTACAAATCCAGAACGGTATTTGCAGCAAATGCAGGCAGCTGTCAACTGGATTCCATTTTCTCCTTCCAAACTAACAAAATGTTTATTCGTTTAGGGCAGGAATATCAGTTAAAAATTTTTGCCTTCCAGATTAAGAAGTACAAATTGGTCGTTACAAAACAGTCATGGGGATGCAATGTACAGCATAAGGAATACAGTCAATAATAACTACCTGTGGTCTCAGGTAGGTACTAGATTTATCAGGGTGATCAGTTCATTCGTTAAGTTGTATAAATGTCTAATCACTATGTTGTATACCTGAAACTAATATTATATACACTGTATGTCAACTGTAATTGAAAAATTTTTTAATTATTTTTTTAAAAACTATTGCCTTCCTAGATTCCCTTTCAGTTAAGAGTGTGATATGACACCCATGAGATGTAGGTGAATATTCCCATGTTCTGAATATCCCTTTTCTCCGCTAATAAACGACAAAGCCTCCAGGAGAAAAGAATGTTGCTGTTCCCCTTAGCCCTTTCTCCTTCCTGCCTTGTGAGTGGTCTTGACACTATAGATGCCACAGTCACCTTGCAACCACGAGGAAGCAAATCACGTGACAGAACAGAAAGAGCTGAGAGGTGGAAGGTCTGTGATCCCTGATGGAAGCCTTGAGCTGCTGCATTTTTTGTTTTGTTGTGTTTTTTGAATCAGATTGCATGTCTAACAAATAGAGTAAGGTACATTTGGGAAGAGAGCCACCCAGATGAAAAACATACTCGTTTAGAAGAAATTAATATTATCTATAACAAAATAAATTAATTGGACACCTCTACTGCTGAAACGGTGAGAGAAGGATAGCCAGTTAAATTTCCAATGAACAAGGAGTGATAAAATTAACTGTACATGACTCATATTTATTCAGGTAAAATCAGCAAAATAATATGAATAGCATTGCTATTTCAAGTTCAGTCTTTGTTGGTGTATTTTAGTAAACCTAAGAATGATAGGGGCTTTCCTCAGTGTACGTACAAACTGAGTCTGCCAAGTTTTCCTGTTTTTTCTGTATAAGGTTTTAAGTTCTTCCACCTCAAAGAGTACTTCCTTGGGTGTTTTTGAAGAACCTAAGTCTGCATGGGGAAGAATTATTGTGTTATAATCCTTCAGGACTTTGAGCCCAGGGATATACACAGGCCAGCAATCATAATCTTAGAGGCACTGATTCCATTCGCCTTGCAGCTGTTGGAGTTTGGGTGTAACCATTCAGTATTAGCTGGATATGAAACAAACACCTCCAACAATGCTCTTCACCCTGAGGGTTCCTCAAACTCTTTGTTGTCCAGACAGATCCTAATGATATACACCCAAGGTGAGTTATGGAGAATTAATTACAGACTCCTGAGAATGTAAGAATGGGATGGCAGCCCAGTTGTTCTGAATCATGCTATTTCATAGAATCAACCTACTTTAGATAAACTTAGCATTTATTTTTAAAATCTTTTTATTAAAATATAGCTAATATAGAATATTATATTAGTTTCAGGTGTACACCATAGTTATTCAGTACCCACGTGGTACTGTACATAGTTATTACCATATTATTAATTATGTTTCCTATGCTAAAAAAGTGATCACTATGATATGTCCAGCGACCATCTGACACTGTCCCATGCTGTCACAATATTATTGACAATATTCCCTATGCTGTATATTAATCCTCAAGACTTAATTTGTTTTTGTTTTTTATTTTCCAAGTGCAATTTTCATTTCATTGTTTTACTTATTTTTGTATTAGTTTCAGGTGTACAAAACAATGTAATAGTTATACATTTGGACCCCTCACAAAGTGATGACCGCTCCCCCCCAATCTACTACCCCTCTGACATCCTGTATATGTTAAAATTCCTTTGACTATATTCCCTGTGCTGTACTCCACATTTAGTTATAGTTGACTTTCCATATTACTCAACTGCAGCTGCCGGTGTATGGCACAGCGGTCAGGCATCTACTCAGTCTAGGAAGTGGTCTCCCTAATAAGCCTAGTGCCCATCTGGCACCCTACATAATCTTTACAACATTACTGATTATATTCGCCAACTGTATTTCATATTCCTGTGGCTATATTGTGATTACTAATTTGTACTTTCTAATCCTTTTATCTTCTCCCCCATCCCACCCCCTTCCCATCTAGCAACCATCAATTGTTTTTTTCCCCCAAGACTTATTTTATACCTGGAACTTTGAACCTCTTATTCCCCTTTATTTCCCTCCCTTTTTAATTTTTCAATTATAGTTGACTCAATATTATTTTATATTAATTTCAGGTGTACAGCATAGTGGTTAGACATTAGTATAATTTAAGAAGTGATCCCCCTGACTAGTCTAGCACCCACCTGGCACTACACATAGTTATTATCATATTATTGATTATAGTCCCTATGCTTTACATGCCCATGATTATTTTGTAACTACCAGTTTGTATTTCCTAATCCCTTCACCTTTTCACCCTGCCCTCAAACCCATGCTTCATCTATCACCCCGATAAATCTAGTACCCATCTGACACCATACATAGTTATTAAAATATTATTGACTGTATTCCTTACTTAGCATTTATTTTTGATACTGCAACGAGTATGGACATTAACAAACACATTTCCATGTGACTTCCTTTAGAAAATGTATATATATTTGTTAACACTAATATTTATAAAAAGAATATATCTCTCAAATTTGGACAACAAATTGAAAATTGATGTTTTTGTACATCAATTGAGGGAAAATAAAGAAAATACATTTAAAATATATACACAATGTACAAGTGGGTAAAATAAATTTATCATAAGGAAAAACTATCAGTTCTGTTTAAACTATTTGAGGATTATATTAGTTTCTTTTTCAGAAATGTATTAGGTCAACTTAAGTACTATTTATTACAACCGAAGTACCAACACCTTTGTCACTCAGTTTGGAAAAAAGAACATGGATCAGATGTCAGTTACATCTTAACTAAAATAAGTCCTTTCCTCCCATTTTAATAGTTGAAATTTAAGAAAGAAAATAGGCCAGATTAGGAACATGACATGTTCTAAGTGGCAGTGTAGTTCCAAGGAGACCTTTAGGTTTTTTATTCCAAGGGTTGACTCCACACTTCATTATGCAGAAAGTGTTTTTGATCACACGAGACCTTCAAATCTGAGCTCCTTTGTGGTCAGGGGGTGCTAATGACTGTCAGACAGCTTGTCACAGACACTGGATTTTTTTCCTGGCATCCCTGGCTGATTTTCCTTCTATTTGGCGGCTGATGTGATGGTGACTGCCGTACTTCCTATCTGGGAGGCTCCATTTCCAGCAAGCCTTCTTTTACTATCATCTCTAGGTTGTACCTCCATTCCAAGTCCCCCCAGAATTTGTAGCCCTGTGATTTTAATTTGCATTTTTTAAGTTATTTTGCTTTACATGTCTCCTTTGTCTACTTCATGACTCTATATATGATCTCCCCAGGACATCAACAAGCCTGGAGGGTCTGATTCTCTTTGACACAGAGAAGCTCACCAGAGGCCATGCCTCTGAACTTAGTGTGTGGTTCTTTGGGACAGTGTTTCTGTCCCAAGCTCTCCTGCAGACTAGCAAATGCCCTGCATTACTGAGAGGAGAAGAGAAGGAAGGGAGCGGAAAGAAGTGAGACCCAAGACAAGTCACAATACCGGTCTCCAAAGAGGGGGAGGGTGCTAGACAGGAAACCTTTGTCTCTTCAGGTGTTACCCTCTGTTAGAGAAGAGAGCGCTGCACAGAGCTGGTCACCAACCAACATCAACCACTTCCTTTTACCTTCGGACAAAATTATCTTGCATGCAAACAGTAATGATGCTTATAATGATATATGACACCTAAACAACACCCTCAGGTGGTAATCCCAAGTTAGAAGTGTGACAGGGAAGTGCTTCACAAATGTCCCAGCTCAGGGTGCAACCTCAAGCTTGTACCAGGAAGTTCATGCTCAAGTTCAGAAGCTGGGGGCTTTCACTTCCACTCCTCCACCCTCCTTGGCGTGTTCAGGCCTGAGTCTCAGAGAGCTGGTTATTCTGGTTTGTAAAGAGGGCAGTTGTCCACAAGAATAGTTCCAGTGGGGCTGAGAGGTGTCTTGAGCATGGTGGGTGGGCCTCACCCCTGCCGGGGCCTGTATGCGTAATACAGCCTGCCCTGCGCGGGAAGGAGGACGGATACCGCTGCCTCCGCACAGGCGCGTGTGGTGCGCACCAGTGGTGAGCGTACTGGCGGTCATGGATTGGTCGGTTTTGACAGCTGGTGCAGAGAAGAGTATATACACAAGTGAACACGGGGAGGGGCACGTACAAAAGCTGAGGGCATGTAGCACACCAAGGGCTAAGCAGGTGGTGTGGCTGTGCCAGGAAGTCCATCAAAATGGCAAGTGGGGAGTGGAGCCTCAGGCCTTCGGTCGTGGTTCAATCCTAAAACCTGCTCATTGTGCGTCTGTTGCAGACAATGCATAGGAGTGAGTGGGGCAGAAAGTGAAACCATGAGGATGAGTAAGAAGAGGGAGAACAGCATGGGTGAGATGGCGTGTACGGGGAATCAAGAAGGAGTGGCTGGTTGTCACACCACCGGTCCCAAGTAGGCAGAGCATGTGGATGAGAGGTTAAGGCCGTGCAGATACGTAAGATGCTGACTACTTGGGTCAAGGGCGCTGTGATGATCTGTGCTGCCTTTTTACTGGCGTTTTACTCTTTGGAATGTTTATCCCCCACCCCTAACCACCCCAGAATATGAGCTCCTTGTTCACTGCTCTCTCTCCAGCTCGGGAACAACCTGGCACATAGCAGGTACACAACAAATATGTGTTGGATGCATGATTATTTAAACTGTCTGGTATTCCTCACTCTCATTATTGGAGGGATGAAGAGCCAGCCAGCCTCCAAAACCCATTCTGGATGTAGAAGCACTAAGAAGCCATGCATTCCAGTAAAAACAGAGAACCACTCTTATGTTTCGTCCCTTCTCTACCTGTCCCTGGCCCCAACACTGCTTTCCCCCGCTGACCTGAGAAAGGTCTTTTCTGTCCCTGCTGATTTCTAGCACCAGACCTCAACATGATTTCCCCCTCCCAGCCCACCCCAACCTCGTTGTACCACATGGTGGGGTGTCACCCTGCTCTTCCACGCAGGGAGCTTTTCTCAGCACCACTAAGTTTGCTGGTAACTGGGAGTAATTCTTCCCAACACAGAGGAAGCCTAGATGGAAAGCATAAACATGGGCCAGGGATGGACGGGGCTTTCCTGGCGCACCCTTTATATCGTTTTGAATTTCATCCATGATTAAACCATGAACCAGCCTTACTGATTTAAGGCCTTGGCTTGGAGTACAACTTGAAGTATATTCAGCAGACGTTCAGAATGACAGAGTGACTTCTGCAGGAATACTCATCTTTTTTCTCCGAGGAGATGTAGTGTCGGCACATCATCTGGCCATGTAGGATTCTTTACTGTACTTGGGCATGTCTCTTATTCAGCTCATAACTGCAACCCTTAGCTGCTGCCTCATACTTTCTTTGAAATTAGGCAGTGACAAATAAGATAACTCACTATAGATGGCTTTATCCAAAAAAAAAAAAAAAAAAGAATTAGCAAATATGGAGAGTCCACAGTTATGTGTGCCTGTGGTTTCCTTCGGTCCCTTAGATAAGGTGGAATTCTTTAAAAATGTGGAGAGATTTTGAAAACATCGCAATCAAGATTCTGTTCAATCACTAGTATCCACTAGACTGTAAATTTTTTGAGCTATTCCTCTCTACCCAAGCCCCAGGTCTCATCCAGAGCCTGACAGTGGCTTGGTCACAGTCCTCACCAGATTGATAGTGGCAGAGGAATGAAAGCATTCACTAAGCAGTGTGACAGGAAGAATTTGAATAAAGGATTCCTGTTTCCTCTAGTCTAATAAGAGGCAAACAGCTTCATAAATTCACGTGTCATCCTGATAGAATTTGTGAATTCTCCTGAATATTTGGAAATCTGTGATTTCATTTCTCCAACACATAGAGTATACTATGGTTTAGCATCAAATTTTTTGCAGTTCGGTACTTCTCTGCATTTTCTTTATTAACCAATGTGGAGTTCTCTCTGTGCTTTCACTATCGTATCCACGAACCATATTAATAATAAATTTTAAAAGATATAAAGAAAGTGAAGGAAAGAAGACCCTCATGAGGCTAGAAATGGAGGGGAGGAGAGATTATTAAATATGACTAGGTGTGTTTTGATTTGCAAGTGGGCTCGCTCACGTGTGACTGTCTCTTCTCTACTTGTATCAACTTTGTGTTGGCAGAAGGTATTCAGAGCAATACGGGAATGCAAAATCCAGAGATGAATGTACCAGAGGAAGAAAAGATACATTTGGATGTTGCTTTTTTAAACTTTTTCAGTGGGGATCTGATCTTTGCTTGGTCCCATCCCACTTTTTCTGAAGCGTGGCTGAGGACTTACCCTAATTATAAGATTCTGGACATTGAAGCTGCTGTTTATGCCTAAACAACTCCTCAGAATATTGCTGTAATTGCATGCCTTCCTTTCTGAGTTCTTAAAAAATAGGAACATGACTTACACGTTTGGAAAAGGTTAAAAAAAGTGCTTAGTGCTAAAAGAAATAAAGGAAGAGCTTAAAAACTTGCTAGTATTTCACTGTAGTTCTATGGTTTAAGATTATCTTCATTGCAGTAGTAATACCTTGAATTTATAAAATTCTATGTTTTAAGTCTTGTCCTACATACTCCCTCTCCCCACCCCGGAAATATGATGTGTGCTTGCTGGTTACCATTATACCCAATGTGAAGGTAAGAACATAGAAGGGAATTAACTAGCGTTACGCTTTGTATTCTCTTTGTGTCCACAGTCTCTGCGGGACCTCTTCTTGCACTGTGGATTCCGTGAACTCTGACATGTGGGTGGAAAACTGACAAAGCATTATCTTCAGACGAGCCCTCTCTGGAGCTCTCGCCCCACATATCCTCCTGAACGTTGTCCACCAATGTCCCACAAGTACCTTGAAATGAGTAGTTGAAAAGTGAACTCATCCTCTTAACTCCGATCTTTTGTCCTGGCAAATGGCCCTGGTCCCCCAACCAGTCACCCAAGCCAGAGTCCTGGCCTGTACCCTCCGCCTCCATGCTTTCTCTTTCATACCATCTTTCTGTGTTTTCCCCTGCTCTTCCTGCCACGGCTTAGTTCAGCTCTTTATAATCTCTTCCATGGACTACTGACATTATGTTCTGATTGTTCGTCCTGCTTTCAGCCCAGACTAATCCAGTGCATGGCTGCCAGACTGAGCTCTTTAAATCACACATCTCAAATCATTAATCTCCTAATTAAAATCCTTAAACAGCCTCCCATGGACTACAGAATAATATCCAAATTATTTCATGTGGCCTGTATGATCTGGCCCTTGTCCACCTCTTTAGCTTTATAATTCATGGCTCTAATATACCCTACACTCATATGTCTGTTTCACTGAAAGAGCATGTATGCCCTGGCTGCCATCTACTACAGTCTGAAGCAACAAGAAACCTATGATTCCGTTTCTATAATATTCCTGAAGTGACAAAATTACAGAAATGGAGAGTATGTTATGGGGCTAAGGAAAGGGTGGAGGCAGGAGGAAAGTGGGTGTGGCTATAAAATGGCGACAGGAAGGGCCATGCTGGTGACAGAAATGTTTTGTATCTTGGCTGCAACATCATGAATATCCTGGCTGTGATACTGTGCCAGTTTGGAAGATGTTACCATTGCAGGGGAAATGGGTAAAGGGTACATGGGATCTCTCTCTTGCTTTCTGTATTATTTCTTACAACGGCATATGAATCTACGATTACGTCAAAATAAAAGGTTTAATGAAAATATAACTGACACAAATATTATAATAAACATATGTTGGTTTGACGAAATATTTCCAGGACTATTGAAGACTAAATCTTAGCTATATCCCCTCAGACAAGGGAAGCAAAAGAAAAAATAACCATGTGGGACTACATCAAATTTAAATGTTGTTTTACAGCAAAGGAAACCATCAATAAAACAAAAAGTCATCCTACCACGTGGGAGAAGACATTTGCCAAGGAAACATCTGATAAAGGGTTAATATCCAAAATTTACTAAAAAACAAAGAAAACTCATACAACTCAATACCAAAAAAACAAACAACCCGATTCAAAAATGGGCAGGACATGAAGAGACATTTCTCCACAGAGGACATACAGATGGCCAACACACATATGAAAAAAATGCTCAATGTCACTAATCCCTGGAGAAATGCAAATAAAAGCGATGAGATACCAGCAGCACTCTTGATTAGCAATAGTAGCACTATTTATTAGGTACTTAAGAGCTACGTAGCCTTAACTTTCCCAAGCTTCAGTTTCCCTCCTACGTAAAGTAGGGCACTGCTATTTTATAGCAAAACTTCCAACTGAAGCTCTGAGGCACTGTGGTAGGCCAACTGTAGGGTAGGAAAAATGATTCTCCCTTTACTCTTCCAGGTGCGTGGCTGAGACCCCCGGGTAATAAAAGACAGGTTAACAGAAGAAAAAATTAATTATGCTTAAGTTAATTCCGTCAATTACATTTACATTTCAAATTTCATACTAAAATTGATGTAATGAATTAATTATTGGAGCCCTGCAAAGATACCAGACTCAAAAGGCAGCCAGAGGATTGAGGCTTATATATCATCCTGACCTAAGGAAAGGGAGAGGGGTGTGGGGCTTCCGAGGGGGGAGGGAATTTACTAGAAGGTGAGAAGAGGAAATGTCTGGTAAATAAAGGCTGCCCTGCAGATACATCTCCCAGGTGAAAAATTATCTCTGGTAATGGGTCTCTTCCCGTTGCAGACCCACTTTCTAATGTAAACTTTTTTGACAAAAGTGTAACTTCTGTTTTCAGAGCTTCTCCTGTGTTTACAGTTTCTCAAAATAATCTTATGCCAAAGAGGCATGGTTTGGGGTGCCAGAGTCTGCTCCCCTTTACAAATACGTTCTGAGGATGTCAAGATATTGGCTTGAGCCACTGGGCTGCTCCCCTTTGGGCAGCCTCACCTGTCAACCCCAGTGTACAGCAGCAATTACGATTTTGTATGTGGGTCATGACCTAAAAAAGGTCATATGTGAACAGCCAGTGTGGGGTCTGGAATGCAGGAGGCATTAAAAAGCATGTTACTTACTCTTTTGTAAGTAGCATCTCATATTTATTGGGCATTTAGGTACAGTGCCTTATCTCATCTAAGCCTCGCAATGATTTTTTGAGCTAAATAGTATTAGCCACGAAGAAAGCTCAGAGAAGTTTATTAACTTGCCCAATATCTCATAGTCTGATTGATTAACCCAGGGGTTTTCATGCCAAAGCCCAAATTCTTAACATGGAATATTCTCATTTTACTTGAGGCAAAATCTAGTATAATGGGTGAATGAGAAGCCAGCCTTTATACAGATTGGAGAGTCTGAAGGGTGCGGCTCAGGGTAGGTTAGAGACCATAAGAGCTTCATTTCTATTGTCAAATAAATACCTATGAAAAGCGCAAACACCTGTAAAAAGGAACACTTCAGATACTATGGTAGTATGAGGTTGTCACGCGGGCCAGCCTGCGGGGTCTCTAGTTCCACTCCCCACATAAGAACGCAGGATATGGTGAGGCCAAAAGGGAACACCCACGGAGCCATAGATGAGGGAGTCATACCAATATAGTCTCGCTGGCGGCATCCGCCTCTCTGCAATCCACTCTTGCTAGCTCAGCTACCATCTTCTTGCTAGCCCCCATTTTTTCTGTTAGCGTAGCCACAGCAGTTATATTAGTGGCCAACGGCTCACTGGTTACAGCTGATGGCCATCCAATCACAGTTGATGGCCGTTTACTACCTGAGCCAGCACCTTTCCACGTGAGGCCGAGAGCCTGGAAACTGCATTCCTGGCTCTGTCCCCACAGAGGTAATCTTTCATATTCTTTGGGGAAGAATCTCCAGTAACCTCACCCCTGAGACCTCTATAAGACAGACAGGTTGGTGCTTTTTGCAGCCTCACACAGAGGGTAACAAGCAGAGGGGGAAAGACAGAACTCAGAGGAAAGCTAATGCGCTAGTGCTGTTTCCTAGCATGGACAGAGTTCTCATTTGGGATGCCCTGGGACCAGGGAGATGTGAGTGAGCACTTCATAAATATTTGGTCAAAGCAGTTACCATTTCTTTCCAGTTCCTTTCAGTAACGCTCAGTGCCTCGTGCAGATTAACTGGCAGTTTTCTAAGAAATGGCAAAGAGTATGCTAGCTAAGTTAATAGATAATATGCCAAAAGTGGATGGGGAGCCCTGCATAGATTTAAAGTGATAATAGCTAAATTAAATGGAGTCATCAACTTAACGATGAAGAGTTTTTTAATTACCATGCTATGTGAGCAATTTCCAAAGGATTAATGGCTGCTTTGGATATAGAGTGACTAAGTCAGCAGGCTTCTGTTTTCCTTGTAGGTAGAAAACATATTGCCATGTGGATGTTTCATGAGCCATCAGTGGCTTGATTTTCAATAGATGAGTTCCTTTCCTTTGCAGTGAATTCAGTGCAATCCATTTTAAAACAACAGATGCTTATTGAGTACCTAGTATACAAGGTCTGGCAATTAAGTTCACGAACTTGTTGCAATGATGTTGCTAACCTTTTTTTAGTATCAGAGGGATTATTCATTATGAATTTGTACCAACTAGACAAATAGTTAACCAACTATTTAGAAGCACTGAAAAGCCTGCGTGAAAAAGTTAGACGACCTGAACTTTTCGCCAACCATTCATGGCTCTTGCATCATGACAATGCACCAGCTCACGTGGCATTGCCTGTGAGGGAGTTTTTAGCCAGTAAACAAAGAACTGTATTGGAACACTCTCCCTACTCACCTGATCTGGCCCCCAATGACTTCTTTCTTTACCCGTAGATAAAGGAAAAACTGAAAGGAAGACATTTTGACGACATTCAGGACATCAAATGTAATACAATGACAGCTCTGATGGCCATTCCAGAAAGAGTTCCCACCCTGCTTTGAAGGGTAGACTCGCGCTGGAGTCGGGGCACAGCTTCCCAAGGGGAGTACTTTGAAGGTGACTGTAGTGATATCCAGCAATGAGATGTGTAGCACTTTTTCTAGGATGAGTTTGCAACTTATTTGTCCAACCTTGTATGCAAGGCAATCTGATAGACCTGAGAAGAGAAACAAAAGGACGTCTCAATACTTTCTCTCAAGAAGACGGTAAAGACAAACTGATATGTGTGCATACATCACAATCCTCTATGATAGACTAAGATAAGTGAGTGAGCACATCTGGTCCAGGTGGAAAAGCTTTGTCTTGCATTTGAGATGACAAAGTGAGATTCATAAGACTGAACGAGAAGAAGGAATTTCCAAGAAAAAGGAACAACACCCATCAAGGTACCAGGCAAATAATCTTGGAGTATTTTCAGGAAAGAACAAATATTGTGGTTGACAGGAATTAAAGGGGTCCAGGTCTGGTGGAAATAGTCTGTGTTCTCCAGTCCTGTAGCCACTAGCCATCTGGGGCTACTGGTCATTTGAAAGGTGTCTAGTCCAAATAGAAATTTGCTGTAAATGTAAAATACACACCAGATTTTGAATACTTAATTAAAAAATAAAATACATTAATAGTTTTATATTGCTTATATGTTGCAATAATATTCAGATTGTAGGGAAGAAAAATAAATCTATTTTCTCTACATACCTTAGGTTCCTTAGCTGGGCCCTGTAAGTTAGACTGACAAAAGGCAGATTCACAAGAGAAAAACAAACACGATTTTATTAATGCATGCATCGCTCCTGAACATGAGAATACTCAGTGATGAGTAACTCAAAGAGGTTGTTAGAACTCGGGCTTATAGTGCATCTTAATAAAAAACAACAACAAATTCGTGGAGAAGTAACAAGGCAAAGGGAAGGGACTGTCGTGCGGGGTGTCATGCGGGGTCGCTGGTCCCGCTCCCCACATAAGAACACAGGACATGGTGAGACCAAAATGGAACACCCACGGAGCCATAGGTAGGGGAGTCATACCACTACGTTCTCTCTGGCGGCTGGGTTGGAGACACAGGAAGCAGGAGCCGCACTTTCTGCAACCTGCGGTCCACTTCTCTCTGGCATCCAACCTCACTTGCTAACTACAATCTGCGCTTGCCAGCCCAGCCACCATTTTCTTGCTAGCCCCCATTTTTCTGCTAGCGTAGCCACAGCAGTTATATTAGTGGCCAATGGCTCACTGGTTACAGCTGACGGCCAACTAGCCACAGCTGATGGCCATCCAATCACAGTTAATGGCCATTTACTACCTGAGCCAGCACCTTTCTATGTGAGGCCGAGAGCCTGGAAACTGCACTCCTGGCTCTGTCCCCACAATATTATTAAAATTAACTCCACCTATTTCTTTTTACTTTTTGTATGTGACTACTAGAAATTTTAAGTTACTTATGTGGCTAATATTCTTCTTCTACAGGATTGTGCTGGGCCCAGTTACGGCACACCTTGACTATGAGACAAAGCATTGGAAAGGCATTGGATTTGGGCCGTGTGAAGTGGATATGACACCGTAGGCCAGGTAGGGGACATGCTGCCCTTGTGATGATGTTGTAATTGGGAACTAGGACCGATGGTTGGAAAAGAGCTAGAAAACAGCTGCTCTGTTTGAGTAGGTGTTTGAGGTTTTGTGCCTAATGCAAATCAATGACAAAGGCACTAATGATAGTGCTGCCGCCCATGGAAAGTAAAAGGAGAGGCAGTAACTCTCAAGAAAAACTAGAGGTGATCCAGCTCTGGATTTGCTTTGTTTGGATTTTGCAGCGATACCCTGTTAAAGAAAACACCTCTCTCGTTGAAATTTCTGCGGGAAAAACATCGGTTGCTACTACTCTGAGTCTCTCCTGCCTGTAACTTCCATTTTCCCTCTGAAATGGTAGTCTTTAACGGAATTATTGAAATCTGAAGGTCGCCTAAGAACCCAGTTATTGAGTCCTGCCTACTGTTTGAAAGTTACCCTACGTACTTCTGCACAGATAGTGTGATAGGTAGGGGTCTGTTTAAATTTTAGTCTGTACCCAAGGAGATGTTTGTAAACACCTGAAGTATTCTATCATAAGTCTACACTTGAAAGGTAGGCAGCACGTGAAAGATGACACACTCTGCAGCCTCTTCAAAAATTGCTGTCTGAATCTGCACTTAAGGGGATTTTAAGGGATAGTATAAGACCTTTACAGTGGTGAAAAGAATGATTTGTCATCTGAGGAGCCTGGCAGCCTAACACCATGGGAAAGGCTCCTAGATTTATATTTGTCTCGCATTCCCTCTCTTAGTGGAGAATTCTCTTTTGTCTGATCCAATTAGAAACTTAGCTGATCTCCAGTCAGGACATTTTCTCATTTTGCCTGGGAAATAGCCTCTCAGGAAAAGCGCTTGTTGGAGTTCTTAGATGAGCCGGGGGAGCTAGAATTTCACTGAACTTGCAGAGCAGGAAGTATGAGTGTTCGGGAGTCAATTTGTAATAGTTGCACACGTGTCTCGGTCTGAGATTTATCTTCATGAAAAGTTATGAAAAGACCTATAGCTCAGTGACCATACAGCCTGGTTTGCCCAGGAAAGTCTCAGTTTACCCATATGTCCAGACTTAATTATTAATAACACCACCTTTCACTCTTAAAGTGTTTGTGTTTAAATGGTAAATTATATGGTTACTTTCTGTGTGTGCGTGGTGGTTTTAAAATATGTCTACACATTGTTTGATCTTCCTTCCTTCAAGAGGTAAAACCTAATTCCCTGCCCCTTGACTTTAGGCAGGATAAGTGACTGGCTTCTAAGGAATAGAGTAAGGTGGACGTGATTCTGTGTGACTTTGGTGGAGGTCACTGACTCCTTGCTATCTTTTGCATCACTCACTCTGGGGGAAACTAGCTACCACACTCTGAGCACGCTGGGAACAGGAATCTGATACTTGAGTAGAGCAGCTTGCCTAAATTCCTACAGTCAGGTGGTGGGGGAGCCAGCTCTCAACTCTGCCTGTCTGACTCCAAACCCACACACTTAAAAGAACAAAAGTACACTTTACTGCCTTGAAAAGAATTTTTAAAAAATGATATAACAGAAATTTTGACAAAAGGCCATGAACAAACGCAGAAAGACTTTGAAAGAGATAGTAAACCTAAGGTTTTATATGCTGTTTTTAAACCATTTTTGTGTTTTTAGAATGGTTCAAAAGACATGAAATATATTTCAGTAAAATCTCTCTCTCTCTCACCTTTATCCCCAGCCATCTACTGCCTCTTCCTGAAGGCAACCACCATTACTAGTTTCTTGCATATCTTTCCAGAAATATTCTATGCTTGTAGAAGACCATATATACATGTATTCTCACCACCATCATTTTTTCTTACACAAATGACAGCATAGAATAGACGCTATTTGGCACTTACTTTTTATTTTACCCTAACAATGAATTGTAGATGTCATTAGGCATCGGTACATAAAAAAGTAATATTTTTATAGCTACATCATATTCCAGTAAGTTGTGTGATATAATTTATGTAATGACTACTCTTTTCATAATCATTTCAGTTATTTTTCAATCCTTTGTGATTTTAAAAAACTGCTGTAATGAATAACCTTGTTCACATGTCATTTCTAGATGCAAGTTTTTAGCACCGTAGCCCTCCCACCCCTCACTTCCCTGACTTGCTGAAGGGTCAGTCTGAGGGCATTATGGCCTAACTGTTGGCTGGCTCATAGTTAAAATTCCAGTGGATACAGAAACTAGTGGTTTCCTTTTCTGTAATTTTGGGAATGGGATGAGGGCAAAAGAGCAAAAATTTTTTATTCTATTAAATAAATTCATAGGTATCTATCTTCTAACCTACTTTATCAGAAAATAGCTGATGAAATCATTTAAGCTTGGCAGATATTCAACACATTCTCATTTGTCTCTGCATCAAGGAAATAGTGGAGATATATATACAGAGGGTGCCAAAAAATATATACATATTTTAAGACAGGGAAAAACTGTATTAACATTGTAATACTCAATATATAGCAATAACAAAAGATGAATACAAGTCATGTGTGACTTCTGCAATTACAAGAGGTGCTCAAAGTGGTTACCATCAGCGTCCAGACACTTCCGATTACAGCGAACTACTGCTTGAGCAATGCTGACCAAAGTGTCCACTTGTATACATTTTTTTGGCACCCCTGGTATATATCTTTTCCCTCAAACGTCCCCCTTCCTCTCCATTCTCTTTCTACCTGCTCCCTTTCTCCTCCTCCTTTAGTTGCCCAATTGTCCTGACTTGAAAGCTGGGGATCCTCCCTGCTTCCTCCCTCTCTCTCGCCTCTGAGTTGTGGTGCAGTGGTCAGAGGAGCTGGAAGCAACCCTACATGCCCATTCTTGATTGCCAGGACGGTGGGCCCACGGGGATGGGAGGTTCCTCAGCAGAAGAGGCTATGCTCACACCAACTGCTCAAGGGGACAGTGCCCTCCTCCCACGCCTTCCTCCCAACATGTAACTTCCCCTGGGTCTGAGGTGTCTGTGTGGACAACTGGCGTTCCCAGGCAAGTTTTGTAAACAGCAGCTTCCCACAGTGTCTCCCCCTCACTCTACATCAGGCAGCTTTCTCACATCTGCCCTATAAATAGGAAGGATATTGATGGGGTTCAAGACACACTACCCCAAAATATGGCACCTTGGCATATTGAATATTTTTTAAAAAGCTAAAGGAATGTGGGAAAACAGCAGAAGAAGGGAGATCATTCTGACCTCCCCACCCCCTTCTCCCCTGAAACAGATCATAAAAACCTCACAGAGCGGTGCCCTCCTGAACCCTGGAGGAAAGACTCATCCTTGCTTCCAAAGACCAAGTGAGATCAAGATGAATCCTAACACACGGGCCTTGCTAAGTTCCCCCCAGTTTACTACACTTACCTCACACTCCTTAACCTATTAGAGTTCCCCACAGCTGGTCATCAAACCTACAAAACAAATACTCAGGTCTAACTGTTTCTTTGAGTCTTCGTTTCCTTATGAAGGCTCCCATGTCACATAAAACTTATATTGAATAAATTTCTGTGCTGTTCTCCTGTTAATCTGCCCCTGTCCGTTTAATTTTCAGACCTAGCCAAGGAGCCGAAGAGGGTTGAGGAAAATCTTTTTCCTCCCCTGCAATATCAGGGGCACAGTTTTCTCCAACAGAAGGTAGGCCCACATTGCATGTCCAGCAGAAGCCCTGCCCCGAGCTCCTCTCTGTGGGATGCTTGGAGAACGGAAGCCTCCTGCTCTCTCTTCCCTTGAGAACCAAGCCTGGTAATTCTTCCCTCCCCCGATAAAGCTTCTTCCTTGACCCACGCTGTCTGCCATGGTAGAATTTGTCCTGAAACCTGACGTGAGATAAATGGTGACCACCAAGAGACCATCTTGTGTGACAGGTGACCAATCAGTCCCCAAACCCTCCTGATCCTATAGTAGCTTTTTTATTGAATGAGCTCGGCTTGTAGATGCAAGCAGAGTGCAACATTTTTCCTTCTCACCTCTCCCCCTCAGATTCATTCTAGGCCAGCCCTGGAAGAAATCTCAGGCAAGTCTGTCTGTCACCTTTCTGGTCACTGCCACATAATGAAAAGTCCAGTCCAGCCCAGCCGAGCCACTGTGGGGCTGGAGGGACTGGAAGTCACTGTTGCCTGAGTCACAGCAGCTGCCTCCACCCACCCTCCTATCACCCTACTCTCTCTCTCCCCACGGTGGGAAAAAACTCAAATAGCCCCACACCTTTCGACAAAGAGTAGCAAGTGCCCGACTGATCCCAGAGCAGCATCCTCCCGAAATCCCAGGGATAATAGAAAGATACAGGGTGAGAAGCTGTGCCCTGTCCTGGATAAAACCAGGCTCCTTAGATCAGATCATGTCAACGTGAGTAACTGATAAGAATACTTCGAAGGGCAGACAGCTGAATACTCATAAAGCCTTCTCCCTGTTGGTGAAAGGACAATGAATGAATGGTGAGCGCTTCCATGGTAATTTCAGAAGTGTAGAAAGTAAGGAGGAGGAAGATGGATTCCTGTGTGGGGTATATGCCCCTCGGGACACATTCAGAATGAAAGTGCCCACGTAAGACTAGCACAATCCATCCACTCTACAATGTTTTAAACACTTACCAAGGATAACAGGGACGTACCAACTGCAATCAAATCGGTTCAGCTCGTCACAGGTCATGGAAGCAGGGGTGTTCCCACCTAGGAGTTTTAGGAATTTGCTGTGGTATTTCAAGCAGAAAATCTGAGCTTCACATGAGCACATTCAACTTTGGAAAAATTACATTATTTAACCTAAAATACTTTATGCCTCTTAAGTTGCCAATAAAATAGACCTTGGAGTTACTTTAATGCTTTTCTTTCCCCAGCAGGAACTTTGAATCCAAGCAGTAAATTAAAAGCATTCAGAGAGACACTGCTGGCTCTTTGTAGAAAGGTTTCTATTCAACTAGAGAAGTCTCCATAAGAGGCTGTTTAAACAACTTGTCAAGCATAACCCCCCCAAACTCATTTGCCAGAGTAGTTGGCACGAAGCAGGATACATAGGGGTGTACTTTAAAAAAAAGAAAATCCTGACTCTGGCTGATCAAGTTTCCTGATTCCTGATGGGAAATCTTCCTAAAATTCACTTTCTTGCAGTGTTAACATGTTCTAATTTGGTTCGATCTCTTACGATTACACACAGAGAGAAAAAAAAAAATAGCACTGCTTAATAGGAACCTGGATACATTTACAATTTTTGTCTAGCTTCTAAAAAGGCCCCAGAGAAAAAAGGAGTAGCATTTCTTCTGTTTGGGGATTTTCTCTAAGAACTCAGACTGGTGCGTGATTTGGTAAATAAACAAACCTTTGTATCGGTTTCATTATGGGTGGAAACCGTAGATTACAAAAACTAAAAGCATTGCAACTCAGAGACACTCCTTTCTCCCTTGCAATTTGACGTTGTACGTTATGAGTGACGAATAATGTTATTAAAATTTCCTCGCATTCTTAAGGGTATTTCAGTTATCACGGTAGGCGAAACAACCATCAAATTCCCCCATTCTGAGTACCTATCAGTTGTGAAGTAGATGTAGCAAAGGAGACATATGCTCTTTAGAAATATTAACGTCAAGAGTTAAGTGGCTTCTAAATTCAACATAGAATAAACGACTGCATGCTTCCTGCTACTCACATGGGGTTTGTTTACTCAATTATTTTCATGGGAGTCTCATAGAAAATTCACAGTACCGTCACGTGAGATTGTATATGTAGCAGGTCAGAACTCATCCTTGTGTATTTATGTGTGTAGAATGCCTGTATATGTTAATGAAAATTATTCACTATAATGGAGGGAAAAATGCCATTTCACTGTGTGTGGGCACTCGCCCGATCAAAAAGGGACCCCCAGCTTCCTGTCCCCTACTCTATGCATCTGTCCACATGGCTAACGTTTAATATGTATATTTTTCACATCGTAGAAATTCTTAATCAGCCTGTTTTATTTAGATTGCATATATCATTATATCTGACATTCTTCTAACTACTGTGTAATCAGTAAGATTCCTATCTTTTAAAGAATTACTGCTTAAGACAAAAAATTCCCATTCAGAGAAGAATGACCTATATCCTACATAAGGTGGTGGTCATTTTATTTATAGGATTTTTAAAACAAGTACATTTTTAATAAACTAAGTTGAATAAAGACACAACTAACCACTGTGCAAGAAAAAAAATGTCCAATCCAGAGTAATAGTGAAATTCAAAAGTCCCTTTTAATTTATAACTTGCCCTTTCCTGGGTCCAGCCTCGTTCATGCTGAGAAATGTGCAACAGAGAGGACAATTTAGTTTTAGGCTATTTCTTTAGTGTTTGTTCTATCTCCTTCCCACCATTTAGATACTGTTTCGGGCCCCTCTCTGGATAGGGCACCAGAAGATTGGAGATTAGAGGAAAGGCACAAAATGTTTAACTTGAACAGTGCTGCTGTAATCATTAACCGTGTCCCTGGGGCTCAGATGATAAAAGCCAGAGCCAGCTGGCACTCCTGTGTGTTCTTTGGAGATTCCCCAGTCACTGAGGAGTCTCTCACCTGACAATTTCTGGAAGCAAGTGATACCTTTTCCAGGTGTCTGCTTGTGAGTTCCCACTCAGCTCCAGGTTCATTCAATGGTTGGAATCACTCTCCAACCCCCAGGGTCCCACCAGGTTGCCTATTTGGATGGGGGTTCCTCTTAAAATAACCCGATCCAGCTACTATTTCGTGGTCCCCAGCCCACGAGTCATTCCTCTCCTGCCATACGGTGAAAACACAGGCTGTTCCTACGCAATCATCTCTCCTCCAGCTGCTGCACCAGGCGGGGCCAGCTCCCACCACAGCCTCCTGGCTTTAGCTTCCCAGGCAGGAGGCAAGCGACGGTTCCAATGACTATCAAACTTCAAGAGAACACGTTCAAGCACTACAAATGTGGTTTTCTCTAAGCTCTTCTCATTAGCTTAAAGTAAGGAGGAAACACCCCTCTCTGCAACCCTGTTTTGAGGAACACACCAATACCTCTCTGCAACGAAACCCACACAGGAGGCTCTTCAACCTCCCAATGATTCTTCACCTTCTCTTTTATAGTCTGGAGGTGAGTGATGGGCCAATGCTGGCAAAACCATTTCACATTCTCTTCATGTGCTCTGCATAGGCAATCCACTACTTTGCTTTGGAATGAAGGAGAGCTTGGCACTTACTGTTCTGTCCTCGAAATTAAGGGGCCTCTGCTGAAGTTTCAAGATACTTGTTACACTTTATGTTCTCAGTTCTTTGGTGGCATTGTTACCATCTATGTGTAAGGAGTTTGTAAGTGATAGAGAGAAGCAGCAGTGTATGTTTGACAAGGAGATGATGTACCTCCAGCTCAGGATATGAGTCTAAGGGGAAGAGTCAGCCCTTAAATGCAGGACCCAGATTTCTTCCATCTCTGTACTTCTCTCCATCCAGACTGCCCTGATCTGATTTGGCTTTAAACCTCATTATATCTTGCCCAGGTTGGGGCTAATCTCTCTAATTACTAATCTGAGATATCGGAAATTTATCCCTTCCTCTGCTCTCATCAAATTGTCTCTAATATATCACTGTATTCATTTCCTAGGGCCATTGCAACAAATGACTGCAAACTTGGTGGCTTAAAACAACAGAACCTCGTTGTCTCACGGTTCTGGAGGCCAGAAGTTCAAAATCAGAGTGTCAGAGAGTTGGTTCCTTCCAGAGGCTCTGAGGAAGAAACCATCCTGTGCCTCTCTCCTCACCTTGGCTGGCCCTGGCCATCTTTGGCATTCCTTAGCTTGTAGACATCATCCCAACTTCTGTCTCCATCTTCCAATGGCCTTCTCCTCTATGTCCGTGTCTCCCATCTCCTTTCTCTTATAAGGGCACCCGCCATTGGCCTTAGACCCACCCAAACAATCTCATCTTGAGATCCTTAACTTAATTACATCTGCAAAGACCCTATTTCCATGTACGGACACATCCGCAGGTACGGGGTGGGGACTTGAACATCTCTTTTTGTGGGGATACCATTCAGTCACTACCATCACAAAGGGCTTCTGCCACACAGCCTCCTTCTCGTCTACTCAGCACTCACTATCTGGCCTGCAAACAGAAAGGACGAGCATGCTTCTGAAGGACTCAGATACACACTGACATAAACTGTTTCTCCTTACATAGACTAAGTACATCAGAATGGGGATTGGAGAGCGTGGCGGGAGGAGGGAGCTGGTGCAGAGGCCGTCTCAGGGCGAGCGACAGCCATCAGCAAGCAGCGGCCTCAGTAAGCAGCCTGTGTAGGTTAGTACTAATCCATGCCCGGTACCCCCGCCCAGCACACAGCACTCCCCACACACACTACACACATTACACAGCACACACACACACACCACGCACATCACATACCACACACCATACTCCATACATACACACACGCACCACATGGTCACACACCACACACGCACTATACACTACACACACGCACAGTACACAGCACACACATTACACAGCACACACTTCACGTACCACACACACATTACACACTACGCACATTACACATCACATGGTCACACACCACACACATACTATACACACACAGCACATACCCTTCACATGCTCATACACATCCCACACAAACTTCTATACAGGGACGCTGGGTTGGAGGTAAGGCTCTTGGTCACACGATGTGATGGTGACATGAAGAGAAAGCTGGCTTCCGTGACCAAGGGGAAACATGCGCCCTGTGAGCCTTGAGAACTGCCACAAAGCCACCTCCTCCCTCCTTTCCTGGTCTCCTGTTCGTTCAGTACATTGTCCTGCAGTGATCTTCCTAAAAAGGAAGGTCAGTTTAGGAAGGATTTTCCTAAACTTGACCTTAATGTCCCTCTGGTTTAAACCCTTCAGTGGTTTTGTAGAACCTTCAGAATGGAAGTCTCCTCATATCCCCCCCACTGCTTAACATTTTGGTGTATTTATTTCCAGAGTTGGAAAGGTAATTCTATTTCTGTTTGCTGCTTTAGGGAGGACTGTAAAACAAAGATGATACTATACTTGTAATTTTGCATCTGGCTTTTTTTTTTTTTTTTTTTTGGTAATGTCTTAACATAAACTTTTTTCATATAATGTCATAACCTAAACATTTTCCTACATTATTATAAACTCTTGGTAAACATTTAGTGGCTGTTATTTAACTTTTTGTATCTTAAATCTGCACTACTTTTTTCCCCCCTTAACTTCCTGGTTCCTTCTAAAGGAAAAAGGATGATGAAAATAAAAAGTTCAGAGGGATAGTGATCTCCCACCATTTCCTGCTCAACCAGAAATTCAAGTACTGGAAATCTGAATCTCTCCGATTCTCTAGCTCCTCATTTGTTAAACCTATTTTTAATGTGGCTCTGAGGATTAAATGAGCTAATCCTCCGTAAATTCCTACACATTCCTACAGATGGTCGGCACTCAAATTGGGTAAATTTTCTTCCCTTCTCTTTAAGCTCTGCATTTAAGATGATAGCCAGGTCAGTCCCAGGGGAGCCGTGGGTCAGCAACTCAACAAGGGACCTCCTATGTCCACAATCTCATTTGTCAGATCAAAACCTTGCTCAGAGCTCCAAGGCTTAGCAGAGTGACAGAACCACAAGCCACTTCTCTGACTTCCAAAGTGGATTTTCCCTCTTAGCTGGTATTTAAATCTAAAATAAAAGGAATTTACCATTCATTCAGACATTCACAGTTGAAAGCTTTATAAGGAAGTTCTTAGTAAGCATCCATTGTATTATCCCCAGAGTGACAAATTATTTTACACTTACACAAAACTTTCTTATTGGGGGTGGCAGAAAGTGGGGAACAAGTGGAGGTGGTGTGTGATATAGTCCCAGACTAAATCCTTCCTCCCTTCTTTTCCCCTCCCCTCCTCTCTCCTCCCTTCCCCTCCTTTCTTTTCTCCTTCCCTCTCCTCCCCTCCCATCCTTTCCTCTCCTCTCCTTTCCTTTGCTCTCCTCTCCTCCCATCTCTCTTCTCCCTCTTCTTTTCAAGGGCTGTGATAATTGGATTTCTGCTACTGTTAGGAAATTATGGAGTGATCTGTTCTGTGCCAGCTGGGGGAAAGACTGGGTCAGTGGCATCGCAGGTTGGAAGTGCAAAGGGCCACTCTTGACCAAGTTATTCTGGGCTGTTCCAGCTCCTGTGCCAGCTTCCCTTTGACACGTTTATGAGGTTGATGGAGAAGTTAAATAGCCATCAGCCTAGCTGCATATCCACGCAGGAACTGGCTTGGAATATAGAATCCAGGATAAAAATAAAAAGGCGGCTGTTGTGCCAGTATTGTGCTTCCCTGGTCCCCTTAAAGACTAATGACATGTTCCTGTTGGCCTGTGGATAATTATTACTCTTTCTGAGAGGTGCCCTGGGAATCCAGAGCATGGAGAGGAACCAACCCTGGCAGAAGGCCACAGCGAAGGGCAGAACGCTGTCTTGGAGTCACCACTCCTCTTAGGGCCTCTGATCCCTCACCTCTAAAACGACTCTCCTTGGACTCTTTTCTCTTAGCTCATGTTGTTTCAAGGAACAAATTGTTAAAGTAGCTGTTTTAAGAAGGCAAGGGTTAATGTAACACTGGGGGGCACTGGAGGTAAAAGGCAAGGGCATGCAGGGCAGCTTCAGGATCCATCCTGTTCATCCTGGGAGCCCCACTTCCGTGTTTGTGGTTGCTCCGGTCCCCACCCTCTCCTCCCAGCTGCCTTGGCTCCCACCCTGCATCTGTTCTGCTCCAAATAACTCCTCCTGTTTGCACATAGCTTTCGGCTGCCATGGCCCTGATTCAAGCTCGGTCGTTTTACTTTGAAGTCTATTACCAACTGGTTAGTCCTATATGTCTCTTAGAAAAACCAATTGACCCAGTGTTTGGGGGTTGAATTGTGTACCCCCAAAAGGATATATTCAAGCCTTCTTTCCCAGTACCTATGGATGTGATCTTATTTGGAAACAGAGTCTTTGCAGATGTAATCAAAATAAGATGAGGTCATACTGAATTAGAGTGGCTCTAAATCCAATATGACTGGTGTCCTTAAACGAAGAGGTCAAATTTGGCCGCAGAAAAAATGATGCACAGGGAGAAAGCCATGCGACAACAGAGGCAGAGATTGGAGTGATGCACCAGCAGTCATGGAACAAACAGGATTATTGGCAACCACCAGAAACTGCAAGAGGAAGGAATCTCTTCTCTAGAGCTGTTGGGGCTTGATTTCAGACCTTTAGCCTCAGAATTGTACAGAATAAATTTCTGGGTTTTCTTTTCTTTTTTTTTTTTTAGCCACTAAGTTTGTGGTAATTTGCCATGGCAGTCCTAGAAGACTAATACACTCAGCTTATCTTTGAGGGCCAAGCCAACCTATGAATGTGGCCACCTCAGGGGGACTATTCATTCACTCTTTGCCTAGTCAGCCATGGCTAAGAGGGCAATGCCATTCAGTCGTGGCCACTTAGACAGCAAAGATGTAGCCACAGCAATTTCCTGTAGAAGGAGGCATGAGTGTAGCTAGGTATTTGCTGCTGTGACCTCTCCATTACAACGTAGGTGACTTTTAAATTAATTTTCTTTTCCCACGGTGCATGCTGCCCAGGATTGCATGCCATCTCTGGCTGTATTTTAGTCCAAGGAATATTTTTGTTATTTTTTTTGTTTTTGTTTTGCCAAGACAGTATTCTTAGTATAAATTAGTTTCCCATCTTCAATTCCTGAGGGAGGGTTTCTTCCAACAACAGGTATGTTGGTTTCTGTCCACAACTGCTCTTGTTCACAGGGGAGCCCGGTGGCAATGCACCCACGCTGGCTGGCACCGAGGCAGAATGGTCCTGGGCCAATCTTGAACGCGTGTTTACCTGGCGCAGCCAGAGGCAATTACCATTTTTAAGGAAAACTGATGATCTTACCCAGAAAATTGAATAAATCTACAGTCATGTCAAGTGAAATATAGAAAAAAAAAAAAGAAGTCACCAATGTCCATGACCTAAGGGATTGAAAACTTGATGGGCCGTGGTGACAAGAATGAGAAAGAAAGCAGTTTAAAACCAAGACCATGAATGATGAGTGTGTGCAGGATTTTCTCTTTGCTGCCCAAACAGTGTGTGCTTCCAGGGTGGAGATGGTATTTTAACACAGTAGACAGCCTAAAACTCGCGAGAAAAAAAAATAAAAAAAATTTTTGTGGAATTAAGTTTTATCTTAATGAACAAATCATTTTGATATATTAGAACTATATATTTATGATGGTGGCCCTGAATATTTGTTCAAAACACTGATTCTTAATTTAAGAACAAAATTAGAGACTGTAAGTTTCTGATAGTGTTGGCTAGGGTTTACCTTTGCTGCTAATCTTGACATAATCTGCTTGCTTGTGTGTTTTAAATAACTTGTTTTCATGAATGTAAACATACCTATTTACTGTAGAGATTTAGGATAGAAACTTGTCTTAAAACATTTTTATGCCAATGGTGTCCCAGAAATGATTCTTTGAGTCAGATCTCTGCTTAAGATCTGTCCCTGTTAGTGCATTGTTTTTTCATTCCACTGCCTGAAACTCTAGCTTTGCTCAAACCTTAGCACTGTCAGCCCCTCCAAGGAAACTGTTTACTCACCCTGCTTCCTCTATTAAGATAACTCTTTGCAAAATCTGTCAACTTAACAGGAATGTCTTACATTGCCTGTGCATGCATCTTATGAAAAACCTTCAGAAAGATCCCCATATGAAGTTGGGGGCTCCTTGACCCCCATTGTCAGCGTTGTTCCTTCTCTCTGGGAAGTAGATGGCATTAGCTGACTGATTTATTGTCTATTGTTCTTAAGCAAGGTACAAGATGAGTGTACTGCCTCTTAGAGGTAACTACATTCCTACAAAAGACAGGAGATGTCATGTCTGCAAATTTCCTGTCAGAAGTCCCTCTTTGTTCAGAAATAGTCCTTGCTTCTTTTTAATGTTTTCATTTAAAGATAGGAAAAAAATTGTCTATACAGTTTCTCATATGAGGTGAGAGATTTGTATTATTATGGCTCTGAGGAAGGTGATAAGAAGGGTTGATCATTTTTACTCCAATATATACCTCCCATGTAATGTACACCCACAGGGACATGGCTATGGCTGAAGGGCACGTGTGGCACTTGGGGTTATGAAAGTTCATTGCCAGGCCTTGGCCTTCAGCCACTTGTATTAGCCCACATCTAGGTTCCCACCCTTCAGTGTTCTGACCGTGCTTCTGCCTTTAGTCTACAGCACCTGAGGGTGGGAGGTGGTGGCAGGTGTTCTTTTCCTGTGAACCTTCCACCACTGCACCCAGGATGGTCACCTCGTACCCTCCACAGACTTGGCACCCTTTGTCATTCAGCTCTAGGGATGGCTGCAACGGTCCTTTCCAAGGACTTCTGAGTCCATTTTCCCACAATGCAGATGGGTTCTTCTGCTCAAGGTCTTCCCTTGCTTTCCATTGGTGTGGTGACACCATACTCTTATGGATTGAAGAATATTCCTGGAGTGAATGGGATTTCCTGTCTAGCTTTGTCCACACGTCCTTCTCCTGCCCTCCTTGTTAGTGGTGGGATGTGGAAGGAAATGGTGCAGTTAACATTGAAAGAGATCATATTCTAGAAAAGCAGTGATTACAGCCTAAAGAGTTCAAGAGAAGGCATGGTTGGAAGACATATCGTTTATTCTACATTTATGCTATAAAATTCCAAGTGATAAATTTAACGTAACCAGAAACGGAGTTATCATTCACATTTTCTTATGTATTCTGGGTGAGACCTGCATTTGTAGTCATCATCAGCAAACGGTAACAAACTCTGAGAGAGCTGTTGGAAGACAGTATTCATGGGCAGCATGGTGGATGATACCATATCATGAGTAATGATGCAACAAATATCACTAAATCGGTGGTTACAGGGAACTACCAAGGCAAGAATATCTATGTTGTTTCAATGCTAACAGGTTCTGAAGAGCCATAGCATTGTAAGAAATTGGCCAGAAATGGTACATTTGACAGTAGAGAGATCTGAACAGGGAGAGATATTACAAAGGGTCTTCATGTGTGCTGATTGAATCAAACAAATACATAAATACTTCTTCTCTACCATTACTCTAAATATTCATTGATAGATGAATAATGATATCTTACATGGGTCTATGAATTTTGTAATACATTTTTTTTAAAAATACATTTTTAAATCAAATTGTTTATATTGACAGGGATCCTGCAGAAAATGTTTGCCCAGGACCTTACACAGCCTATCTTTACCCTATCTTCACTCATCTTTCTTGGGAGAAAGAGGTCAAACAGCTACTTTGCAAGAGTAATTGTTTGGTCTATGACCTAAATCTCATATTATCCCTTTAGTCATTCTTCGTCATTTTTGTATGCTTCGTCTCTCCCTCTCTATCACTTCTTTTTCTCTACTAAATACACAGTCAAGTTCCTCTTTTCCTAGCATATCCTCTCTTTGACATTTCTATCCCAGTGACCCACCGCACCAGTGCACTTTCTTTTCATCATGATACTTTTTGAAAGGACAATTCACAACCTCTTCACCCACCTGCATTAATCTCTTGCAATCTAGGTTCTATTCCTGTTTTGTCCCTTTTTCCCCCTTTCCCTCTTCAGGCTCTGTTCATGTGTGTGTTTTTTTCAGTTACTCATAAGTAAGTCAGCAATGACTCCTGTTATGAACTTTAGGTATGTGTTTCTAGCTGCCCAAGTCATTTCTTCCCTGAGGTACTTACGGTTATTGAAGTTAAACAAACTGAAAACCATATCTACCATTAAGCCCCATCCATACCTTACTACTTGCATCTTTCCATTTTCACCAAAAAATGCTACTACTCACTTTCCTATTTTAATGGTTGTTTTGGATATGTTTTCCTCCTCCCTATTCCTGAGTTCCTAAATCCACCGCCTCTGAAAGGTTGCTAATATTTGGTTTAATACTCATTTCCTCTGCAATTATATTTTAGCCAGTGTTTTCACTTATAGTCTCTTTTCTTCTTTTGCTCCTTTGTTCACCGATATAATTGGTTATTAATATTGATCATACATGTAAACATTCCTCAATGATTTCCAGATTATTTTGGGAAGGTAAACGTAGTAAAATAAATAAATAAATAAATAAATAAATAAATAAAAATTTCTGGAATATAAGGGATGAAGATTCTATGGCTTTGAATTGTGGGTACTTAAAAATGCCCTCAGGCATGTCAAGACTGGAGAAATATTAGTTGCATACCATTTTCTCAGTAACCATTGTCTGTGTTACCCAGGGCCACCAGTGGAGTCAGAGTTACTAGCAGCTCTTTTCAAATTAAAAGCAGTCAGATAAAATCACAGCACATAGAAAAATAAAGTGTTCTCTTTTGCAAGGTTAGTATTTGCATTTAAAACAAACAAACAAAAGGACTCAGTGGCTAGCCCAGAGACATTGTTTATTACAAAGAATAAATGGTTAACTAGTAGAATTTCAGAGAGCAATGACAGGTCGACAGAGAAAAATGTTCTTTGGGGTGAAACTTTTGAACTCCTTAGATCACACAAATAGATGACGCTGTCACGTGCCTATTCACAAAAAAAGTCCCAACCAAGAACAGGAGCCAGTCAGGCAAGCCTAAGAGAGAATGTAAAAGGACCATTTAAGCCCCACTTAGACAATCGACTCATGTCCAATTATTTTGTCATTAAATGCCTATGTATCCAACTAAACAGAAAGCTTCAAAGTCGATAGATTAGTAGATTAATTCACCCGACGTCAGAAGTAAAGAGAGATTATTGGAAATGGGGCTTTCTTACTTCTTACCATCCTGCTTGGAGCCTTACTCCCTCTGAGACTGACATCTAAGGCCACCTTGTATGAAATCACATGCCAGCATATCATGCTTCCTGGAAATGTGTCTTGCTGTCACATTGTAAGGGGACATTCTCCAGGTGAGGGTGATTGAAACACTGAGAAATCAGAGCAGAACAAGACTTGGTTGGAAATATTTTGATGAGTCAATTGTTTAATTCTTATTCTCTCCATAATTTTCTTTTTCCTTACCTCCTTTCTCTGCCCCATCCCTGCTCGTAACAGGTTCTGTGTTCCATTGTCTCCAAGGGGACGTGTAGAGGGGTGGAAAGCAGAAATCTGTGGAAGCTTGGAGACTTCTTGGATTTCTTTTCCTGGAAGCTTTTATCAGCTGAGGAGATTAGGTCTTGAGGGGAAGGGGCAAGGCTGTGGTGGGAGAGAGACTGAGAAGTGCTGTGCTGTGTCTCGAGGAGAGCTGAGACGGATGGTCTTGGATGATCCGGTCATGGTTCTGCTTCAGGGAGGTGTAGTAAGGAGGTTATAAGGCCACTGGAACATGGCTGTGGAAGAAGTCTGGTCTCTGGGATCCAAGCTGTATCACCAGGAAGATTTCTGTGGTCTAAGAGTAGAATGGAAATGAATCTGAGAAGGACCAGGCCTGAATTTACTGCCAGGTTAGCTTCGTAGGGACTCAGAATAAACACTAAATTCATCTATTTAGAAAAGCAGAGATGAGATTTCTCACATACTTATCTTTGTGAACTGAGGTTTATATCGATGTATGGGTATAGGCCTCTCTGAATACACCCTGAAAGCTTACGGCTTGGGGCAGATAGTAGGTTTGTCACTAGAAAACATTTTGACAGAGGCAGTCAGAGAATTCCTTTCAAGGCTACTGACCAGTCAACTAAAAGTGGAGTGTCATTTTAAGGTTTTCCTACCTTCGGAGTAGGTAGTGACCCAGCTGCTGTGGCTAGAAGGATGTACGGGAGAGAGCCTTTTCTCCAGAATATACATCTATCACCTTCTGACTGCTAATAAATGGTTAGTACATTTTGTTCTTGATTTTAAGTTGTCAAGACCTAAGTTTCAAAACTACCAATCATTTAAAAGATCTTCACCATAGTGGGCAGGATTTTCTAACCTCCCATCTCATTGAGAGCAAGTTCCCTGGGAATGGGAGGAGGAGGACGCAGAAGTAGGAATTCCCATTAGGAAGGGCCACTGAGGTGGGACCTGCTATCCCTGAGGCCGATGTGAGCATAGGGGGGTGGGAAGAGGTCAGGCCTTACCCCAACCTTTCAGAGCCGTGACTCTGTAGAGGAATTCCCTGACAGGAGTCTCCTTAAAAATGCCAAGTGGTCCACCCCCGGGAATGCCAGCTTCATCTATAGAAACTAAGGCCAGTCAGTGTTCGAGAAAGACGTGGCAGCAACCAAGAGAAAGGGACGACCTTGCCCTGGGTAGAAGCATTCCTTTCTGCATCCTCACCAGTCACCGAGCCGGGTGTGTGAGAGCAGGTCCTGCCCTCCTCCATTCCCGGCCACCACTCAGCCTATCTTGGAGGAGGAGGGAGTAGATTGACTATGATATTACATTTTATAAATTAGGATTTTCGTTGCATAGGAGATTGAGATTTTATAAACGGACATGACCAAAACATAAGAATTAGAATCATAAAGAATGGGTGGAAGTTAGGTTGAGATATTGCTAAGTTATCCTGACTTGTTAATAGGTATGGATGGGGGACAAGGAAAAGGGAAGCTGATTCAACACAGTACAGTTCATGGTAGATTTGG
Organism: Rhinolophus sinicus; assembly: GCF_036562045.2. Classification (NCBI taxonomy): domain Eukaryota; kingdom Metazoa; phylum Chordata; class Mammalia; order Chiroptera; family Rhinolophidae; genus Rhinolophus; species Rhinolophus sinicus. The sequence continues at coordinate 88,112,846 of NC_133758.1, forward strand.
GAAAAATAGAAGTTATGTTTTGTTTACATACCAGTGAATTGAGCTTGCTCGTTCAAAATAATTATGTGTATAAGCAGTTTAATTACTTTTTTGTCTTTAGTCTATTTTTCCATTGGGCTGTTCTCTTTATTCATTGATTAATTAAGGGCTTTTATATACTAAGGAAATTCACACTTGGTCATAGGTTGGAAAAATAATTTTTTCCCTGTTTGTTATTTGTGCTATACTTTTTTTTAAAAAGATTTTATTGGGGAAGAGGAACAGGACTTTATTGGGCAACAGTGTATACTTCCAGGACTTTTTTCCAAGTCAAGTTGTTGTCCTTTCAATCTTAATTGTGGAGGGTGCTGTTTAACTTCAAGTTGTTGTTCTTTCAGTCTTAGTTGTGGAGGGCGCAGCTCAGCTCCAGTTCCAGTTGCCAGTTGCTGGTTGCAGGGGGCGCAGCCCACCATCCCTTGCAGGACTCAAGGAATCGAATTGGCAAACTTGTGGTTGAGAGCTGGCGCTCCAACCAACTGAGCCATCTGGGAGGCAGCTCAGCTCAAGGTGCCATGTTTAATCTTAGTTGCAGGGGGCAGAGCCCACCATCCCTTGCGGGACTCGGGACCTTGTGGTTGAGAGCCCACTGGCCCATGTGGGAATCGAACTGGCAGCCTTCGGAGTTAGGAGCATGGAGCTCTAACCGCCTGAGCCACCGGGCTGGCCCCAGTGTGCTATACTTTTTAATGAATTTTTTTCCTGTAGTATTTTTTTTACATAATTAATTTGGTTTTATTTTCCTTTCTGGATTCTGATGTTTGTATCTTGCTAAGGAGAGCATTCCTCACCCTCAAATAATAAATAGTTAAAAAAAAATCATTCGTGATTGCTTCTAGTACTTTCTTTTCATGTTTATAAATGCCATCTTGAGACATATGAACTAGCCTTTAAGAGAGGGCACCCCCTGTTGCTTTACCAATGATGAATCTTTTGTAATGTTTTCTTCCAGCACTTTTCCACTCATGCTTAGGTCCTGACTTGCTAGGGATCACTGACCTTTCTGGAGCCTTGACCGTTAGGCTAATCGCTGTTATTTCTCACTCTGCCACCCGCACACGCTGATTCCCACTCTACATACCGTATGTACCCTTCTTACCAGCACCCTGATCTCTGTTCGAGGAGCAGCCTGGTCAGAAAGCCCACGGTATCCTTACCCCTTCTGCTAGAGGGGGTTTGATGTTAGGAACTCAGTCAGTGCCTAAAATTTGAGATCAGCAGCAACCCCAACGGATTAGAATATAACCTTCTCTCATGTTTCTTGGGCTTATTCTTGGGTTACATTTCCAATGCCGTTTGGAAGATAAAGCAACACCTTTACATTCCACTTTCCAGAATTTCCATCACCTGCTGGCTATGGATTATGTTGTTGGAAGTCAGCAGCACTTACTTCAAGATGGAAGGAATTAGCATTAACATAAATAGGACACATGATGTCTTTCATCAGAGGATTCTTATTAGGCGGTTGCCAACTTGATCCACCTGTCTGTGTGCAGGCTGAAGAATAGTGTTCTAAAGTCTCATATAAGCCTCCCTAAGAAAGACTCAAAAGCCCTATTATGAGTATTATCTCATAAAGAGTTTTGTTTGTTTTTCCCTAATTTTCATTCACTAATTCACTCAACAAATCTTTGCTGAGCACCTGTATCTTAGTTTGGGCTGCTGTAACAAATGACCACAGACTGGGTGGCTTAAACAACAAGTATTTATTTCTCATAGTTCTGGCGGCCAGTAGTGTGAGATCAGGGTGCCAGCTTGGTTGGCCTCTGTGAGAACCTGCTTACAGGTTCACAGCCAGCCATCTTCCTGTCTCCTCGCATGGTGGAAAGAGGGTGAGAGAGCTCTCTGATGTCCCTTTTATAGGGACACTAATCTCATTCATGAAAGCTTTACCCTCATGACCTAACTATCTCCCAAAGGCCTCGCTTTCTAATACCAGTAAATTGGGCATCAGGGCTTCCCCATAGGAATGTGGGGGGTCAGGAAGACACAGAGATTCAGTTCATTGCAACCTACTACACAACCAGGCACTGGGGATAAAATAGTGTCGCAAAACTAAATCCCTGTTTTTGTGGAGTATACGTTCTCATGGAGCAGACAAAGGAAAAAAAGTAAATCAATATATACCATAATATTAGGTAGTGATAGGTGCTACGGAAAGGCAGAGTAAGGCAGAGTAAGAGGATGGAGACTGATAAGGATAGGGCCAGCAGGGAAGACCTCTCTGAAGAGACAACATTGGAGCAGAGACCTGAATCAACTGGGGGAATGAGCGATGTGGACATCTGAGGGCAAAGCATTTCAGGAATAGGGAACAGCAGGTGCAAAGGCTTTGCAGCAGGAGTATGCTTGGTGTGTGTAAGAACCAGCAAGCTGGCCAGGAGGCGAGGCAGATGCCTCCACCCCAGGAGGCCTGGAAGAGGGGCCTCAAGCGGTGGGTTCTTGGCAGTGCACAGGAAGTAATTCAAGTAGGAGCCTAAACGAAAACGAAGCAAGGATCCGTTTGTTCAAGCAAAGGAAAAGGAAAAGTGGGCGACCACATAGACAGAGCAGTCCTGCTCCTGCCAGGGTTTGAGCCTATGATGGCTGTCCTTTTAATTAGGGGCTGTATATTCAAATCTGTAGGAGGAATATTCAGGATTTTTCTGGGAAAGGGCGGAGATTTCCCAGAAGGGCTCTGTTGGCCATTTTGTGTTCTTTTATGGTCTTTCCATTTTTGTTTCTGACAGTGGTGGCAAGGGGTGTGTCTTTTAGGGGTGTGTAATGAGTTTATAATGAGGCTTAGGGTCACTGCCAGGTGAAATCCTCACCATGTTGGTTCTAGCTGGTCGCACCTGGTCTTAGAAGCTCCCAGGTTATTAACCGTCCTTCCTGTCTTGGGATCTATTGACAAGTTTCAAGGACAAGTTTCAAAAAGGGCTGAGATTTCCTGTTCTGCAGCTATAGCCCTGCCTTTCATCTTCCGCAACAAGTCCTGCCGTTTATCTACTTCAGTTAGAGACATATGAGTGAAGGAAAGAATAGAGATATGGGGAGAGAGCTGAATGAAGATAGTATAAGCCACTGACTAGTTTTGAGTAAAAGGGCTGTGGGGGCAGAGCCCCAGAAAGTAGTTTCCAGGCTCTCGGCCTCACATAGACAGGTGCTGGCTCAGGTAGTAAATGGCCAACTGTGATTGCATGGCCATCAGCTGTGGCTAGTTGGCCGTCAGCTGTAACCAGTGAGCCATTGGCCACTAATATAACTGCTGTGGCTGTGCTAGCGGAGAGAGGAGAGAAGAGAGGGAGAGAGAATGGGGGCCAGCAAGAAGATGGTGGCTGGGCTGGCAAGTGTGGATGGCGGTTTGCGGACAGTGTGAATCCAGCCTCCAGTGAGAGTATAGTGCCGCCAGAGAGAATATAGTGGTATGACTCCCCTACCTATGGCTCCGTGGGTGTTCCTTTTTGGCCTCACCATATCCTGCGTTCTTGTATGGGGAGCGGGAGCAGAGACCCCGTATGACTCCCCGCATTACAAGGGCATAACCTGATTTATATTTTAAAAGGCTCACTGTAGCTGTATTTTGAAGAATTGACTATGGACGAGAAGGAAGGAGAGCAAGGTGTATTAGTCTGGGTACCTCAGAGAAACAGAACCAATAGAATGTATGTATTTATTTATTTGTTAATGGTAAGGAATTGGCTCACATAGTATTAGTAGCTGCGAAGTCCCACGGTCTGAAGTTGCAAGCTGGAGACCTTAAGTCTGAGTCCAAAGCCAGGAGCAGACCAATGCCCCAGCTCGAAGACAGGCCAACAGAGTGAATTCTCCCTTGCACAGTCTTTTTTGTACGATTCAGGCCTCCAGGGGATAGGATGAGACCCACCCATATTGGGGAGGGAAATCTGCTTTATTCAGTCTAACAGTTCAAATGTTAATCTCATTTAGAAATACCCTCACAGACACCCCCAGAAAATGTTTAACCAAATATCTGGGCATCCTGTGGCCTGGTCAAGTGGATACGTAAAATTAACCATCACACAAGGGGCCCAGTAAAGAGGCGATTGCATAGACCTGGCGAGAAATGTTCTGATAATGTCTCGGACCAGGAATGTAACACTGGACTTGGTGAGAGGTGGTCAGATTGAAGGTCTGGCATTGGGAGGAGAGGAGTCCAGTGCGACACTGAGGCTTTTGGCATGAACATGTGAATGGTGGTGTTATTATGGAGAGGGAGAACAGGAGGGGAGAAATCAGTTTTGGGGACTGAATACAAAATTTGGCTTTGGGCCTGTTCATCCTGAAAAGCCTATTAAACACCGAAGTGGAGAGTTCAGGCAGACAGATGGATGAGACTAGAAGGAGAGGACACCGCTAGCGATAAACACTGGGGAGTCCTCGGCCTAGAAAGAGGGTGTAAAGTCAGGGGCCGGGCAAGACCTCCAGGGAGAGGACTAGACTGTAAAGTCATCTGAGGCCTGAGCCTGGGGTGTCTCCAGTAGTAGAGGTCAAGGCCAGTGTCAGTGTCGGAGGAGGAAACCAGGATATGATTCCCTGGAAGCCGAAGGAAAAACAGGGGCTTAACAAGGAGGGAGTGATTCAGTGTTTGAAAGGCAGCCAAGAAATGAGGTAAATGAAGCCTGAAGGTTTTCCTCCTGGTTTGGCTCCTTACTTCCTGTTTCTGCCATCCGATGGGCTAGGATCGACCCCTGGAGGCATCGAGAACCCACCCTCCCAGTTAAGGGACACTGCTAGTTGCCTATGGAAGATGTTTTTCTCTTTCATACTCACAGAACCCCAATTTTATCCAGGGTAGTAACGTGTCCACCTCTTCTGAAGCTAGAAATAGTCACAGGGCACAGGTCTAGTCCATGAAGGACAAACAGAAGCCACAGAGTGAGGATTTTTGGAAAGATCTTTAAAATGGACTAACTCAGCTGGCTTGGGTGTCTGTGTTCCTTAGTTCATCCCTTTCTTCCTGTCTGAAGCCTGGACATGATGGCTGGAAATCTGGTAGCCATCCTGGCAGCAAAAGGGCTGTGGACACCCCCTAAAGAAGGTGGGGAGGGAAGCTGGAGGAAGCCCAGATCGCTGAATGCTTGGGCTATTTGCCTATTGACTTCTTTTTTGTGTGAAAAAATATACATCTCATTTGTTTAACTGTCTTGCATGTATTTTCCGTTACTTGACAACTGAACCTAATCCTAAGTGTCACATTCATTGTGCAGCCTTCACCTTGGGTCTCCCTGCCAAAGCAGCCCCTGTCATCCTACACAGTGGAAATAATGTGGGGCCAGGGGCACAGGCCATGTTCTAGGACCATCTCTTCTAGTCATATGTAGTTGTGTGCCTTTGGTCAAATCATTTGGACTCTTTTCAAACTTCCCTTTCCTTATCTGTAAAATGGGTGTGTTAAAAGAGCCAATCCCCGCTCTTCTTTTTTGAACTTTTTTTTTCTTCAGAATTTTTTCTTACCTCTCAGAGAGCTGTTCTGGTTATCTTGCTTGAAGTACATGTGAATGCAGCACATCTCTGGGGCCTGGATTAGATCAAGGACATGGTAAAGAATCCACGGGCAATAATAACATTTAAACTCGTACAGAGATTTAGCTACCGGAATAGAAAGCATAGTGTCTTTCAGTGATTTGACCCTACGGATGCTTCTTCAGGTCAGTGGGGCTGATTTAGGAACCAGTGCAAGAGATGAGGAGAGGCGGGTGGAAAAGGAGAAATGAGAAGCCTGAGAACGGGAGGGGTAAAGGGCTACCTCTCAAAAACAATGATTTTCAAAGTGTCCTCTACAAACATTGATGCCCAAAATGCCAGAGTACCGTGTGCTGGTTCAAAGAGTGGTGCCCATCCGTCCATCCTGTTTTTCTTCCTGTTGGAAACTTTTCAAAGTAATTTGAGAGGCAGAGGAAGGCGACAGAACTGCTTAAGTCAATGTCAATGCTTTTATCTGCATAACTCAGAACACATGACAGACAGGCAGCCTTTATCTTCATAATTACCTCGAAGCGGGCTGGGCAGGATCAGGGGCTACTATCTGATCTGATCCTGCAGTTCCTACACTGAGAAAGAGGCGACCTCCGGGAGAAGAGAGATGAAGCGAAACTCTTAAATCTGGCTGACAGCTTGGTGGGTGGGGGCTCGGGGGCCCAGTCAGTCTGATCTGCTGTTGAGCTAGTGCTGGGCGTCAGTTGGATTCCATTCAGATGTTTTTGTTCATAAACAATGATTTGATACGTCATCATCATCATCAGTTTTGTTCTTGTTGTTGGGTAGGGTAGCCTCTTGGACTTCCGGTGTCTGGCGACGGGAAGCCACCTCGTTCTGTTGCAGAGTCAGGCAGGATCTTGTGCCCTGGGACAGGGCAGCTCTAGAGAGTGCTCTGTGAAGTTATGGCAGGGAGCTGATGACAACTTTTTGTGTTACCCTGCCCAGAGCTGTTTACATTTGGAAAAAGGAGGACCCAGGAGCCAAAGTCTTAGCTGAAAGTCATGACTATGCTAATGGGAGGATTTCAGACAAAGTGGTATCAGTTACATTTCAATTAAAACACACACACAACGTGGCATTTAGATGGACTAGATAGATATTTTAGGGTTAGAGAACACTTGCCAATTCCTTCCTATCACAGCAGCTTATAATCTGCTCTGTCTATGCACGAAGCCTGCGCTGGCTGCTGCTGCCTCTTCTGGTACCTCAATGGGCTGAGATCATAGGAAAAGGGCCTAGAGCCAACAGGAGGGAAGCGTGGGGATGGCCCCGGAGATGAAGAATAAAGTGGCAAGCGTTCAGCATCCCTTCCACAAAGCACAGACCCGGTTCCTCCTCCCACCCTAGCCCTCACCTCCTAACTAAGAATTCTTTCTTTCTTTCATTCAACTTCTACAGGTTTACTGGAGTGCCTGTGATGCACAAGACACTATGCTAGATCTGCAGTAAGCAAGGCATGCCAGGAAGCCACCTGCCCTCAGAAGAAGAAATAGAAAGTAAACAAACACTGTGAGGCAGTTGGTGAGTGTGACGGAGTCACTGGGGGAAGGTGACTAGATAGGGAAGTCGGGGAAGACCACTGGAGCTGAAACCTGGGAGATGGAGGCTGAACCAGCCAGGCAGAGAGCTGGCTGCAGGGAGGACCTTACGGTTGAGGGAACAGCAAGAACAGATGCTCTGTGGTGGGAATGAACCTTGTCTGTGGAGGGACAGAAAGGATGGCTGGAGCACATGGGAAGCGACGAGGAAGAGACACGAAAGTCTAAGGTGGGCAGGTGGGAACGTGAACCTGCTGGGCCCTGCTGGGTAGGCTGAGAACCCACTGAGTGAGGCCTGGTAGGAGAGCGCTTGGTATAATTTACGGATATGAACAAAGACCACAGTGGCCACCATGGGAGAATGTATGGCAAGTTGGGGCTGGAGGGGAGAGAGTGGAGAATGATTGTGGGGAGAACTGCAGAATTCCTCTCCCAGCTTCTTGTGTGGGGCTGAGGGGCGCATCGGTGCTTGGGGAAGCATGCGTCATTTTCATCTCCACCCAGAACTCGTTTCCCAGGTCCCAAAGGTGCTTGATTATCCTTAGTGGCCATGGTGTCTTTTCTGCTGTGGGTGTGTGGCCATATTGTTGTCCCCTTCGCAACACCAGCTGCCATCTCTGCACTCCTATTTCTCCTCACGCTGCTGCCACTTGCTGTCCAGCCGCTGCAGTCTACCTGGGGAAAGGGGGTGCTGGGGATTTTGCCTCATGATTAGAGAAACTTCACTTGGCAAGAATGTCCTAGAATCCCGGCCAGAGGGCATTTGAAGGTCATTACCAGAAGCCTCATAGAACATATCTTTCAGTGTTCTGTTGTTGGGCTCTCCTGCCTCTGTTTTTTGGATTGCCCCAACCAAGCCATCTTCTAGTTTCCTGCTAATAACCAACACGCTGCAGTTACCTCAGCAACTATCATGTTCCCCTCACTTATTTCCATCCTGCTCCTAATATGATCCAGTGTGATTCTAACCCTAGACTCTGTGGACCTGTTATCCTCGAGAATGACCATTTGTGGATGGTGTTTCTGTCTTTTGACCTTCAGCTTTTTCTGGAGACCTCTGACCTGTTTTGTCCTTCCCCATTTCTGCTACTGTGGTACTGACACGTAGCCCCATCCAGCTGTTTAACTGACCCCTGATTCCCTGTGAGAAAGACTTGGGGACTGCCTTGGATGCATCCCCTGCCCAGCTGAGTCACCCCACCCCCAGGAGTCTGACCATCAGATCTGAAGTCGCTTTTGCCTTTTCTCCCAGGAGTCTGAGTATGTCCTCAGACAACTGACCCTGATATCCTAGAATTCACAAGGCAGGCATGAACATTAGATCTAAGCTGTGACATTCATTTCACGCATGTAAAAAGAATGTGTGATGACCCATGACTTGCAAAAGCAGCCCCATTTCATCACAATCACTTTGCAAATACCACTAATAGCTTTATGCTTTCAACTTGAACACCAAGCATAACAGCTATTGAAATAGATGAGTAGATGGTACCACATCTGCAACACCAGCACAACATCTGTATCTTGAATGACAAGGTTTCTGTTCTCCCACTGGTTCTCTGGATGTCCTGGTCTCAGAAGTGCTGGAATAGACCCTGGGCTGAGAGACGGCTTCCTCAGTATCTGTCCTTCCTGTGGATACCATTGTCTGAATTATACCTGTGAGCTTCTTCCTGAAAGTGTCTAATAATAGGACTAAAAAGAAACAGATTCGGGGACAGCCTGTTGGCTCTGTTGGTTGGAGAACGGTGCTCATGGCACCAGGGTTGCCGGTTCGATTCCTTCATGGGACAGTGAGCTGCGCCCTTCACAGCTATACTGGGAACAACAACTTGGCTTGGCGCCGATGGGTCCTGGAAGAACACACTGTTCCCCCAATGTTTCCCAATCAAAATTAAAAGAAAGAAAGAAAGGAAGGAAGGAAGGAAGGAAGGAAGGAAGGAAGGAAGGAAGGAAGGAAGGAACAGATTCAGCAGAAGCAAGCATAACTGTCTTGCTCTTTACAAAGCTAGGAACCAAGCCACCAAATGGTTGATAGATCACTTCCCTGTATATAGGGACAGAAGGGAAATTATGACTCAAAGATTAGTTCTTTCCTATGGGATGCAAGAGGAAGTGGGGATTCCAAGCTTATACTTCTTGGTTTTTGTTTTTTGTTTTGTTTTGTTTTTCTGAGAAAGTTTGAAGAAAATGTAAGTTTATGCTCTTATAATAGGAGGAGATGTGAGGGAATTGCAAATAGAAAGGAACGTGGATAACATTTTTAAAAATCCAAAATCCATCAAAAAAGCACGCATGTTCTTTTGCTATGAGAGAGTGGGTCTCATAAGTGTTTCGGTGTCCTGCCTACGTATGATGTTGTTGAACAAATGTTTGAATGTGTTATGACTCATTTTATTCTCTTCTCACTTCGGTCCCTGAGGTAACTGTCCATGAATGGCAGCATGGTGCTTACAGGCCGTGTGGAAAGGGCACTGGGTGGAAGTGAGGAGACCTAGATTCTGTGTCCTGAGAGGGCAAAAGGCCTGTGCAACCTCTGAGCAAGGGGCCTCCCTGGTGGAATCCCCGGGGTCTGGGCAATGCCCTGAGCAGTGAGTGAATCAACCCAGTTAGTGCTGGAGTCACTGAAGACCAGCCCCACTCCAGAGACAAACACTGGGAATGAGTTTGTGATACACAGGGGATACACCTGGGCTGTTCCATGGTAACCCCAGGTCTCTGGCATTACAGGACATGCCCTCTTAGGGAACACACAATCTACCCTCACACAAAGCAAGCGTTTGACCCCTCACTCTAGCCTGGTGGAAGATGTGAAAGACATAGTGGGGATGCAAAGTTGACCTAAGTGGAGCCATTTTAAAATAGAGCCAGGGCAGCTGTTCCTGAGGTACTACCTTGCCGGTCTCACTCCTCAAAGCTTTGGACTGTTTGAACTGGGCCAGACCTTTGGACTGCGCCTGAGCCGCATTGTATTTCAAAGAACTGTTTGCAGAGCTAACAGGAAAGCACACCTGCTGACTACCCAACTGGGCTGCAAAGTAAAGACTTTCTTTAGACTTAGCACCACCTTGTATTAAGTTTAAAGGACACCTTAGTTTATCTGCACCTGTGGAAATTGCTTCCTTGACTTAGGAACACCAACAGAAATTCTTTCCTTTTATGCATGTAATTATTCCCCTTTCCTTTCTCATAAATGTGCCTTACCTTCACCCCCTAATAAGAATACTCTTTAGGTTTCTGTCTGAATCATTGTTTCCTATATAGCTATTCCTTTCAGTCTCAAATAAATGCTTATTGCCTCTCACTTTGACTTTCCAATTTGAGGATAACATGAGCCACGCTTGCCCGCTCTCACCAACTATGTTAATACCTACTAAGGTCTATGGGTTCACTTCTGAGATGTATCGATTTCCCTCACTAGCAAGGAGTGCAGACCCCTAGGCTAATTCTTATGGGTTCTGGAGCTACTGCTGAATTAGAAGAAATTGTATTGTGAAAATTGCAGATGACATTCAGTATTGATGTAAAGAGGAGTTGGTATTTAATAAATAACAGGCAGGGTAATTGTAAAACAGTACTTACAGCATCGTGCATAGAAATGGGTATAAATCCTAAAGAAACTTGCCCTGGCTCCCTCGTAAATTGCAATCTGCCTCCAGAGCACAGAGGACTGGGGAGGGCCTATTTGAGTCTTGAGATTGTGGGGAAGAGAGGTAGACGTTTGGTTAAGTGAAAGTTTAAAATCTGAATACACTTGGGTGGAGAACTCCTTGAACAGCTCTTCAGTTTCAACTAAGCTTTAGGAGACACTCTGTTAATAGCCCACAGTTTTGCAGGTAGCTACTACCGCCTGCCTCATATTTCTAATGTATTTTCTATATGTCCCATGCAGAAAAGAAGCTGAGTTTGTTATAGTCATAGGGCTTCCCAGAGTCAACCAAACCCACAGGCCTGACTCATAGCTGATCCACCTTTCTGGATACCTGGAACCCAGGAATGACCCAAAGCCAGAAAGCCTGGAATTACTGTTTCTTCACTATCAGATTCTGAGGTCTTAAACCACAGAATGGACAGCACCCTGAGGCTGGACCAGAACTGGACCAGTTTGGGGAGTGGACTGTGTGTGACGGACTCCTCGCAAGTCAGGTTCCCCATTTCTATGTACCCTGCGCAACAACCTGGGGCAGGTAAAGTGATAGCAACACATTAAATTTAGAAGAACTGGTTTTGAGTAGTAACTTTACTATATAACTAGCTGTGGGACTGGCCAAATTAACTAGCTGAAGTAACTAGTTAAATGACTGTGAGCAAATCATTCCACATCCAGCAACTGAGTTCTGGCACTTGTAAAACAAAGGCCTTGGACTCAGTAATGACTAGTAAATGATAAACTTCTATTAAGATTAATAAGAAACATGAACTTTATGTAAGTTAGGATATACATCTCAAGAAGAAAAGCCTAAGTCTGACTCATCTAGAACTCCCTCAGGTATTTCCCAAATGAGTCAATTAAGTCAAACAGGGAGTTATAAATAAAGACACTTAACTGGTTTAGCAATGTTCTGGGATTTTCTAAATAATGGGTAATATACACACTTCATAAAAACTTCCCCTTTTTTTAAGTTAAGGTAAAATTTCGATATTGGATGAAAATGTTTACATTGTAAGAAAGGTTCATTTGGTTAATACTGACATTCCCTAACAATGATCAATTTTATGGAATATTATTATAAGTGACTTGCTGTCTACATGTAGACTTAAACTTACTCCTTTAGTAAGTAGGCTCAGTGGGGATACAACGTCTTTTACTTCTTTCTCAGTCCCAACAACACCAAATTCAATACTCTAATATAGTCAGCATTCAATGACAATTTAATTATTGACTGAATCTAGGCTGTGTGTGTGTGTGGTGGAGGAGTCGATGGACTTTGCTCCTTGTTTGGACATGCTCCTCTGATTAAATTCCACTTTTGCCTTCCTCGCTAATCAGTCAGTAAAGTAAGCACAGTGCACATTTGAGCTCCCCCCTAAAAGATGGTCAGTGGCTGAAAACGAGATCCAATGTGATCATATTAGAAGGATTTTTATGTGAGATTAAATGTCCAGGTGCTTCTCACCTTTCCCCTTAGAACTTGTTCTTACATTCCCAACATTTCAAGAACAGCACCAATACATTCATTGTCAATTCCCAATTATGTTCTCAAAAGTCACTGTTACATATTGTATTAGTTAGGTTCCTTCAGAGAAACAGAACCGATAACATGCATATACATAGAGACAAGGATTTATTTTAAGGAATTGGCTCACTGATTGTGGGGACTGGTAAACCCAAAATTGGCAGGGCAGGTAGGCTGACCAACCCAGGGAAGAGTTGATGTTGCAGCTCAAGTCTGAAGGCAGTCTGGAGGCAAATCCTTTCTTTCTCGGGGACCTCAGTCTTTTAGCTTAAGGTCTTCAACTGATTGGGTGAGGCCCACCCACGTTATGTAGCGTAATCTGCTTTACTCAAAGTCTATTGATTTAAATATTAATCACACCTAAAAAAAATCTTCACAACAACATCTAAACTAGTGTCTGACAAAACATCTGGGCATCAAAGCCAAGCCAAGTTGACACATAAAATTAACCATCACACATAGCAAAGAAGAAAAAAAGTATTTTGACCCACTGCATTCATCTTCTGAAAGTTCTCTGATTTCTTTCATTATTTAAAATGTTCTACACTCACAAATACTTCTTATGTTGACGGTTTTCCTAATTTTAGAAAGAAAACATTTTTTCTGGTCTTTCATTGCCTCCCCCCACTGACTCCTACTTCAAATTGTGTCCATTCCGTTCATAACTTCTTCGGTGCTCAGGAGACACAGAAAAACAAGCATGGTTTCCAACTCTCAAGAAGCTCCAGTCTGAGAAGAGAATAGTGCACACACTGTTGCCAGGCTGTGTGCTTCCTTTTCTGAGTTGTACAAGGACATGGAAGAAGCAAACGATTAATAAGTACATTAGCCTATTGGTGGTGCTTGCGTATGCTGGTCCCACTTGTTTCCTGTCTATTACACAGGTCCTCTTTGCATAGCAGTTAGAAATTTGTTTTCCCCTGGAGCTGAGGCCGAGGTCACATGACCTAAAAAGATGGAATTCATCATCCATCCCCATTTCCCCAGCATACGCTCAGCTAAATAGATTTAGTCTTCCAGTAAAACTTGTTGCTCAGGGAGACAAAATTCCCTTGACAGTGATTTCTTTTCACTTTTGCTTGCAGCTTTACATTTCACTTACAACTTTATGTGAATTAAGCTCCAGATTTTTTTCTTATTTATTGTGTGAAAACACACAAAACATAAAATTTACCATCTTAACCATTTTTTCAGTGTACAATTCAGTGGTCTTACATCCATTCAAATGGTTGTGCAGCCATCACCAGCCTCCATCCCCATATCTCTTCTACTCATGTAAATTTGAAACTCTACAGCAATGAAACAATAACTCCCCAGTCTCCCCTTTCCCCAGACACTGGCAAGCACCATCATGCTTCCTGTCTTTATGATTTTAGACCACTTTAACTACATCCTATCAGTGGAATCATACAGTATTTGTCTTTTTGTGTCTGGAATTAAGCTCCAGACTTTTAAGCAGACTTTATAGCTACATCTGTAGTTGACGGAGCTGTGTGTAGTGATGGAGTGAAGATGGCGTGGGCTTGTGTCACTGAGGCCAAGACCACACCTCCTTCCCCACAGTGGCATTGAGGTTTGACCATGCAGCTCTGGCACGGGCTTCTCAAAGCCAGACTTTTAGCTGAGCCTTTCTTCTCCAGACACTGCTGAGAAGCCACTGCCAACACGACGTGAATTCTAGGAACTGGCATGCCAGCAAACATACCTCCTGGAAGGATGAGCGGTTGACAGTGGTTCTGGCAGGAGTTCATTCCCTGCATTAATTGACACCAGTGCTAGGGAAGGGACAGAGAGTTGGGGGACAGACAGATGGGCTCATGGACAGAGACCTGGAACTTTCTGAAATGTCCAGTTCTAGACAACAGACGGCACGTTTTGTTCTCTAGACCCTGCCAAGGGAGTCAAGAAAGGAATCATTAGCTTCACACCTTCTAGATCTGAGAGTCCTGCCCTATTCCACATCAAAAGCCTCCCACCACTTCTTTGCATATTTTTATTTTCTCTGAGGCCTAAGCCCCATTCATTGCCTTTGGCCAGGACACAAAGGTTGAGAAATCCTGCATTCTGCTCAAAGTGTGGAGGGCTCTGGGTTTTAGGTGGTGCCAGACATGACTGTAATTGCTTTCTTAAATACTGGAGGAGGCACACAGAACCTAAATTTTCAGTTATCCTCCTCATCTGCTTAAAATTCCAGTGTACCATTAGATCCTAGAATGGTTTGCAGTGAAAACTCCAGGGGAAATGGAATTATTAAAAAACAGAGCCTGAGGCATATACGATTTAATAAAGCTACCAAACAGCCTCAGCTTCTGCAAGTAGGAAAGAAAATGGTAGTATAAGACTTATGTTCTGGCTTTTTAAAATGGTCTTCACACACTCTTTCTATATTCTGAAGTTAAATGTTTTATTGCATTTAGATGACTTCTGCACATCAACCATCAGTTTGAAATGTGACTCTAGGGCAAATGCTTTGTGCTTCTTTTCCTACATTTTGTGCTCCCAATTCCTCAGAGGAATTACATTAGCTGCAGTCTTTTAAAAAATTACTGAAATAAAGAAATTTCAGTCCCTCTTATTCTATACTAGGCAAATGAGAAATGCATGATCAATTCTATCTCTCTCCATAGGCACATCTCATGGGAATCGTAATTTGAAGGCTGCTCAGGAGCCTTGAATCAGAGCAAGGGGACTTGGGGGGATGGTGCACATGTCTGCCAGCATTCCACTGTGACAGCCTGATGCATCTGTCTACAGCAGGGCTGAATCTGGGCACCAGAAGGGGCTACAGGCTGGGCTGCCCCTACCTCCTCTGCCAGGACAGGATGGATGCCACCACATGCAGTTTTAAGATAAATGTAAAATAATTTTGTTGCGCAAACACCTTGAGAATTGTGAACCGTCTCTTGAATCGAGATAATTTTGCAAAGACACAGTGAGTAGGAATCATCACTGCTGCACAAGTACTTCATACTGGTTCATTTCCAGGATGCTGCTTGACGTGGGTGTACTAGTGTTTCCTTAGGCTGGAGGGAAACGCCACAGGGCATCATATGCAGATAGGTCTAAACCACAGGAAGAAGACAACAGGAAGTGTGAAAAATTGAGATGGGAAAAAATAGAATTAGAAGTAAGAAGGTGAGACGCAGGAAAAAGAAGACAAGCATTTTTTGTTTTGTTTTGCTTTTGTTTGTTTTTTAAGATGACCAGTCTTGTTGGAGGTATAAGTTGCCTCTGAAAACGACTTCAGTGACCATAGTTTCATCAGAGCAATTTAGGCTGCATGAGTGTTTGAGCGGGGGAGGAAGCCGTATATCCTAATCCTAGGTTGATCTCACAATTATGCCTGTGGCAAGTGGCGACCTTTTTGTGTAGTTTTCATCCATCGTCACGAGATAACTAATACTTGCAAAGTAGAATGAAAGTAGAGACATGACTAGCCAGGGAATCCAGCCCAAACTACTGGTTGTTTGTTTGTTTGTTTGTTTGTTTTCTCAGCTCTGTCCTTCCTTCTCCTTTTCTCTTTGCCATTACGTATCAACATCCATCTATTTACTTTTCTTAGTGAGATCCCAATTAGAGGCAACTCGCAAAGCAAACCAAGCAATAACCAACTAGACATACCAAAGTTGCTCAGAACATAATATGATAGAAAATTTATCCATACATTTCTTCAGGTTTAAGCACTTTTGTCAAGGGATTAAGAAACAAATACCATTATTCAGCAGTGTGTTAGGCTAGGTGTACATGGTCTGGTTTGGTCTAAACTTGCTAGATAGATATTATTTTTCTCCTTTTATAAATAAACATTTCAGAGAGCTTAATTGTCTATATTTTTACTGCTAGTGAATAGAATGGGGATTCAAATCCCTGTATCTTTGACTTGAAGCTCCTTCCATTAATTCCTAATACCAGTTCCCAATGTGGGGAGTATTCTTTGAAGAATCAATTCAGGGACTTCCTCTACATAGTAACTTCCGATAAATTTGCTCTTATGATACATGTATTACATGATTAACTGTGTAGACTTACTAGTGATGCGACTTAGGGCCTAAGATTCCTTAACCTTCCTGTGCTTACGTCTCCTCCTTTGTAACATTGGGTTAATAATCATACCCTCACAACAACAAATAAAGCAATAGGACAGAATAGAGAATCCAGAAACGTATCACCCAGGTCTGCTCATCTAATTTATGACAAAAGGGACACTGCAGTGCAGTAGGGAAAGGATGGCCACTTCAATAAATGGGACTCAGGTAATTAGATAGAAATATGGGGAAAAACCTTGATCTCCACTGTACATCAGACCCGAAAGTCAATTCCAGATGGATCGAAGAATTCAATATCAAATGTCAAGCAATGACATTTCTAGAATAATAATAGGAGCACATCTTCATTACTTAAAAATAAGCAACAATCGCTTAAACAGAACAGGAAGTGTTCCAAACAAGAAGAGAACTGGTAAATGTAAGAACATGAAAGGCACTCTCTCAAGAGAGGGAACAGCTGATCCACAGAACAGATGAAGAGAATGTTGTGCAATATGGGACTGACTCAAATTCAAACTATAGAGCAACTGCAAGTCAATTTAAAAGGCAGATTGTTATGAAGATTAAATAAATAAATATAGGTTTAGAACAGGATTTGGCACAACATATGCATCCATTTCATACTCGTATATGCTAATTATCATTACTAATTGAACAAAGGTCCAGAACGCTCCTGTTTTGAATTTCTGTCCTGTAGCCAGCCTACATATCTCATATACCTACCTATGTATATGATTATATGTAGCTTTACTCTGGTTACTATGGTAACCATGGTACTAAGGCACTAGAAAGTTAAATCCGTGTAATAGAGTTCAAAATATATGATTCAACAACATGGAAATAGCATCTGTTTTCCTAATATTTCGGTATTTATTCACTTTTACCCCCCTACTGCTATATGCTGATAGGAAAGGTGTAAAGTAAGGAGAAATGTTACAATCTAAACTCAGCATAAAGGGGGCCTCGAGTCTATTCCACCACCATCCCTTCCACAGGCAAAAACCGTCTCACAGACCTCTCATTCCTGGAGCACCTCCAAGCCCCAGAGAGCTTCTCACCCAGGACTCCTGAGCTCAGGGCCTTTCCCCTGAATCCTCATACTCAATCCAGTCGGAAGCTCCAGAAAGACCAGAGTTCCCTGTCTGCTTTATATTTGACCTTTCCTCAGGTGCTCTGGAAGGAAAGCCTCTGTATCCAACAGCCACTACATTTGCTTACAGTCTTGCAGTCTTCAGAACCCACACCCCTGTTATCAGTCCCCTCCACCCAAGTCCTGCCTCAACCTAAGTGACTTCCGTTTTTATACGGAAAACCCCTTCAGAATCCTGGCCTCTTGAGTTCATGACCATTCTTTCCTCTTTGGCTTCCCATTTGCATGGGCTTGTCTTAAACGTTGTCATATCTTGAGGAACGCCTCTAAAGTAATAAATTTAGTCATTCATCTCTTTAACAACAAAATTGTCTTCTTTCCATTCTTTTTTTATCCATCCCCAATGATATTGGTTCTTTGATTTCAACAAAGTCACTAGTCACTGAATCCCTTCACTTCCCAACTATCACCACTGTTTTCAGCTAAACTATGTTCCTCCAAAATTTGTATTTTTAAGTCCTAATCCCCACTGCCCCAGAATGTGGCTGTATTTGGAGATAAGGCAAATTAAGGTAACATGAGGTTATCTGGGTGGCCATGTGCAAGCCAAAGAGAGACATCTCAGAAGAAACCAAATCTGGCAACTTGATCTTGAACTTCTAGCTTTCAGAATGATGAGGAAATAATTTCTATTGGTTAAGTCACCTAGATCGTAGTATTGTTTTGACAGCAAGCTAATACAATCACTTTTCATATTTGCCTCTCAGTCTGATTTGTATTTCATGAGCCATCCACCACTCTCTTTCCACATCCTGTTTCACTGTCCTTCTAGTTCATGAATTAATGAATTTAACAGTCTGTCTCATCCATTCCTGTACTGAGGCGCTGTTGGGGAGAGGGGAAAATCCACCCTACCCCCTACCAGCTGCATTCTTAAATTCTTACAGCTGGATTAATAATACAATTGACAGAAGATTAGATTAACAGGATAAAAACCAACCTGATATGTGTGCATGAGAGAATTATAATTGATGCTCAGAGAAATGATGAACCAGCCCGTGTTCTATACTTTTTTAGACAAAGAAACAATAAATTTGAAGAATTAACAGGACAAAAAAAAAAAAAAAATGTTCTCTCTAGAAAGGAATCTAAGCAATGTTTGGGTATTTATTAGCGAGGAATTTAAACAAAGTTTGGGCTTGGGTAGTGAATTAATAATAAAGAGGCAACAAGTTTTGTTTATATAGGCTCTTCAGCCCTGGATCTCTTAGTTCTAGTGATAGGATTTTGACTCAGCCCTCCTGGAATGGGGCGGGGCCGGAAGGGCACCTTTTGCATGGGAGATTTATTTTCTACACTCAAGGAGACAAGAGACGTCAATATACCCTTCTTGTACTGGCTGCTTTTGAAATAACTTTAATTGAAAGGAATGAATATGCCATTGTGGGATATTTTGGGGTGGCCTGCCCTAAGTGCTGACAGCTCCTTAATGTAGTTGGAGAAAATCACAACACCTTGCTAACTGGTGGAACTTTAAAGTTATGGTCTCAAATCTCAACCAGGCTTACTATTCCTCTAGTTGTTTTGTTTGTTTGTTTGTTTGTTTTCCATATCCACAGATGCAAGGTGTCCACCTGTCTTCTCACTCTTGACAAATTATTTTGCCTCCTTCTCAGTGAAAAGGAACCATCCAGACAACAATTCACTCAACTTCCTACCACCAAATCAACGCATTGCTGTCTGCACCCACCTTTTCCTCCTTCGCACATGTTGCAATGGAACTGTTATCTCTGGCTAATCTTCTACTTGTGCTGTAGATCATACGCTCTCCCTCCACTTCCAGAACTTCTTTTAATTATCTCTTCTTTCTCACATCTTCACCTTCTCCTTCTATATAACTCCTTTCCAACATCATTGAAATATAATCAAGTCTGTTCCATTAAAAATAAACAAATATAAAAACCAGACTTTATGTCATGTGGTAGATTGATTGCAGAAAAAATGGCCCCAATTCTTCACCCCTACCAGTGTGCTTTGTGAAGAGATTTTGCAATTCTTATCAAGAGGTAAATTTCTTATACCTTGAATCTTGGCTGACTCTGTGATTAACTTTGGATAGTAGGATGTGGCATAATGGTGTACCAGTTCATGACTAGGCCTCAAGAAATCTTACAGACTTCTGTTGTCTCCATGTGAACTAGCATGCTGGTGATTAAGAGAAACGTGGTCCACTCATCTCCACCATCCCATCTAACATAAAACCAACTTTCAAAACTGTAAGACCATCCTAGATCAGCCAGCCCTCAACTGACCCCAGATAAATGAGCACAGCCAGACCCAGATCAGAAGAACCACTCAATTCCCCCATAGTTACATGAGTGATAATAAATGCTTGTTGTTTTAAGACTCTGCGTTTTAAGGTTGTTCGTACTGATAACACCTATATCCCCTCTCAGCTACCATCTCATCTTTTTCTTCTTAATTCCTACCTATTTGAAAGACCACGCTATCTATGTTTGTTGTCTTCACTTCGTCACTTACCATTCTCTCCTTTACCTTCCCATTTTCTCCTCGACCTCAGCTCTAGCCCTAACATTCACTCTTCTGGGAGTGTTTTTGCCAAAATATCCACAATCATCCTGCTGTTAAATTCAGTGGACACTTTTGATGTAAATCTTCCCAAATTTCTTAGTAGCATTTATTAATAACATCATTGACTCTCCTGCTTTGGCTTTTGTGCTTTGCTCTCACACTTAGGACTCTCGGGCCTCTCCCTCTGGGGATCCTTGGCAGATTTCTCTGATTTCCAGCTCTCTAACATTATCGTCACTTGGAAAACATGTCCTAGGACTCTGCCCTTCCCACTTTATAATCCTTCCTGGGAGAGCTCATATACTCATTTTCTTTCATAAAACTGCTGTTTGTTTTATGATTTGATTTCTATTAAAAAAAAAGAAAAAAGGTACATTATTTAATGACCACATACAAATTACCATGCTATTTGGTTTACCAAATTTAACCACTTTATGGGTAGTTAAGAAGTAATATATGTTAAATACAAAAATATAAACAAATTAAAATTTTCTTGGCTTGCTGAAATTAGGTACATTTGTAATCTTGTGTATTATTTCTATTGTAGCTGTATTGATAGATATTTTCTTTCAGCTCTTTGAACAGGTTGTGACAGTGTCTTCTAACTTCCATTGTTTTTGCTTAAATGTCCATTGTTCATCATATTGTTGTTCCCCTGTATGTAATGTGATATTTTTCCTTTGTTGCTTTCAAGAGTTTCTTTTCATTTTTGGCTTTCAGTAGTTTGAATGTGTTGTGGCTAGGTGTGTTTCTCTTTGTATTTATCTGCTTTGGGTTCATTAGCTTCTTGGATCTGTAAGTTAAATTTTTTTTCACCGAATTTGAGATTACCACTATGTCTTCAAATATAGAATATTTTTATCACCCATAAAGCTCCTTCATATCCCTTTGCGATCATTATCTCTTTTCTATTAAACTCCCCAACTCTGTGGTCCAGAGTTTTAAATTTTGTCCCTTTCATCCTCAGAAACCACCAAAGCTAACGTTTAAGACATTCTGAAATGACAAGTGCTGTGTGGCAAAAGCAGCTCCAGTGTTCTACAAATGTCCTTAATTTCCTGTTTCCCCTTAGATTTTAGCCTTGTTATTCTTCAATATCTCATTAGGAGTTTGATACTTTAAAGAATTTCCTTCTAATTTTTTTCAAGAATTTCATTGTTTCTAGCAGGAGAATTTGCCCAACCAAAGTAGCCCAGCCTATTACCAGGAACAAAAGTCTTTAAATAGGTTATTTTTAAATTTTTAAAATAAATACATTTACTAAACAACTTTTCCAGAAAATGCACTTTTTTTTTTTTCTAAAATGAGAATCTAAAGAATAGAAAAGTTCTTCCTGTGAAAGGCCATACAGTGATGTTTGAATTGGACAGAAAACAAAGATTTTTCCATTGTGGAAGTGGGTACTAAAGAAAACATACAGCCAAGTACCAGAGACCTACTCAAGCCTTTTAACATGTTCATGACTATTTTATATTTGATTGTTCAGAAAATTAAATGATACCACCCAGTAGCTTACAGTAATTAATTTGAGAAGCTTTTTCTCAAAATAAAATCATGGGAAAATTCATTCATTTAAGAAGCACACTTAAGCTTTATGTAAAGCAAAATGACCGGAAGAAGGGCAGGATTTGTACTGGGAAAAGTGGTTTAAGAGAGAGATCCATTAATTTGAAACTAAGAATTCTAGGAAAGTACAGATAACAAATATATCATGGTGAAAAATTTTCACCTCTTTGTGCCAAAACTTCACTTCAAAATTATTTGCCAGAGCCCTTTGATACTGGAAATATAAATATTATCTATAGAGTTAAGTTTAAAAGTTTTGTTATCTTAGGATATTTAAAATTGTTTTTTTGTTTTGTTTTGTTTTGTTTTTGTTATCAAACACATCAGATAAATGAGTTGCAAATATTTTTGGCAGAACGGAATTAAGAAACTTGTCTCCTGATTTCTATTTCTTACACCAGGTTTTTTTTCTCACAGTGATGGATGTTCATTAAAATGAATTGTAATGTCCACACTAACAAAAAAGAATGTACATGGGCTTATAACTAGCATTTTGCCACACTGGCCAGTGGAAGAAAATGACCAGTCTCTTTCTTGTCCCTGGTGTATGATTCCCCCTAATAAAATGCCCGGTGATAGTCTCCATTGGAATGACCCAAGTCCCTCTGTCAGTAAGCAAATTCTTTCTTTCCTAGGTGGGTGGATTTAATAATAGCAAGCTTCTCAATACCCAGAACACAGCTCCTTCTTTTTCTAATGTTTATTCTAATAAATATGGATATTCTTCATATTTTACTGCTGTATTTCTAAAAATGTCCTTAGTCTCTCAGTGGCTCCAAGAAAGGTGGTAGTGCGGCATCTGACCTAAGCAGTCGCTCTCTCTTCCTGCCACTTCCTTTCTAAATTAGCATTTCTGAGACATCTGCCAGCCCAAACCATTGTAGATGTCCAAGTTCACTGACCCAGGTTACAATTAGTTATCATCTTATTTGTGCTGTTAGTAAATACCAGGAAGGCAATACTATTTGGGGGTCAAACAAAAAGGGACCATTTTTCTGGAACGGTGGAGAAGGCTTCATCAAGAAATGTAATATTTAAACTAAGTCTTATAGGATATGTAGGAGTCTGCCATGCAGAAAAGAGATATACAGCAGGCATGAAGACACAAAGGCAAAAATATATATATATACCCCAAACAAACCCAACTTAGTACATTTGGGATTAGTAAACAGAATGGCTGTAGCATAAAGTGGGAAGGGAATGATGAAGCAGGATGGAAACTGGATTGTGAAGAGGATTATAAGCCCTGCTGAGAAGGTTGGACCTCATTATTTAGGTAATGGGGAGTAACGCTTTGAAAATAATCTGATTTGTATCTTACAAAGAACGTTCCTGATGATTCTTTGACGTAGTAATTGGTACGGCAACTAATAAAACTAAGGAGAACATGTAAAGATAACGGAAGTTAGCACATAAAGGAGGGGATGGATTTGAGAGGGATTTCTGTGGTCCAGTTGGTAGGACTCAGTGACTTACGGAATGTGAAAGGAAGGTCAGAGCTGAAGGTAGGCTTGGAAGGTCGGCTAAGGGTGAGGCCATGAACTGAGATGGGAACAATGACAACAGGAGTAAAGCTGGGGTTCAGAAGGACCTGGAGTCCTTGTTGGAACTATCCCAGCTCATTTATGGGTTAAGTATTGTACGAAGAGGATAATACCTCCACCCTCCTCTCAAACCCACCATGCCTCTCCGTAAGAATAAGGGATGCTGATTTGATTGAGCACACTCAGGTCACCAAAGTAGTCACATTTACCTCTAGACAGGGGCGTAGTATCAAACTATTAAAATGCTAAGCACCTAAGGGATGTCTAGTTTCTGGAGAGTTCTCTCTCTCCCCTTCCTACAAGATGCTTTTAAAAATGTTTAACAGCTTTATTGAGGCATAATTGACATATAATAAACTGCATCTGTTTAAAGAACACAGTTTGATAAGGTTTGAAGTATATATATACCCATTTGTTTTCTGCTTTCTACTTCATTAATTTTTTCTTTGGTCTTTATTTCCTTTCTTCTAGTTAATATTCTTTTCTAGTTTCTTAAAGGTGGTTGCTTAAGTCATTGATTTGAGACCTTTCTTCTTTCCTCATAGTCATTTAGGGCTACAAATTTCCCCCTAAGTACTGCATTTAGTGCTAAGTAGGTTGTCACAAAGTGTGACACATTGCATATGTATTTTCATTTCATTCAAAACACTTTCTAATTCTCTCTTTGATTCCTTTTTTTGACCTATGAACCTAGAAGTGTTTTATAGAGTTTGGAAATATTTGTGATTTTTTCCAACTATAATTTTGTTATTGGCTTATTATTTAATTTCATTGTGATAAGAGAACATACTTGGGCTCGGTTCTGGTCAGGATGGTGGCGTAGGTAAGTGTGCTCGCCTCCTCCCAGGACCACATCAAAATTACAACTAAATGGTGGCAGAACCTGGAAAACCACCTGAAAACTAGCTGAATGGAACTTTTACAGCTAAAGATATAAAGAAGAGGCCATGACAAAACTGTCAGTGTTGTAGTCAATTCAAAAATTTAAGGTACTTTGTACTGATACCAAATCTTCAACTATAAGAACATAAATATACTTTGATAATTTTTCCCTCTAAGCTCCAAGAGTTGTCTTGAGTTAAAATTTAAAGACATAATTAAAGTAAAATAACATACTTGGTATGATTCGAATTGTTTTAAAATTATGGCACTTATTTTACGGCCCAGAATATACACTCTACCCATTACTCTGTGAATCTCGAGGTTTTCCAGTCTGGCTGGTGTGACAGGCATCGTTCATGGCCCCATGTAATCACCTGGCACTGCTACCTCTAATCCATTCAGTTGGTTCCGTTCCTAGTTTTGGGTACTTTGCTTATATGCATTCGTTCATCAGTATTTAGCTGAAAACGCAAGTGGAACCCTCTGTAGATCTCCCAAGTCCTTGCTCTGTAAACATCTCTCCTTTCCAATACTCTGTCCTCATCCTAAGAATTCTAGCCACCTTTGTCTTCCTGGACTCTCAGCTCTTTTGCCTCAATCCAGGGAGTCTGCCAGGCTCTGCCTTACTTCCCCCTCCATGTACATTAGACAGGAAATGCTCACAAATCAGTAGCCTGGGGCAACTGTAGGGCTCCCTTCATATTCTTTCCTGCTTATTGGAGATCACTGGTCTTCCTTT
Source organism: Rhinolophus sinicus (assembly GCF_036562045.2). Classification (NCBI taxonomy): domain Eukaryota; kingdom Metazoa; phylum Chordata; class Mammalia; order Chiroptera; family Rhinolophidae; genus Rhinolophus; species Rhinolophus sinicus. The sequence continues at coordinate 88,137,534 of NC_133758.1, forward strand.
GGTTGATCTACAGTGTTTTGCAGGCTGCCATTCCCTATATTTTGTCTGGTTTTGGTTGTTTCAGGAATGAGGATAGATCTAGCTCCTGTTACTTCATCTTGGTTAGAAGCAAAACTGTCCATCTTTCTCTTTCTTCCAAGAAGCTGCAACAGTAGTCATGGCAGAGCCTTTTCCTACATGGGAAGAGACCCAGCCGTCTCCTACAGCCTCACTCCTCTCTCACGTCGGCCAGGCCAGAGGCTACAGCCTCCCATGCACAGGCAAGGCAAGCCTGAGTGTAGGAATTTGTATTCGTCAGCTTTCACGGTGGTAACAAAGAATCCCAAATCGAAGTGACTGATGAAAGGAAACATTTATTTATTTATTGCTCATATGACATAAGGGCTGAATTAGTTCCAGCTCTGCTGGGCTCAGCTAGCTTGGCTTGAGTCACTGGTCTTACTGGGGCTCAGCTCTGTATACCTTTTTATTCCAGAACCAAAGGTAGAGTCCTGCTATTTTCTTGGTGAAGGCCCAGTGGAAAAGGCACAGGCCCAAAACACACAAACATTTAAAGCCTCTGCTCAGTCATGACATACCTCACATCTGTGTGCATTCCATTGGCCAAAGCCAGACAATAGCCAAGCCCAAAGTCGGCTGTATGGGAAAGTACACCCTCCCCACAGGGAGCATGGCAAGGGTAGAGAAAGAAAGAATAATTATGAACAATTATAATCTTCTGCAGCTTTGGAGACTTGCTCTCTCCTGCGGTGTTGTCTCTACTATGTGCTCTGTTAGCACAACAGACCTTTGTCATAGTACTGAGCACGTCATAATATTTCTCAGATTAATTTCAATTTGACATTTAATTCTCATTCTCTTGTTTACTCTTTTAAGTGACTCTTTTCTGTTTCTTCCAGCAGAAAATAAGCTTCATAAATGCAGAGATGGCATCTGGCATGTAGTCGGCAGTAACTGTTGTATGAATGAATGAATGAATGAACGAACGAATGAATGTCTTTCTCTGCTTACTTTCCCAAAGCACTAAGGAATGTGCTAGATGGCATTTGATTAGAAACTGCTTACCTAGGATCAAAAGATGCACCATTGTCTAGCCATGCTTCCCAGAGAGCTGAGCCTGGCCCTTGACTCACGTATAGAAAATGACGTGAAGGTTTGCTTTCCTTTGCTGTTCTCTGTACATATTCTTATAGACAGAGGGAGCTGGGGTTTGGAGCAACACTCAGGCATTTCTGGGTTCTTGGCATGATTCCAAATGAATACCTTTCAGAACCACAGCCAGTTTAACGTTTGGCATACTAGGTGGCAGCAGAGAAGCAGACCACCAGGGGAATAGATCAATGTTCCTGGGGGTGTTTAGCACTTGACATTGTATCCCTGTGAGCCACAGAGCTGGGGTAGGCTCCCACAGAGTTCTAGTGATGAATGTTTGGCCTGTTTGTTCAAGTATTTGGAGTTTGTTCTGGATTGGCTGCTCCAGATTACCCTGTTTTGAACAGCATCCGAGAGTGACCTCTGTGGATTCATGGCATATCCTTGGACATAGTAACCTCTGGAATCCACATAACCCTATCTTTGGGCATAATAACCTTTGGACCCACATAGCACATTGTTGGCAATGGTAATCTCTGGGAAATCATACAGCATATCTGTGGGCACTCCAAATCACCCTGAACATTTATTTTCAAGTTGGTGTTCGTTTTGTCTCTTTGAGGGCAAACTTAGAGGGGGCTTCAGTGATATTGGTAAATAATCTATTTCTTCAGCTAGGGGGTAGGTACACAGGCTTTTATATGATTATTTACTTTCAAAACCTGCTTATATATAACAGACATTTTGTATGTATAAAATATTTCACAATATAAAGAAATGAAAAAGATGAGAGAGAAATACAAATTAAAACTCAAGTGAGATTCCATTTTCAACCATCAGCTAAGCAAAGATCAAATAATTGGCAATAATCAGTGATGGTAAGGAAATGAAAAAGCAGGCACGCTCATAAATTGGGGGAATATAAATTGGTATAATCTTTAAAGAGGGCACTTTGTCATGCCTATCAGAAGTACATTATCTTTGTCCTTCCAATTTTCCTTTAGACTATCTCCTGTAGATACATCTACACAAAGACTAATGTGTATCAGGATATTCAATGAAGTTTTGATCATAATAATACAAAATTAGAAACATTTAAGGGCCCAACAAAGATGCATGGATTAAATTGAACACCTGTGAAACTCTTAAAAAAACTCAGGTAGCTCTTTATTTACTGATAAAAAAATGAATTCCGTAATGCTAAGTGAAGAAATAAGGAAGAGAGAGAAGGACGAAGGGAGGGTAAATTCCAAAAGGAAATGAATGGTGCTCTCAACCAGGAGCAAACGATTGAGCACAGCTGAATTGAAAAACGTGTATAAGGACCTGAAGGGAGATAAACTAGAAATGAAGCAGCAATGAAGTCCTGAAGGACCTAGAATACTGTGTTACAAAGGTTGCTCTGTATCTTGGAGAAGATGGAGAGCCCCTAAAGCATTTTACAGAGGAAAACGATTGGGTCAGATCTACTATAACTCCACAGCACTAGGTGGATAAAGATTAGAGGTGAGGGATAAGATGGAGTTGAAACCAGTTTGGAAACAATGACAGACTGAGGGTGGAGAGGAACAGGAAGCAATAAGATGGGCCAGTTGCACTGAGCAATCTGATATGAGGAGTGTGAGAAAGGAAAGAGTCTGGGCTGTTTCTCAGAGGCCAGATGAGGTCACTGGCTGACTGACTGTGTCATTCACGGAGAAGCGGAAAGCAGAGGGACTGCTGGTGTGTGGCGAAGGTGGAGAGTGACACAAAGCACATTTCGTAGACTTGGCCTTGGACTTTTAGTATGGGAAAAGCTCAAGTAACATTCTAAACTTTAAAGAGGCACAATTTTAGTCCATTTGACTGTGTTTGTCGATATTTTTCTAATAACAAAGTATGTAATGCACCACAGGGAAAGTATACATATTCCAATTATTTATTTCTTGGAAGACTGGAGATGAGACAATTGCATAAAGGTGAGGGTTGTTGGGTTTTTGTGGGGTTGTTGTTTTTTTTTCCCATCAGGGACGTGTTCTGTTTTGTTTTGTTTTAAACAGCTGAAAGCAAGTCTGAGCAGTGATTTATTCATAATAAAATCAATTTGAGAAAAATCCCAATTTGCAGATACTGGCAGCACCGTAGCACTCATTAAGATGCAGGGGAGGAAAAAAGCCAAATAATAAATTTAAGATAACACGAATATGCTACGGAAGCAATAACTGGAGAATTCTGTTAGTGCTGAAAAATAATGTTAAGAAAGTATGAGTGTGGCATTTCAGGGCAAATTTGAAGGATGGCAAAAATAAAATTGAAGTCTCCAGTCAATTTTAGAGAGAAATCTTTGCTGTCTTTGCAATCCGTAAGCCTGATTTACTATTTAGAATTCCTACTATGTAATTCTTCTGTTTCTTTTTGCTTCCAAGATAGAGGACAATTTTCCCAGGTCTTTTCTCAATGTAGCAGTCATCTGAGGTTTTTCATATTCCATAGAATAAAATATTTAGAACAAAGGACATGCGAGTTTGCTTCTCTCCCCTACTCCAGTCACTCACGTCCTGGAGGGCATGCTCTGAATTAAAGGATAGAATGGGAAATGACCATGGAGATCGGAGACACTGCTGAAGCAGCCCGAATGAAAGGTGACATAGTGACAGTCTTAAAATCACAACACCATCATTCTGCGCCACAGGCGCCACAGGTTAGACTAGGAGTTTGTCAGGGTGGAAAGCAAGGGAGACATCAGCTTAAAGTACAGCCGTGGAAATTGGTATTGTCTAAAGAATGAGCTGCCAGGAGATAATTGTCCTACCAGAAATGTTCACTCTAAGAATGCCCAGTCACTTAGGGTATTTGTCTAAGGGATATAAGCAATAGAGGAGACAAAAGACTAGAAGATTCTAAGGAATCTTAGAGATTCTAAGAACTCTAATTTTCTTAACCCAATTAAAGCAGGGTTCAAAAATTCCTAACATTTAGAGCCTGGAGTGACTTTAAATGAGTTTATTTAAATAAATCCTTTTTTCAAAGGTATTAATCTATGTAAAATGATAAATAATTAATGCTTTAAAAAATCAAACTAGTTCAACTTTTTTTAAAAAAACTAAAATGCCATAAATATATCTGTGAAATATGATTTGGAACCATTCTTGTTTTGAACTAGTTTGATTTTTTAAAGCATTAATTATTTATCATTTTACATAGATTAATATCTTTGAAAAAAGGATTTATTTAAATAAACACACACACACTCTAAAACATGTTTTATTTTAGTGAAATTATAGTAAAAGTTATTATTAGAAGGGGGGTAAATCTTGGACACTTCAACAGCATTAATCCATCTTTGCACTGCTATTCATGAAAGACACTGAATGATAGATTTGTAGAGAAAAAGGGCATAAGTAGTTGAACACCTAAAATTCCAAGTCAAAGAGTCAAATAGTAGACCCTCTCCTCAGGTTAGCACAATTCAGAGGTCTCCTAGCTGGTTCTCAGCCAGGGTGCTCAGCAGACTCTCCTGCGGGTTTCCAGTCTCATCCCTGATCCACTCAGCAAGCATTTCTCGGGCAGTGAAGCTGAGCATCTCTTCCTGTGTTTATTGGCCATCTTCTTTGAATTGCCTACCTTTTCCTTTTTACTCCTTTGGATTTATAAGATCTCTATTAGCGATATGAAACCATTCTGTTACATGTCACATGCAAATATTTTTCTCTCATTCTCTCGTTTACTTTTTGTCATGTTTGGATAAACATCAAGATTAAAATCACCAAGCTTAATTATCATTTTATAACGTTAGTGTGGTTTTCCAACACCTGACTAGAGCATTTCTTGCAGTCAGCAAAGCTGAGGTTTCAACTAAATGAAAACGATAGAATTGATCATGTAAGATATTTTCAAGTTTCAATGGAGTTTTTTCATTGTTAAATTCTTGAACATCATTAGTACTTGATAAAATACTAAAAATGTCTTCGTGTCTTAATTTAAAATGGAAACTTATTTAGACATGCATCCTTGTTTCTAGCACATTTTGTACGTAGTTTGTTCTTTTTAATTTGAGAATGGAGAACAAAATGTCATATGCTTCCCCCATCTCTGTTGGCTTTTTAACTAGCTTAAAATGAAAACATAAATCATCATTCTCTTTTCCATAATTAATTCTCAGATTGTTCAATTCAGTTTCTTTGATCCTTTATCTAGACCAGGGGTTTCCAAACTTTTTTCAACGTTTTTTACCAAGGGCCATATGTGGTAAAATACACAAACAGCTGGGCCACTCACTCGAGGTGAAGTACATATTGCCTCACCTAGTTTATTTAAGTAAACTAAATATATTTTTTGGAATTTGCTGCGGGCCAATTAACAATGGATTGCAGGCCGCAGTTGGCCCCGCGGGCCGAAGTTTGGACACCCCTGATCTAGACAATACTCACTCTGACTTTTTCCTTTGTTTTGCTAATCATAGTGGGGGAAGACAAGAGGAGGTCGTTCTGAATCTCAAATAGGATGAGAGAGTACTGGTTTTTACTCACTGACATCACTTTTCTCTTATTCTCCTTTTAAAGGAGTATGATTTTTTTCTGATCTTATTCTAGTCCCCTCTTCCAAGCAGTTAATTTTTCTGTAATAAAAAGTGAGTTCTGAGTGCTGAGGTATTTTTTAATGTATTGACTTCTTAACTACATGCCAGGAACTAGGGACACAGAGATAAACAGGCCTGTCTTTGCTCGCAAGCTCAGGGAGCATGCACAGGACACAAATGCTATGGTTGAGGGCATGGTGTCCCAACAATGTCCATTTCCTAATTCCCAGAACCTGTCAATAGTTCCTCACACATGGCAAAAGGGACTTCGTAGATGTGATTAAGGTTAAGAACCTGGAGATGGGGAGGTTATCCTGGATTATCCAGGTGAGCGGGATCTAATCACACAAGTCCTTAAAAGCAGAGAACCTTCCCCAGCTGTAGTCAGAGAATCAGAGCAACGGCAGCATGAGAAAAATTCAGCCTGCTGTTGCTGGCGATGACGGTACAGGAAGAGGCCACAAGCCAAGGAATGTGGGCAGCGTCTAGGAGTTGGAAAGGTAAGGAAACAAATTCTTCCCTAGGTCCTCCAGAAGCAACACAACCCCACTGACACCTAGATTTTAGCCCAATGAGAGCAGCATCAGACTTCTGACCTACAGAACTGTAAGATAATAATACATTTGTGTTGTTTAAGTGGCCAAATTGTGGTAATTTGTTAGAGCAGCAAAAGGAAACCATTGCAGAGAATCTCCAAGAAGTGAAAGGCAGTTCAGACTCAGGTAGAATGGAGGCCTCAGCTGAGGGCTTTGGGCTCTCAGGGTTGAGCGTGGCTCAGCTGATAAGGAAGCACCACAAAGGAGGAGGAGAGGCCTGCAAGTTGTCCGCGCAACATTAGGATTTGCTCATCCCAGAAGGAGAGAAGGATGTTTTAGACAAAGGGATGGACACCCTAGTCAACATTACAACATGTCAATTTTCTATGTGGGCAAAGTTGTGAAAAGCTTGGAAAAGGAATATAAGTACTGCTTCTGGCAAAGTAGCCGGCTAGATTCTTTGAAGGGTCTTGGTACTTTCCAACGACCATATGGTGACTAATACATGCTTTTTAATGCATTGCTGGGCTTCAAAGAATAAGAAAATATCCAAAGTCTTCCTTCCCACAACAACAACAACAAAATGTAGCAATGGCCATCGATGCAGCTCAGACCCACTTTCATGCTGAGGACAACTAAAAAAGATGAAACAAAAAATGGTCACCTAGAAATTACCAAGACTCTCACAGGATCATAAGGAATTACCAGCCACGAAGGTGAGAATCCAGAGAGGTACACCCAGCACCCAGAGTAGTTTTTTTTCCCTGGGGGAGTGTCCCACCCAAGAAAGGTGGCCGAGAGGCTAATCAACATAAACAAAGAACAAACCGTGCTAGCCACACAAGAAAAAATTGGTAAATTGGACTGCATTAAAATTGAGAACTTCTGTTCATAAAAAAAAAAAGGAAAGAGTAAAGTAAAAAGACAAGATACAAATACATTAGCAACACAAATAATGAACAAATAATTTGATTTAAGGATATATAAAGAACTCCAGAAATTCAAGGAAAAAACAAACAATCCAATAGAAAAAAAATCCCCAATTATAAACAGACATTTTACAAAGCAGTAGCAGCACAGATGGTGAATAAATATGGTAAAATGTCACCAGAGAAAGGCAAATTAAAACAAGATATCATTTTATACCCAGTATTAGCAAACTGAAGAAGTCTGATAATTCTGTGTTGATAAGACTATCTATCAAGCAGTGGAAACTCTTGTATACAACTGGTGAAAGTTTTAATGAATTAGTTCAAACTCTTTGGGAAAAAATTTGATTTGATATGATATACTATTTTTGAATGCTTATATATCCTGCAACCCAGCAATTCCATTTTTTGGGCATGTGTCCTAGCAAAACACTGGTGCATGTGCACCCAAAGCCATGCATCAAAGCATTCATAGCAAAGCTGATGGAATAGTAAGAAAAATAAACAAACAGCAACAATTTAATTGATCATAGACAAGACAATGGTTAAATACCTTATGATATATTCACACAAATATTATACAACTGTGAAAGTAAATGGATGTGTATGAATTATAATGTAATGTACCAAGTTGCAAAGAATTTCATATTATGAAACAAATTTTCTAAAGCTCAAAAAAAAACCTAAATAATAAATTACTTAGGAATACCTTTAAATGTCTTTAGGACTACATATGGTAAGACATATGGGTTAATTCTAATATTAAATGAAACTAGCAGGTTGCAAAAGACTGGAGTATGACACCATTTTTATAAAGCTCTAAAATAAGCGAGACTATGTACTGTTTAGAAATACATAGAAATATATGTGGTTTTTTACATGTAAAATTACATATAAATCCGAGAGCAAAGTGAAATGGTAAACAAAATTCAGATGGGATATCCCTGACAGGAAACAGGGCTGGGATGGTAGAGGGGCATGTAGGAAGCTTCAACAGGATTGGTTATGTTTAGTTCATTCTCTGTGTGCTGTGTTCACTGGTGTTCATCTCATTATCATATCTTTTAGCTTAACAAGTATATTACATATATTCTTTTGTAATATCAAATGTTACATGATCAAAATTTAATCAAACTATACAAAATTATTTTTGCTAAGATGGCTGTTCTTCTAGCACCTCCATCACTGAAAGCTCTGTTTTTTATACCTCTGACCTTGAATGAGGATCACAGGCCTGAAAGAAGAAGAAAATGTGCTGTGAAATGATATATACAAAAGCTATCTGAGCTCAGCTCAGAACTGATGATCTTTCCAGACTGGGTGTCGCAAAACTATTATAAAATGACAGAGCCAATTCTCTATTACTCTGTTTGGTCATATTTCAATTTGGTGGCTCATCTTTCAGTGTTAGACCTATCTTCAAAATACCTTGCTCAAGGGTGGATGTGGGCTTTAAGTAGTTCTTGGCTGTCAAGTGCTTCCTCATTCTATCCCCCTAAAATTGAAAGTCACATTTACAAATTTTAAAGGAAGGGTGGGAAAAGTTCCTTCACTTAAATTACAGTTTTTTGTTTTCAATATATAGTTTACACACACAATAAATGTTTGTTAGCAGACATGTTGGAGGAGTGAGGAATGACACACTCCTGAAATTACGCCTCCTGGTACTCAATTTAAGTCATTTGAATTCAGATTGGTTTCTTACTCACTTTCAGGGCAAGTAAGGCAAAAATCCAACCTCACTCAGCATCCCAACTCCTATTCCAGTGCCTCTCCTCTCAACCATTCCATCTGGCTGTGTTTCCCCCAAGCAGGATCTTTTTTCTTATCTCACCACCTCCTATGCACATACTCCCATCATTTCTAATTCCCAAATCCAAATCCTTCCCTACCACCTCCCTTTTGCTACTGGCAGGGCTGTGAGAGGAAGTGGGGACAAAGGACAAGGGACAAGGGAGGAATGGGGGGCTGGGCTGAGAAGAAGTTTAATCTGATATAATACATAGAATAGGAATGAACAGGAATCAGAACCACAATGCAGGTCTAAGTCGATACTAAGCCTATGTATTGAGGTTGCATGGAACTGAGTCACATCCCCCGCTCTGCCAATTTTTAGTTGGGTGACAATTGACAAATTGCTACATTTCTCAGAGCCTCAGCTTCTTCGTCTGTGAAAATAGTTAATAATAGCTACATCCTAGTGTGGCTGTAAGGATTTGATTATGTTTATAAGTTGTAAATACTCAGTATACAATCCAACATGGTGCTTTATTTGTTTTGGGTGAATATGTTGAAATTATAGTTTCTTTCTTGGCTTGTTAATAGAGATACAGATTTGACTCATTACAGGTTGATTTACTTACTTATCCATGAATGCAGATTTCTTGACATTCCTTTTCACTGTGGAATCTATTTCCTGAGCCATTACAGCCACTGAACCAAAAACGGGCACAAGAATTGACCTGTTTGTCATAATACCATCGAACCACATATTCACTACAGTTTCCAGGTTTGAGGTCTTCTAAGCATCTAGGATCTAGGTTGAAAAAAAGATAATGTGTTATTATATGTTTTTCTTTTACTGAAAAGATAGAAATTAAAAGCTCTGTAAAGTTTATTCTCCATGCACACTAACACACTAACTAAAAAAATATTGTTATAAGTTAAAGAAGGGTTTCCTAACATCGGAAACATTTCCTCCACCACCTGAAATCCCACCATTAGATATGCATTCCTTTGAAAACGTAAAAGTTTCAATCTTTATGAAACCTCATTAAAAATGCCTATTTCTGTGAAAGCATAACAGTGTGAGCCTTCATTGGCTACACTCCTGTGGGGATTAGTTGACAAGAGAACAATAGGGTTTCTTAGTTTACTTTGGATTTGATTTAAAATCAAATTAACATTTAGAATGAAGATGATTCCAGCCTTCTGTACACATTCCCTTCCTGTTTGTTCATAGAAAGCACCTCTAAAATCACATGTCATTGTGCTATTCAAAAAGGAAATCCCTTTCTACTACAAAGAAAGGTTAAAAAGGGGGGGGGGACTATTTTTATAATTTTCTTTTAGAAAGAGCAGCTCTTGAAGGATAATAAAAACATGACCTTCTATGTCAGTTTACAAATAAATTTCAGAAACTCATCCACTGTAAAAAAGCAAAGAAAAGCTACAACAGTAAAGCCCTTTGTTAAAGCCCTTTTTATTTCACGGTACTCTTTAGTGTCTTGATTTGTATTTCCTACCTGTGGAAGTGATCCCAAGGCTAGAGAAATCACAAAAAAGACCAAATAGGTACTTGGCTATCTGTTTTCTGTGTTCTGCGAGGTGGTTTATATGTTATAAGGTTCATTTCTTTCGCCATCTCCCATATTCATTTCCTCAGATTTTGGAGTGTGTCTCAATTCACATACTTTCTAAAACTAAATGAACACTCCTTAAACCAAATGGAAAGGAACAGTGCAGATTTTCACTGCCTTTGCTCTTAAAAACAATAACTAAATAATGTCTTTTTGTGTAACTTGTTTTCAAGTCAATCTATGCTTCTTCTTGGGCAAGGGTGTCTCTCTGGCATGTTCTTCAGAAACTATGTATCTACTTATTAATTTCTATAGATATTAACTCCATCGAAAATATGTTGGTGAATCTAGATTCTAGCTTTTTTCTCTTCTATAATCTAGGGATCAAAACCTCCCATGTCTATATGTATGAAGGCCACATTTAAGACAATAGGGCATGGTAGGGACTGTGGCAAACATGGGAGTGCAATGCACTCGAGAGGTGTTCACATTTAAAATAATACTACTAAACACTATAAGAACTTGAAAATTTTTTATTGACCACTTCTATTCCAGCCAGTTTTCTAATTCTGTATGTAACAAAATGAAAAGTGTCTTTTGTCCTCCCTGTGTAGGGTCAAAGCCTGTTCTCTCTGCATGAGATTTTAGAGGCCATCTTTCCTAGGCCTTCTTCACATTGTAAATGCAGTAGCTGATTGGCAGGTATCTCTTACCTTTGTGCACCCACTTTTCTGGCCTTACGTTCAAAATGGGCCTTGGAGTTCTGATTCCCAGACCCTCTGTCCCCTCCTTAGGGGGGCTGCGCAATGGCTCCTGAGTGGTGGCAGCCTCAGATGAAAGAGTGGGGGCCAGGCTGCCAGCCCAGGTAGGCTCTGGATGCTCATTCTCTTTGTCCTGGGCTCCGGAGACATTGACCTACATAAAACATTTACAATTTTTTTTTAAAATTTATTGGGGTGACAATTATTAGTAAAATTACATAGATTTCAGGTGTACAATTCTGTATTACATTATCTATAAAATCCCATTGTGCGTTCACCACCCAGAGTCAGTTCTCCTTCCATCACCATATATTTGATCCCCCTTACACTCATCTCCCACCCCCCACCCCCCTAACCCTCTGGTAATCACTAAACTATTGTCTGTGTCTATGAGTTTCTGTTTCTCATTTTTTTGTCTTGTTCTTTTGTTGTTTTTGGTTTATATACCACATATCAGTGAAATCACATGGTTCTCTGCTTTTGCTGTCTGACTTATTTCGCTCAGCATTACACTCTCAAGATCCATCCATGTTGTCACAAATGTTCCTATATCATCTTTTCTTACCGCCGAATAGTATTCCATTGTGTATATATACCACAACTTCTTTATCCATTCATCTATCGAAGGACAATTTGGTTGTTTCCATGTCTTGGCCACCGTAAACAGAGCTGCAGTGAACATTGGAGCACATGTGTCTTTATGTATAAATGTTTTCAGATTCTTTGGGTAGATACCCAGGAGAGGGATTGCTGGGTCATATGGTAATTCTATTCGTAATTTTTTGAGGAACCTCCACACTGCCTTCCATAACGGCTGCACCAGTCTGCATTCCCACCAACAGTGTGTGAGGGTTCCTTTTTCTCCACAGCCTCTCCAACACTTGTTACTATTTGTCTTGTTGATGATAGCCATTCTGACTGGGGTGAGGTGATATCTCATTGTGGTTTTGATTTGCATTTCTCTGATGATTAGTGATGTTGAGTATTTTTTCATATGTCTATTTGCCATTTGTATGTCCTCTTTGGAGAAATGTCTCTTCAGGTCCTCTGCCCATTTTTCAACTGGGTTTGTTTTTTTGTTGTTGAGTTGCACAAGTTCCTTGTATATTCTGGATATTAGCCCCTTATCGGAGGCACTGTTTGCAAAAATCTTCTCCCATTCAGTTGGTGGCCTCTTTATTTTGTCGATGGTTTCTTTGGCTGTGCAGAAGCTTTTAAGTTTTATATAGTCCCGTTCGTTTATTTTAGCTTTTACTTCCATTGCCTTTGGAGTCAAATTCATAAAATGCTCTTAAATTTACATTTTTGTTTTGAGTGATATCAAGTCAAAAAAGCTAGTTTGCTTTTGGGAACATTGAAGGAAAAGTTCAGCATTGCTGCTTCTCCCCAACTCTCTAAAATTAATTATTTCAATAAAAGCTCAGGAAATGATGCCCCTCCTCTATGTCATGCGTATCTGAATACACGTTTGGGTTTTCCCACCACTTTGTGTGAGTGTGCACACTTCCCACGGCCACGCACAGACACTTTTGTACTGGGCCTTCCAGACAAATCCACGTGCAGGGCATGGAAGTTGTGAGGTTGAGAGGAATGTATCTTCATTCTTTTCTTAGTCACTGGTGTGAGGAGAGAAAGTAACCACTCATTTCTTTAAGCATTTTTTTCACGGCCCTGTCCTCTCCATTCCCTAACACTAGAAAATTTAACAATGTATTCCAAAATATCTACCACAAACTCACCCAATTTTGAGATTGGAAAGTGGGGTGCCAGAGGACAATAATACACTAGAATAAAAACAATAGCAATCACTTTTCATCTCATCCTCTTATCCAGCCCCCAGGAAATGTCAAATGCTCCAGGACGTTTAGCTTCTACAAAGTTCTGAGAAATGTTTGCTAGCTAAGGAACAAAGAATTCAAATTTCAAAAGCAAGTACTGTGGACTCAAAGTTCATCCAAATTTATGATATGTTACGAAACCAGGAAGAAAAGGTGTTTTGCTTTTTAAAAAAATAAGAATCATGTTATTCTTGACTACAGTTGCCAGGAGCCAGGTCAATCTTTTAAGAGGCTAAAGAAGTTCTTTATTTCTTTTGTTTCCCTTGGAGCCCAGCTACATGGAGTGGATCATTCACCTCAGTCCTGGCACAATATGCTCCCTTATCCTCACAAGGCCCTCTGTTGTTTGTCTTTTTGTTTGCTTTTTATATTTATTTATTTAAATAGGCAAACCTGTGAACTAGGTAAAACTCATTTTTCATGCTTTCTTACCTGTGGTTCCTGTCATCCTATGACCAGAGCCAGCTGTCATCATGACTAGCTGCTCTCTGCCATCTAAGTTGTTCTCTCCTTTTGAGTCTGTACACACACACACACACACACACACACACACACACACACACAGCAGAAGGGCTAATCAATTATATTACTTGTGTATGTATATTTTTACAATGATTAAAGTACTACCAGATAAATCAGAGCAAATATTTCCACTGGGGCTGGTCTGCTCATGAGCCCTATATAAAGGGCACTCAATTAAAACAATGAGTTTTTACTTGCCCCAACTTTTGGTACCCCTGGAGGTAAAACGGTGGGTCAGTTGGCATTCCTCTTTCTCTCAGAATGATCTTGTGTCTACATATGACAATTTGAATGTGAGCTTTTGTTATAATCATAGAACTAGGGAATTTGAAGGCTAGAGGAAAGCTTTCTCAGTACTTTATTTTCTGTTGTGGCACCTAAAGCTCCAAATGACCACAGAACTTCCCCCAAATGATTAAGCTCATGGCAAAATCTGAGAAATGCCAGTTTCAGGAAAGAAATACTGTTTTGTTTGTTTGTCTGTTTGTTTTTTTTGGCTTGCGCTTATTTATTTTAAGCAAAAAATAAAGGAAAAGGCAGCCTGTGGTGTAGTTTATCAAACATAAAAAAGCCAATGAATATTAGGCTACACTTCAGATATACTGTCTGTTAGGTAAGAACATTCCTTTGAAGAACTGTTCTGGACAACGTGGTTTTCTCAAAGGAATTAACTCAGCCTTTAAATTATTACCTTGTTCAACTCTAAAGGCCTCATAAGTTATTCTTTACCTCTTATATGTTCAGGAGTGTGCATTTTCTTTCTCAATCACATCATTTGGGAATTTTGACTATAAGAACATTACACCTCAGGTTCTTAGAATGAGTGAAATTTTTTTTCATGGATGAGAATAATTTATTGTTTGGCTCCATGAGATTTCACGTTAATCAAATGTGTAATTGTTATGGTTTGCCATTTTTATAATTTTCTTCCTTATTACAAAAGCAAACATGTTTATTGGAGAGAATTTAGAAAATCTGTCAAGCCAAAGAAGAAAACAGAAATCACAAGGGATTGATTCTATTTCCCAGAAACAATCATTGTTGATATTCAGGTGTATTTTTTCCTATGTGCATATATTATTTTCACACACAAAAAAGTGTATGTTTGGTTTTCTGTTGTTTTTAATTTAATATATCATGGTCCCATATATTTTACTGTGACTCTATAACACCATTCTAAATATAGAATATACTTAACTACAATGGCCTTTTTTAAACATTTATTTGTTTTGTGTGTTTTTCTGTTAGAAACCACATGGCTGATTGCTGGGTCAAAGAACACACATATTTGAGCTTCTGAGACAAAGTCCTCTTCCAAAAAGTTTTGTGAACTTGCTCTCTCAATACTGAGTGTCTTTTCTTAAGCTATCACCATTTACTAGGTATTAGGATTGAAAAAAGAGATAATTACCAGTTTGATAGGTAAAAAAATTCTTCAACTGATCTACATGGCCCTGCCACCGTCTGTCTCCTCCACACTTTTCCAAGTTTGCCTCCCACTACTCCCAGCACATCCTGCTATGACCTTTCATTCCTTCTTCTTCATTCTGCCTCAGGCTGAAAGTGAATTTCTCACCAAGATCCCCATCTGCAAAACCCTTCCCAATAACTCAGTCAGTACTAATGCTCATCTTTCAGATGGAGCATGGTACCTTCTAATGCTTCTGTACTTGGCCCTTGTCATATAGAAGCTAATCTTTAATCCTATGCTCGTATATGTGTAACTATCATTTGCATCATTTCCTTTCTCACATGTGTGAAATCACTTTCCTGATAAGAGAGATTAAACCATGCCACAATTCTCTTTACTTTCTTTTTTTCTTCCTTCCTTCTTCTTCGTCTTCTTTTATATCTTTATAGCATAGAACAGCAAATAGTAGCTACTCAACAGATTCAGAATGGATGAGAGAGAGAGAGAGACAGAGAGACAGAGAGAGAGAGAGAGAGGGAGAAGGAGAGAGAGGGGACTTTGGATTATTCAATCCTCTAAGCTTTAATATTATCATTCTTAAATAATAAAAAATTAGACCTTAATATACCTTCTAGTTCTAAAAGTAGGATTTAAGCAGCCCCAAACTTTACTGGTAGTATACACTCCAAATTCATGATAGTGGTTCCCCCTGGAGAGGGGAGGAAGTGAAAGAGACTCTGAAGGAAAACAAACAAATGGAAACACTGGTTATGTCTGGGTGGTAGGGACTCAGATGTTTGTTATGTGTATTTTCTGTTCTTTTTATAAATCCTAACCCTAAAAACAAAAGCCTAACTACCAGCTCTGCACATTTCTGCTCCCACCGCACTGGCTTGCCTTGGAGGAGACAAATGGTCCCAGCTCCAAGCAGGACCTCACCACCGTAAAAAGACACAGATGCAACTAGTCAACATGTGGAGGCTGGGGCTGCTCCCTGCAGCTGGACAAGCAGATGTGTTGTCGTCAGTCCTTTTCAGTCTTAGAGTAGATCTTTAAAGGGAGGAAAGCAGGTTTCGAGCAGGCTCCTAGGAACATGAATGCATGAGCTAAAGGGGGATTACCAACCAGGAGCCACACAATTCCCACAGGTCGTTTGGTTTCTGATTTCCAGACATTTCCCGTGTACTTCATTACCCAGAATCTTCGTCTACTACCGACAAGCTCTTCAGCTCTGAGCTCCTGTCTTCTCTGGATGAATGCTCGATCACCTGCCTCAGCCCTTGTGTTCAGACTTAGCTGTTCCTAGCAGTTGTAGGTCCAGGTTTCTTCCAGTTGGCTGTGGGGAATCTGCCCTTGCCAGCTGGCTCAGCAGCTAGTGCTGTCAAGGTGCTTGCTTCTCAGGCGTCTGACCTTGGTTGACTCTTCCTAGACGACAATACTTTTTTTGGTAGGTCTTTCAGCACTTAAGTGCATATATTGGATGCTCTTTATTTGCATTTAAGGTTCTTGAGGACTGGCAGGGACAGCTTGAGTTTGTGCTGGGACTTCCCTTGGTTACCTGTGGCTTTCCTAGAGGATGAACTGCAGGATTTTATTCTGCGTACACCCTCTCTCTCATTAATATAATGCCCTCCATTCTGGCATTGCCCGGTGAATGCTTCTCACTGTTCTAACCATGTACTTATACAAAAGGAAAAATATTCTGGTAATAATCCCTTATTTTGGAATTGAGAAAACCAAAACCTTGAGAAACAGGTGATTCACCCAATGTCAGGCAGCGATCAGATTTCATTTCTAAGACGTCATTCATTGTGAGATACACTACACATTTTGAAAGCCTCTAAAAACAGACCACAACACACTAACTAGAATCATCCCAATCTCTAAAATAGTAAAATAGGTAAAATATAAACTTTAGAGCTAAGGAAATAAAGTATTTAGCTTTAGCATTGAGACTACCAAGTTTCTTGGCTTCCAGGTCTGGGATATTCTTCTAGATCGGTTTGCAATATGTTTTTTTTTCTCTCTCCTCAATAGGATAGGAGCATCTTATAGTGTACATGTAATAAGTCTGTTATTAGCAATATACATGTAATAAGTCTGTTATTAGCAATATACGATGCTTACACAGCAGCTTCACATAGCAATGCTAAGAATTAGTTGTTAAGCAGCATTTTATCAAGAAGAATTTGTTATTTTGGCTATAGTGAGAGAGTATTAATTATATTTTATAAACAAATAAATTATAATATTGACCAATATAACCATCTCTGTATATGTGGCTTAGTCAAGGCTATTTACAAATAATTAGGTCAAATTTCAGGAAATCAACTTAATTTTCCTGTCAGTAAAGGAACTAAATGAACACTAGGCTCAGCCCCAGGTCTTTTTAAAGTTTGAAAAGTCCATGTCTTTTAAAAGTATTGATTATGGTCCTTGAATAGGCTCCATCATTTAATAGTGAGTATAATGTGAGTGAATGGCCTACAACATTTTACTTGAATAGGACATTACAAGAAAATATAGGTGTACTGAAATATTATTTTTCCTACTCTATTGTTATGGAGGCTTAGTACCAAATTAAAATATGTGCCATGTTATTATAGATAGGTTTTTAAGAAAATTCAACCAAAATAGAATTATATGTAAGAGAAATAATTCAGTGATGTTATTTTTATGAGTGAAAAAATAAATAAAATTATACTGTCAATAAGTAATGGATAAACTGGAGAGGATACAGAAAAGAGAGATAGGACCAGAGTCTTGAAGCCATATTATTAATATAGATAAGTAATGAGGCCCTGATCTAAGACAGGAAAGGTATGGATGAGGGGAAAGGAGTTGATAGGAGGGACAGAGATATTCAGACCAAAGAAGACAGTACCAACAAATGTGGAAGATAAAGCAACAATAGAGCTACAGATGTGTTCCAGGTTTCTTGTCAGGTGCCTGGCTGGTTGGTGGGAATAAATCCCTAGGAAGGAAATCCGGAGGAACAGAATTGTGAACGTATTCCAGGTTGAATGCCTGGGGGACACCCAGAATAAAATATGCATAGACCATCAAAAATGTCAATCTGGGGCCCAGGAGAAAGGACTGGATTGGGGAAGCAGATTTGAGAGTTGTTAGCTTTGGAACTCAGAGAACATGGCACAAGAGAAACAGGCTAAAGACAGATCTCAGAAAAATTAAGAGTTTAAAATCTAAGGGGTAAAGAGAGAAAGAAAAACCCCAAAAGCAATGGAGAAAGAATGCTCAGAAGGGTGAAAGGAGAACAAGAGAGAGAACTCTCAAAATCAAAGAAAAGCATGGCATTCTCTTACATGTGAGAGAGAAAAGAATGTGGCAATATAAGGATTTTGCAATTAGGAGGTTGCTAGTGGCTTTTTCAGCTGTTTCAGTGTCATATTGGAGGCAGTAGCCTGACTTCAGAGGGTTTGCAAGTGAACAGAAGTGAGGAAGTTGAGAGGGAGAGAGAAAGACAGTGAGGTTGTGAGTGTGAGTGTGTGTGTGTGTGTGTGTGTGAGAGAGAGAGAGAGAGAGAGAGAGAGAGAGAGAGAGAGAGAGAGAGAGCGCAGAGGCTGGCCTGTGGAATAATTTTATTATAAAAAGAGATAGGATAATAGAAAGAGGGACATGTGAAGTAGGAGAGGGTTAGGGAAATTTTCAGATGGGAGAGTCTGAAGCCTATTTACTGACTATAGGGCAGGAAACAGCACCCCAGTGAAATGAGGTCCTGGTCTTGGAAGAAGCAGAAGGCAATGGGCCTCAGAGAACAAGGAGGGGACTAAAAGTTGTCCCATCAAAGTTGAGGATAGAGCTCAGGGTCAGGCTTTAGGATGAAGGAACATATTCATTCCAACAACAAGTTAGAACCTGCCCAGGGCTCCATTTTTTGAAAAAAAATTGCCAGTGGAGCTCCAGTGTCAAGAACGAGTGAGATTTGTGGGGAAAGGAGAGGAAGAGATGGGGCAAACAGCAAGAGTGAAAATTGAGATGGAGATCTTTGAGCAGTTTCATGATACTGATGAGAGGGGAGACATGAGGCACATGGTATGGGGACCTGGGGTAGGGTCTCACTAAAAGAGAGGATTGACAAAGAGAGGGTGGGTCATGTAGCCAGGTCAGCCTGCTGTGTTAGCTTTCCATAATTTACATCGATACAGAATATACATTTCCTCTCTAGAAATGAGGAGCCTGCATCCTGAACTTAAGGCTAGCATTGGATTATATACAACATTGGGACAGGATCAGAGGGAAGGAAGAGATTCATAGCTCCCCACTTTCCTCCACCTCACCTCTCCATCCGTGCAGCAGCTACCCAGAGGGACTCCCCCCACACTAGCTTGATTATCTCCATCACTGGTCTGCTATGGAATCACTCTTCATAGGAATCCCACAGCCTCCTTTCTACAGAGCAGAAGAAATCTCTGCTGCTACTTATTTATTTGCAATCAGGGAACAATTTTTTTTGTAATACAAAGAAAAAAAAGGCTTTATGGAAGGGGTAGACAGGGCTTCTTTCATTTCTATTCTTTAAAAAAAAACTAGAATACTGTTACAAAACCTGCTCTAGTGAATAAAGATCCTGTATGTTGACATTACTTTTTAAAAATTTTCATAGGCATACAATTGACATAAAATATCCTATTTGTATTAGATTGGTGCAAAAGTAATTGTGTTTTTTGCAATTATTTGTAACCTGTTAAACCGCAATTATTTTTGCATCAACCTAATACCTAGTTTCAGGTGTACATCACAGTGATTCAATATTTATGTATATTATGAAATGATCCCCACAATAAGTCTAGTTACCATCTGTCACCATAAAAAGTTATTAAAATATTATTGACTATATTCTCTATACTGTACATTATATCCCCATGACTTATTTTATAACTGGAAGTTTGTACCTTTTATTTATTTTTTAAAATTTTGTACCTCTTAATCCCCCTCACCTATTTCACCTGCCCCCCCACCCCTCCTCTCTCTGATAACCATGACTTTATTTCCTGTACCTATTTTTCCATTTTGTTTGTGTATTTCTTTTGTTCTTTTAGATTCCATTTGTAAATGAAATCATACGATATTTGTCTTTCTCTGACTTGTTTCACTCAGCATAATACCCTCTAGGTCCACCCATGTTGTTGCAAATGACAAGATTTCGTTCTTTTTATGGCCAAGTAATATTCCATTATATATATATATGCACCACCTCTTCTTTGTCCATTCATCTATTGATGGGCATTTTGGTTGTTTCCATATCTATTGTAAAGAATGCTGCAGTGAACACAGGGGTGCATATATCTCTTTGAAGAGTGTTTTTGTTTTCTTTGGATAAATACCCAGCAGTGGAATTGCTGCATCACATGGCTGTCTAGTTTAATTGTTTTGAGGAACCTCTATACTGTTTTCCATAGTGGCTGGACCATTTTACAGTCCCACCAACACTGTATAAGGGTTCCCTTTTCTACACGTCCTCACCAACACTTGTTATTTTTTTGTCTTTTAAATAATAGTCATTCTGACAGGTTTGAAGTGATTGTCTCATTGTGGTTTCCATTTGCGTTTCCCTGATGATTAGTGAGGTTGAGCATCTTTTCATGTGCCTGTTGGCCATCTGTCTGTCTTCTTTGGAAAAATGTCTATTCAAGTCCTCTGCCCATTTTTTAATCAGGTTATTTGTTTTTGATATTAAGTTGTGTACGTTCTTTATATAGTTTAGATATTAACCCCTTATCAGATATATGATTTGCAAATATCTTCTCCCATTTGATAGGTTGCCTTTTCATTGAATTGATGGTTTGCTCTGTTGTACAAAAGCTTTTTAAAAGTTTGGTGTAATCCCATTTGCTTATTTTTATTTTTGTTGCCCTTGCCTAAGGAGAATGGTCAAAAAAATACTGCAAAGACTGATGTCAAAGAGCTTACTGTCTACATTTTCTTCTAGACTTTTATGATTTCAGGTCTTATATTGAAGTCTTTAATTGATTATAAATTTATTTGTGTATATGATATGAGATAGTGATCTGGTTTCATTCTTTTGCATATAGCTGTCCAGTTTTCCCTACAATCTGGGAATCAAAAGGTTCTGACAAATTCACTTCACTTACTGAAGAGAATGACTTTTTCCAATTGCATATTCTTGTGTCCTTTGTCATAGATTAATTGACCATATATATGCATGGATTTATTTGTGGACTCTCAGTTCTATTCCATTGGTCTATGTGTCTTCTTTCATGCCAGTACCATACCATTAGTTATAGTAACCAAAGTTACTATAACTTTGCAGTATAGTTTAAAATCAGGGCGTTTGAGACCTCCAGCTTTATTTTTCTTTCTTAAGATTGCTTTGGCTATTCTGAGTTTCTTGTGGTTCTGTACAAATTTCTTTGTTCTAGTTCTGTGAGAAATGTCATTGGTATTTTGATGGGCATTGCGTGGAATCTGTAGATTGCTTTGGGTAGTATGGACATTTTAATGATATTCTTCCAATCCACAAGCATGGTATATATCTTTCCATTTATTTGTGTCATTGTCAATTTCTTTCACTAATATTGACATTATCTACTAATGCATTTAGAATGATGAAAAGTGACTTTGTGCAGGATACTAATATGCTTGTTTGCTTAATGGTCCATTACTGGTTATAGCCAGTTGGTCTGAGTAAATGATGCTTAATTGATTTTATTGCCCCACTCTCATTTATATGCTGGCAATCTTAACCCACTGTCCAAACCCAGAAAGGATAAAGAAACATGAAGTGCCAACATTATTAGTCCCATAAAAAAATACGGATTTTTATGTATACTATCTTTTTTATAACAGTGTAATCAATGCCTTTCATTGAAGAAAATCTTCAGATTTCTTTTTTAGTCCAACAGTTGGTATAGCATTCATTTGGTCCATAGGGGTTTATTGAGCATCTACTGTATGCAAGATGAGGCACAAGTTTAGGTTGTGAGTGGGACACAAGTTTAATTAGACACAGACCATGTCCTCAAGGAATGTAAATCCATCAGGAGAGTTAAGGTACACATACAAATAATTATTAACAATATAAAATGTGATAAATTCCAGAAGAAAGTATAAATTATCCTGACATTTCAGGAGAGGAACAGAGTAGAATGGATGTACATGTTTAACTTCCCAGGACTGGCTTGAAAGAGCAACAGAGCAGGGTGCCACTGAAGGGCTATGAATTTAGAGGAACATGGGAAAGTCTTCTGCTTTCTTTACTTCCCAACACACCTGTTCCCAGATGTTTAGTGTATATCAAGTTAACTCCACAATTAGATAAAATGCTTAATATGTAAGTCCTTCTTGGAGGTGGAAATCCATTAGATTTCACACAAAAGTGTAAATACCTGATATCAGATTTTTCCCTGAGAACAGATTTTGATAGAAGAAGAGGAAAGAAAGACGGCAATAGGTGTCTTAAGTGTTAGAAGAGACAGCAAAGTAAGGGAATAGAGACACAAAAGGAACTTCTGAGACCATTTATTTGTCTTGCAGTGTTGCCTGAGATAGGATTGGGAACAGTCTGAGAATCAAAAGGTTTTGACAGATTCACTTTGTTATAGATGTTAGGATCCTGTAATTATACTTTTAGATAAAGGTGGTTGTGCATGTACAGATATATACATGTTTTGGTACTTAACTTTTTTGTACTTACATCTGTGATATGTATATATGATATATATATATATGACAGAGAGATAAATGCATATATGTTTCCTCAGACTAAATATCTATTAGGAACATTTGTGGTTTAAAAACTCAGTCTTGCCTTGGTGCTTCTGCAAAGAGCAAGGGTGAGAAGGTCTAAAGAAAAAAGGGACTATCCAAGAAGCTCAAGTTCACTGCAAGTTCCCACTGTCATGGTCAGAGGTACCCTAGGGAGACCTAGCTGATGCTCAGCTTCCCTCTATGCAGCTCTTGGTGTTATAAATCCTGGCTATTTTAGATGTACTTTTCGTTGTCCTCCCTTTCCAGCTACTAGTATATTTTTCATCTGTCATAATCAATTAACATCATGTGTCTCTGATCATGTTCCTGGGTCATGATACGAGGCATAGGGTCTTGCTCTTCCTCATTCTCTGTCATAATTGCCTTGGATGTCCCTCAGTCACCTCCATTTTGCCTGGTGCAAACTAAGCTTATTATTTTTTCTTCAAAAAACAAAAACAAACCCAAAAAAAACCCCACCCTGCTTCCTATATTCTCCATTTTAGTAGATGGTGTTTCATATCACCTGATCTCTAAGCTAGAAACACAGCTGTCATCCCCCAAACCCTCCCTGTTCCTAACCTCCAATCCATCCAATCACTAAATCCTGTTCATTCTACCCCAGACATGGCTTTCCAATCCAGGCCTTCTTTTATTCCAATGCTCCTGCCTTAGTTGAGGTGTCGTTCTCTCTCACCTGGACTCTCTGTCACTCCTCATATCCCAGCCTCCTGTCCTCTTCTCCTATTTATCTTTCCCACTGCAACCGGGGTTATTCTTCCTGTGAACCAAATATGACCATAAAACCCTTGCTGTAAAAACATCTCTGCTTTCTCCTGGCTGCCTGACCTTTCGATGAAATTCAAGCTCCTTAGCTTGACACGTGAAGCCATTGACAACTGGTCCTCCAATTATTTATCCAGCTTTAACTCTCACCATTCTGCCCCACACCCCTTGGGCTCCAGATAGCCTGAACTTGTCCTAATTTATTGAAATGCGATGCCCTTGGGAATCCCTCTTTGCCCACATGCTCCTTCTGCTGGAAATACCCTTCCCTCTACTCTTGACTTGAAACACTCCTATTTTTTCTTCAAACTCAGCTCAGTGCCACCTCCTCTGCAAAGCCTTCTGTTACTCTGCCCTGAATTTAATTGCACCATCTCTTGTGCTTCATCTACAGCTCTGCTAAAGTTCTTAATACTTCTTATGCTTATTTATTCCCTGATGGACTGTGGACTCCTCCGGGGCAGGAACTGTGTCTTAAGACCTATCACCTAGTACATCAGTAAATGATCAATACATTCTACTGGAATTCACTGATTATGAGGAGAGCTCAGTTTAAGGACCACTTGCTGAGTGAAACCCGAGTCTTCTCTTGTTTAGGAAGCCGAACGTGGATTGACCAGGGGAGGGACAGAGTGATATGTGATACAAGCAGGGAAGGTCCCAGGAGCATTCCATGCTCAGGAGAAGAGAGACTGTACATTATTGTCTATAATTCACTTCAAAATGCTCAGTAAAGACCAGGGTCAGCAAACCCTTTAGGTCAAATCTGAGTCTTCATCTGTTTTTGGAAATAAGTTTTATCCAAATACAGCCATGTTCATTCATTTAAGTATTGGCTGTGGCTGCCTTTGCATTTCAAAGGCAGAGCTGAGTAATTGCAGCAGAGATCAAATGGCCTGCAAAACAAACAATTGACTATACGGTCCTTTACAGGAAGTTTGCTGACCCGATATAAGCCATATGTAATAAATGTGCGTGTTAATTTCAACCTACAATCCAGAGACATTCTGTTGCCTTAATCTAAATTACCTGTCTCACAATTGGTTAGTGTTTAATCAAACAGAAATATGTTAGAGGCCGTTGTGCCCTGTTTTGAACATATGGTATAAAACCCTAGTGAGTCCTATCTATTGTCTGTCCCCTTAGCAATCGTATCCTGGGCCGGATTCCTGAATGACCCCGGGCCCAACAACTGATCTGGAGGTTTCTTGGGGCTTTAGTTCAACTACACAGCTGAATCCCGAGGCTAGAAAATTGTTGCACTCACTCATCTATTTCATATCCATGAAGCCTTCGTAAAAGGACAGGACAGGGCCTTCATTGAGCTTACAGAACAGGGTTATAACTGGTGTGTGCCTGCTTCCTAGAGGACATCCCTGTGTAGTAGACAGGAGTCGGGACCTACTTGAGTTGTAACTTGGTGGGGAAGAGACTAGAGTACTCACCGGTAATCATGGGAGGCTCTCCTGTTGTCACCTAAAAGAGCCTAATAGTTGCTCATGACCTGAATGGCTGAGATCAGTCCCAGAGCTTTCTAGGAGGACAGTCACATTTGTCTGAGCACATTCAGGAGGTAGTTCTTTCATGCACATGTGATTGGGGAGCTTGGAAACAGAGCATCCTCCTTGCACCATATGCGTGAATAGGTCCCTCCCAGTCAGTTCGCACTCTGGGCACAGGAGGTGGAAGCTAAATGAGCAAGCATGTGCCTTGGAGTATGGGAGAGTGGCAGATTAAGCATGTGTATACTTTGAAGGAACGAACCTGAGAGGTTACAAAGTGGGAGGTGGATACACAGCGGGATGAAGGAGAGCTGGAACCTGGTATGAAAGGATCTACAAAGCATGGTAAGTGGGCAATGTAAATAGTATAGTGTTTATCTGTCCTAGTGGTGGTAGCAGCGGTATACCATAAAAATATTACTTGCAACATTTCATAAATAATTAGTTATAAAATATAGAGAACTTTAAAATCTCATATTCATGCTCACAAGCCCCAGAACTATTTCTGAACTAGAAATCTGGGGACAAAGTGCTAATAGTATTTAGAGCCAAGGACCTGAAAGGACATATACCTCATTGGGTTCTTGGCAGTGGAAGGCAAGATGGTCTTTGATGTAAAACAGACAGAAAACACCATGGTAAGCTCACAAATTAAGCAAGGCAGTTACTTACTGACTCAGACATTTCTTCCTGAGGCTGTGGAGTGGACTGGCGGAGTTCTTCCCCCGACATCCCCAAGCCAGGCTGAAGTGGTGGTGAACCCAAGACTTGAATGAGGTAGGAATCAAAATCCTCACAATGTTTTTTAAACAATCTTTGCTTCAGGGTGTCTTTTAAAGGAGAAACAGAAAAGGGAGATAGTAGGAACAACGAGACATTACTCAAAACCTGTTTTAAAGAGATTATCTACGCTCTCCTTAAAATAAACAGACACTTTCCCATCACTTGAAGTCAACTGCTAGGTGAACGAAGTTTTAAAGCATTTATACATCATCTGTAAGAGGCCACCTAAAATAATTTTATTTTATTTAATAATATACAAGGACCCAAATAGGCAAACCAATGACTTAAATGCTTGCTTATCTAAAGCATCAGTTAACTGTGAACTACTCTGTAGAAGGGGCAAGTCTCACCCATAATACATTTACTAGGCCGTTACCTCTGGTTTTAGGGACAGCAAAAGGCCACCCAGTCCAAAACTGTATCCCTCACTGGTGGGAACAAATTACTAACTCCTTTGGTTAAGATAATAAAGCTCTTTAATTATTAAAATATAATTTGTCTTTGAAATGTATACTTCTGGTCATTCTAACAGGTTAACAGCCCAGTAAGATTGAATATCTAAGATAAACCCATTAATCACCCAGCAGGAAATGGGACCCCAGGTTAGAAAGATCTGGAGAAAGGGGGAACTAGAAAGTGGGAAGATTCTGAGTAGGGTATGCTATCATCAGGACCAGCTGTGCTGGTACCCAGAGTAGGTCGGGAGCAGCATGGGGTAAGGGGGGGGAGGGGTCTGTGCCAGGCCATGTCAGGTCCCACTCCCAGGTGGGTGAAGAAAGAAGGATGGAGCCAAATGGAAGCCTACAAACACATTAAGCGTACATTTTACTTATTTCACAAGCTTGCCAGGTGTGGGCCCTGCCAGAATGAGTTATTGGTTTCCAAAGAATTGGAACATGTTTCATGGTAAAGCAGTCCTGGTCATACTCCAGTCATAGGTGAGTGGGTATCTTAGAAGGCCTCATTAGGAAATATCAGTTCATGTGAAAGGGTAAAGTAGCATAGGGAAACCCATCTGATTAACACTGACTGCATGACCAATATTCAAAATGCTAAGATAAACTCCTGACATCAACCTATTGACTCATTATTTGTTTTCATAAAAACAGAGAATAAAACACTATCTGTTTTTATAAGAATTGAGAAATAGAACAGGGAATAGAATAGAATCCCAGTTACTTATGTCTCTCCTCTCTTTAGATTACCGTAACTTTTCTTCAGGTATCACACACTTCTCAATTCATTTTGATTCTATGGTTATTTTCTGCCTTACTGCTGGCTCACTCCACGTCTTATTTAAGTTAGGTAACTTTCTGGACATTAATCTTAGCAATACCCCCAAATTCTCTTCTTTCTTTTCATTCATATCCTTCGACCATAGATACCCCCAGTTAAACAATTCCAACACCAGCTCAGCACTTACTACGAATGAATAAAAACAAGAGTTGTTCTCTTTAAACTGGATGATACTAAATGTTTTTACCTCCTGCAGTTTATGTGCTACGATTTAATGTCAGCATAAGCCTCATTAGCCTCCTGATTTCCATTTTTGCTCAGGGTAAGCCCGTGATGTGGAACTTGGAAGAACCACATAAATTCCTTTCCCCTGAAGCTGAGTCTTACCTTGCAGTGTCATGAAGTCATCAAATTGATAAACATGCTCACTATCTGGGTCGCTAGCAATTAGATTCATTTCTTTGTGGAACATTTCGAAGTTGGGGTCATTTTTCTTCACCACCCCGATCACAAATATTTCCACATTGGTGTCCCTGGCATTCTTCACCACCTCTGTCAGGTTCCTCTCATCGCGGCTATCCGTCTGCCCATCAGTGATGACCAAGGCCACTTTCTTTACACCTGGCCTTGCGGCTTTAAACATGTGGTTGGCTGCATGGAGAGCTGTGGCCGTGTAGGTGCCTTCCCCCAGGTACTGCATGTTGTCCACCGCCAGCTTGAAGCTGTCCTTGCTGGAGAACTGCGCCAAATCTGCCACCTTCTCCACCTTATGGCTGTAGTTGATTATGCCTATGTGGGCTGTGGCAAGGTCCAGAGCAACCTGGTCAGTTAGAGTCTTCACAAAATTCTTGATGATCTGGAAGTTGTCTGGCCCCACACTTTCTGAGCTGTCAATCACAAACAGCAGCTCTAGTGGAGTCTCTTTGCATTTGGGCCCACAACCTAAAGGATGAAAGTTGAGATGGAAACATTGCAGGAATGAAAATCAAAACATCATTGATGGGTGTCAGATGGGTGCGGGGAGGAGAGAGACAGGCAAGGATAAATCGGAGACCTAGATGTTACCTTCCTTTTCTGCACCTGTGAACAAAGCTGAAAACTGTCTGCCTTCTGGTTTCTATACCTGACTCTTTTTCAAAAATAATTTAGTATATAAAAAACCCTACAAAAAACCAAAACACTGTGTAGTAACAAAATAAAAAACACTATGTGCCAATTTCTTAGATTAAAAACTAAAATATTTTTAAGAGTCAACATCCCCGTGTATGCCTTTCTGATTACACTCCCCTCTCTCTCCCTAAGAAATAAGCACTATCCTAAATTTGTCATTCCATCTTTTGTATTTAACCTGAATCTGGAAGCTCATGTTTCAGTCTTCAACCATATCCTTATATGAAAAGGGAGATTTGCTCATTGACATAGCCAATGGGTAAAGTAATGGAATGAAAAATTTTAATTGTGGTGGAAAGATTAGGGCTTTTCCCTGCACACAAACAGATGCCCCTATTTACTCTATGTCCCCAATCACCCACAATGTCAACTATGGTGGTTCTTATCAAAGAGGCCAGCAATCCATTCATACTATAAAATCATTTGTAATGAGAATGCTGGTTAATAAACAACTTTTATTTAGGGCTTATCATTCAAAGCAGTTGCCAGAGTCACCAGGCCAAAAGAATTATCAGGGTTCCATTGGTTTATCCATATCCTCATGTTGCCCCACAACCCTACCACAGAAAGTCATGTGGAAATTGGTGCCATTTTTACAGGGCTTCTAGAACTCAGAAACCATGTCTAAATTGGCCCGTCACCACACACAGTCCCAGGTTGGTTCTTAAAGTCCAGAAGGCTTCTGGGTGACAAGCCACTTCTGTGGTTCTCTGTATCGAAGAACAATGATATACTTGTCTCTGTCCAACTTCAACACAGAAGGTTGTCTTCATTATTCCATTCATCTCTCGCCTTTTGGCTAATCTCTTTTCTTTACTTCCTCTTTCTGGTAACTCTATACTAAGTCTAATATATTTAGCTCTGAAGCATTTAGGTATAGTTGTGAAGTAAAATGACTTCCTGACTCTGTCTTCCTGCCTTTCAAGTGGAATGCACTCTAGAAACAGTGCTCAAAACTAAATTCAGAAAGACTTCTTGCTTCAGGAAAAACAGACATGATAGTCACCAGCTAGGCTATATTCAAATACCAGTTAGGCTCCTGAAGTCTTATTTCCTTTGTTGTTTTTTCTTCCCAAGCTCAGGTAAATGGCACTGAGTATAAATGAGTGTGGTGCTTAGAGAAAGTCTGGCTGCACATAGACTCTAGGCATGTATCTTCACACTTCTTACCCACCCCAGAAAGAAGATTTTCTCTTCTTAAATCAGAATTCCCACAGCTCCTCTCACTGCTTTCTTTCATTTTCCCATTGACTTTTCAAATGCGCTTCTAACTTTCTTATGAGCTATATACACAGAACATAGCGGGGTTGGTACGTTAAAGTGATGTGTTTTTTGTTTTTTTTCTTGATAGGCAAATCTTACCACATATTTCAACAATAAGTTTGATAATTTCTTCTTTCTGGAGGAAAAAAAGGAAAATGTATTAGTTGTATGACCACAATATTTTTTTCCTATAGTCATAAAATATCTGTCTTATTACAGTCAGCATTGCATCATTTGATTTAATTCTTCCACTACAGAAAATAAAATAAATAGCACAGAGCTTAAAAGTTGGCTATGATATATCACAACTGAAATGTGTTTGAGTTGCGAAATGTAATAGCTCAGACTTTTGAGTTCAAATTGTGGCTCCAGCATTTATCAGCTGTGTGACCTTGAGCATTAAGTGACCTAACAATATCTGTATCTTAGGGCTGTGGTGTGGATTAAACGAGCTACAGCACACAGAGCTCTTAGCACAGAGTCTCGCCCCACAAAGTATAGTAGTCCCCTGCTCCCCAATCTGTGGTTTTGCCTTCCATGGTTTCAGTAACCTGTGGTCAACCGCGATTTGAAAATATCAAATGGAAAAGTCCAGAAATAAACAAGTCATAAGTTTT
Organism: Rhinolophus sinicus; assembly: GCF_036562045.2. Lineage (NCBI taxonomy): Eukaryota > Metazoa > Chordata > Mammalia > Chiroptera > Rhinolophidae > Rhinolophus > Rhinolophus sinicus. Next base: position 88,167,565 of record NC_133758.1, read on the forward strand.
ACAATGTGTGCCATTCTGAGTATTGAGATGAAAGCTCCTGGCATCCCATTCCATCCTGCCCGGCATGTGAATCATCCCTTTGCCCAGGATATCCACGCTGTGTATGCTTCCCAACTGTTAGTCACTTAGTAGCCTGGGTTACTTAGTCTCGGTTATCAGGTTGACTGTCATGATATCCCAGTGTTTGTGTTCAAGAAGCCCTTATTTTACTTAATAATGGCCCAACGCACAAGAGTAGTGATGCTGGCAGTTCGGACATGCCAAAGAGAAGCCATAAAGTGCTTCCTTGAAGTGAAAAGTGCAGGGTCTTGACTTTTTAAAGAAAGAAAAAATTGTATGCTGACATTGCTAAGATCCATGCTAAGAGTGAATTTTCTATCTGTGAAACAAGATATTTTGAGAGAGAGAGAGAGAGCCCACATTTATATAACTTTTACTATAGTATATTATAATTGTTGTATTTTATTATTATAATACTTATTGTTCTTAATCTCTTACTTAATCTCTGCCTAATTTATAAATTCAACTATATCATAGGTATGTATGTGTAGGAAAAAACATAGTATATGTAGGGTTTGGTACTATTTATGGTTTCAGTCATCCATTGGGGGTCTTGGAACATATTCCCTGCAGATAAGGGGGGGCTACTGTACTAGGTACAATGGCGTGGGCAATGCATGCATGTATTCACTTATGAGGTATGATCACAAAATACAGTGAGTGTTTAATAAAAAATGTATTACAATAAAAGATACATTGCTATTAGTTCCCCTCAAAATAACTCCCCCTCACTTTGAACACACTTATCCCATTGTTCTTGCCACTTTCTGAAGCAGTTCTGGAAGTCTTCTGTTAGTATCTTTACTTGTGCTGTCATGGCTGCCTTGGTGTCCTGAATCGATTCAAAACATTTACCTTTCACGGTCTTTTGACTTTGGGGGAAAGCGAGAACCTATGGTGCCAGATTTGGTGAATCAGGTGGATAAGGACACACCGTAATGGTTTTATTTGACAGAAATTGCCGTACCAGAAATGATGTGTGACATGGAGCATTGTCATGATGGAAGATGAAAGAAAGAGGACTTCTAGAACTGCTTCAGAAAGTGGCAAGAATAATGGGATAAGTGTGTTCAAAGCGAAGGGGAATATTTTGAGGGCAATTGATGGCAAGGTGTCTTTTATTGTAATACATTTTTTTAATTTAAACATTCACCATATTGTTCGATCACACCTCGTACGTGATGTGCTCAGCAACCAAGACAAGCACCAGGGCAAAAAGTATATACTATACTGTATATTCTTGTAATATACAGTATAGTATGTATATATACAGTATAGTATATTCTACAGTATAGAATATACTGTAAAAAGTATATTCTATACTGTATCCCCTCCTCTTTTTCTGTACCACTCCCCAATTTCTTGAGTTTCCTAATACTCTCACTTTGGCTCTTTCATGAAGTGTGCCCATGTTCTGAATGCTCCTTCCTGGCCCCACTGCCCATCAGCTCCATCAGGAGGGCCCAAGAGGAGCTGGGTACCAGAAGTAAGTCTGCCAATGCTTTGTCCTCAGTAGTATGCTTCCAAGTAACTGGGATGAAACTATAGAAGGCAGGATTCTACATTTGCAGAAGACAGGAAGGTGACAGGGATAATTAACTGAAGATATGAAAGCAACAGAAGCCCAGAAAATCTTAACAAGAAGGAGCAGTAGACCTAATTTAAGAAAAGAAAATTTAACAGTTGCATAAGTAAAGTTTTAAAGAAAAAAATCTATAATGACAGAATTAGGGTGAAGATGATATATAGGGACTATTCAGGACATTTTAATTTAATTTTTTACTGTAAATTAAGTAGAAGCCAATAATTCCAAGAACTTTTAAAAAGAATTCTCAGTATGAAATTAATAAAATTATATAAAAAGAGAGAGTCAACAGTTTTGTTTGTTTTTTTTGTTTTTCAGGCTTAATCATGTTTTGTCACAGAGAGGCATTTAATAAATTTGGAACTAGAATGTTTCAAGAAAAGGAAAATGCATGTATTTATATTGTATAATTAGAAAGGGGAAATGCATATATTTATATATTTATGTTTAGGTTTTTTTACAAGTGAATACTATATATCAAGTTTTATGGTTATCGTTTTTCACTTAATGTTATATCAGTTAATTCCCCACATTATTTAGTATTCTGAAAAACTTGATTACTGACGTCAAATGCATGGCTATTTTAAGACTCTCTTTTGTTTACTTTATTAGTTTCAGGTGTACAAAACAACATAGTGATTAGACATTTACAATTCTTACAAAGTGATAACCCCCCCCCAAGTCTACTACCTCTCTGACATCGTACATAGCTGTTACAGTATGATTGACTATGTTCCCTATGCTGTACTCTACATCCTATGACAATATATATAATTATAGTTGGCATTCAATATTACTTTATATTAGTTTCAGGTGTATAGTGCAGTGTTTAGGCATTTATATAATCTATGAAGTGATCCCCCCAATAAGTCCAGTCCCCCTCTGACACCTTATTTTAAGACTCTTGATGCATACTGCCAAACTGCCCTGCAGAAAAGTTGTAGTAGTGACTCCTCTGCCAGCAGTATACAAGCAACCCTGTTTGATTTTAGACACACCATACTGCTTATTATTATTATTATATAATCTTTGCCATTTGATAAAGCAAAACATGTCATTGTTTTAAATTGTACTTATTTGATTATTAAGGAGGCTAAATTTTATTTCATATACACGTTTCCAAGTTGTATTCACTTGTACATAGTCTTTGTATGTCCTTTGTCCATTTGACTATTAGGATGTTTGTCTTTTATTGACTTGTAAGACTAATTTATATATCAAAGTTGCACTTTAATTCTTTTCAATGTGCTTTGATGGGAAAACCAGGTCTAAAATGCTTCATGTAGTCATATATGTATATGAATCTTTTTCTCATATTCTTTACTTTTAAGTGCCTGAAATAGTTTCATTCTTTCCACTAAAATTGCTGAATGACTACTTTGGTTATGTGTTGCCAATAGTGAAGGCATCGAATTTATACCTCGCAAAAGATTCATAGTCTAGTAAGAAAAAGACAAATAAAAACATACTTTTGTAAGTGCTGTGTTGTTGGATTGGAGCCAAGGAACCATGTTGGTCTACGTGGAACTCCAAGGGTTGGAGAGTGGGGTGGGGCTGTGGTTCAGGTACGTAGACCCTGAACAGGATGAGGTGGGGGAAGGGGAGGAGCATTCTAGGCAGAGGACAAAGCACAATGCATTGGACTGTACTTGAGTAAACTTATGACTCAAGGTATATGGCAGAAAGAATAACAGGAAATGTGGAAGACAGATGAACTCTTTGTGTCACGTTGAAGAGTGTGGACTTTTTCCTGGGTGGTGAGAAGACACATGGCCTTAAACAAAGAAGAGATCTGATCACACTTTCACTTAAGAAAGATGATCCTGGCAACCAGTAGACAGGTTTGAGGTTCCTAAATAGCTCAGGCAAAGGAAATGACACCAGAAAGCAGTGGTGGTATCAATGGATGGGAAGGACTGGCCTACAGGGACATTTCAGAGTGAAAATGAAGGGGATAGGTGAGTAATTGGAAGAAAGGCTGAGGAGGAAGACGGAATCTAGGAGGAGCCAAACGCTTACGGTGTGCTGTCTGAGACAGGGGAGAGTGCAATAAGGGCAGGGGCAGAGTGAATGAAGAACACTGGTCTAGGCTTAGGCCCGGCCTAGTGTGACGCACGGATGGGACATCCAGCTGTAGATGCCCAGGAGGCAGAGCATGTAAGGTGTGGTGCTCAGGAGAGCAGTTCAAGCTGAAGGCAGATATAAGAAATGCCAGTGAAACTGGGATGGCAGATGAGATTCCGTGTTTCTCTGAAAATAAGACCTAGCTGGAACATCAGCTCTAAGGCGTCTTTTGGAGCAATAATTAATATAAGACCCAGCCTTATTTTACTATAATATAAGACCAGGTATAATATAATAATATAATATAATATAATATAATATAATATAATATAATATAATATAATATAATAATATAATACCAGGTATAATATAATATAATATATAATACCGGGTCTTATATAATATAATACAATGTAATATAATTAATATCATATCATATATCATATAATACTGAGTGTTATATTAATTTTTGCTCCAAAAGATGCATTAGAGCTGATGGTCCGCCTAGGTCTTATTTTCGGGGAAACATGGTTGTATGGAGCAGGGCTTCTCAACCCTTTTTTTTACCAGTGTGCCTCCCCCTCCCCATTTGTTACACATATTCTTTCCTATGTTTATAATATAAAAACAATATTTTAAAAATTCTCCATACAACTTTACTATGATATTAAATTAGCCTTTTCAAACTCTACAACCCCCTGTCTTTAATGGCTGTCCCTCCCTGACAGTTTAGAGACAGGAAAGAGAAGACTGAGGGCAGACACTGGGGAATGCTAACATTTAAGGGACAGGTGGAGAAACCATCTTTTTAAAAAGCAATTTGGTGTGAATTATTAAAATATTGAACTCCATCAATGGTATTTGCCTCGTAAAAGAAATTTGTTAGTCTGCAATGAATCAGCAACTGATAGCTGTTTGAGAATGTAATTGATGAGGATAGAATGGGGGTGGGGAGAGGAAAGAGCCTGCCATGAACAGCATTCGTAGGGCAGCAGCCTGGAGGTGGCCTCAGACAAGCCAACTCTGGCTGTGAGGACTCTGCTACTTGCTAGCAAGTGACTTTGGGCATATTGCTCAAACTTTCTTTGCATGTCTTCATTGAAGTGCAGATAATACTACCTACCTCATGGAGCTGTCGTGTGGATTACTGTGGGGTCTTGAGTAAGACAGGCCTGTGGCCACCGCCTGTCCCCTGATCATCGTACCCCATCCCTGCTAGTCCTGCACTGCATGGGGCCTTGGCCAGCATTCAGGGGCTGAGCACAGTCCTCACTTCCAAGCTCTGTCCAAGGCCCCCGGAAACAGCTGCCCAGGCCACTTCCTGGGGGGGCCCATACGTACAGGCCAGTACAGTCAGCTCCCTAAAGGCATTTCAGCCAGCAACTCTGGAATCCTGTGTATCCAGAGTGTGGTACAGAGGAGGCATGTGCTCAGGATGGTCGCCCCCTAGTCCCCCACGAGGACTCTTCACCTGGGGGAAGGGGTGCAGCTGGAGAAGGACTAGAGGTCCAGAGTGGGTTCCCCCAAGCATGGGCCCCCTTGCAGACACCCTGCAGTACAGATAACGGTGGTACCGTGAAAGAGTCTAACACGGTGCATCACATACTGGAGTCTCATTGAATGCAAATTCTCTTTTCCTTAATTCTTGGCTTCCTGATAGTCCCTTTTTTCTAGAATCTAGAAAGCCAAGGATGACATCCTTATTTCTAAGCTCTCCGCCTCTTTGTTAAAAACCTTCAGCTTAAGACATAAAAGCCTATCTGCCCCCAAACATCATCATACATCACTTTGTCTTCTCTGGACCCACGTATCTACTTCTATCATCGCATTTGTCAAACTATAGGTGAACATCCTTTGCTTGTCTTTCTCGCCACAGAGCTGCAAGCTCCTTGAGTCCAGAGACACAGTCTCTTATTCGTTACTATTTGCACTCGCTGGTGTCTGTCTCACAGCATGACCCAGAGTATGCACCCAATAAATGCTGGTGAAATGAATGAACACATGGATGGATAAAGGAAACCAGTTCCCTTCCTCATGTTGGAATACAAGGGAGGATATAAGCCTACAGGAAATGTTCCTCTGGGCATTTTACATGTACTCTCCCCTGATATTTTTGGGGAAGAATTGTTGTATTGTAACTGCTTCATACACCATAGACATCGGGGCAGGGGTGTCTGACTTGTGGTGCAAATGAACAAAGAGAAAAAGACAGAAGGGCCACACACAAAAACAGTGTTCGGTTTTGTTTGACGCATGCCCAGCTCTCATCTGTCACTTCTACTATGTGAACTCACACCACCCTAACACCCGGATTTGCCCAGCATAGAACCTAATATCAGCATCCCCAGACCATGACCCACCGAACAATCAGAAGGGAAAAAAGAGAAGGTCCCTCTTTCTTCTGCACTCCAGGAGATATAGTGCCCTCAAGTCAGAAAGGAAGAATTAGACTTTGCTATAGAAATTCTAGAGCTTTTTGTACCCTGTGGAACTTTAAAGAGTTGGCTTTTGTTTGCAATGGTATAGGGAGGAGAATAGGGGAAAGTTTGTAGATACTTCATAAATCTTTGAATAAACGTAACCCCGATTTTGTGATTGCTGTTCTCCTCAGAGCAGTTCCTAAAAGAACTGGTTGAGGAAGAAAGAGCCCCCTTTCTGAGATGTGAAGGCTCAAGTAAAATAAAAAGTCATTTGGTCAATGTGGCTTTGTGTAACCAGCTCCCCTCCTTGTCACCATTTCTACCAGGGATCAGAGGGGAGTTGTCATGTGTCTCCACCCTGAGGCCTCAGATGTTATTCCTCCCTCACATTCCGGTTCAATTACCTCGTGCATTTCAGGGCACCCTGGGCTTGCAGCAGTGCTGTCATTTAAATAGCGCACTTCTAAAGCTAAAACACGAATGTAATAATTTTGCAAGCACAAACCCTCAGTTAGCTTCTAGGGTTGCTACTCACTGTAAGTCCTTGGTCTCCTTTTGATCCTTGTAACCCCTGCGTAGTGGAAGGAGAGCAACAGTCAGTATCGGTTGGAGCTAGTTAATGTGTAAACATTACAGGAAGACTTTAAAAATCACTCTTGCCTGTATTCCTGGAGATCCGGGCTCTCCAATTTCCCCTTTATTGCCTTTCTTTCCCACATCGCCCCGTTCTCCGTGCTCCCCCTTTATAATATAGTGAAAAGATAAATTTAGAATGTGAATTTTAAAGCCAAATAAGAAAAACTCTAAAATTTGGTTTATGTTTAACTGGTATTTCTTGAAGACCTGTGGTTCTTGTTGATGCAAATGTATGATAGGAAAAAACAAAAACAAAACAAAACACAACTGGGAGCATTTTATTTACACTCCCCCCACGTACCATAATCCAATTCTTGAAGAACCAGAGATCTCAAAGTGAAGAGACTTTCAGATTCTATTGGATCAGCTCACTGCCTTCATGAAATTCAAATATTACATAATTTTATACCTGAGTTACCTGGTATCTTCAACATGTTATGTTGTAAGGATTTATTCCTTTATCGGCTGGTGTTTGAGAATGATGAAAACGAGAGTTTATAAAGTAAGCACGTGCGTAGTTAGGAAAGGAAAAGCAAAAGGATTCCCTTTCCAATGGATTTTTTTCCTCTGAGAGTTATAAGGAGTGACAAGTATATGAGAGCTCTTCCAAAGTTCAAGTTAAGCTATTGAGATCCTAAACCCAAGCATTTCTTTAAGGTCCTGAAATACTTACCTTCTGGCCAGGGAAGCCACGGCCTGTTGTGCCCTTTGGCCCTGGAAAGCCTTGAGGTCCTCGCTCCCCCTACATACAGTATAAGAAAGGGACGTTCCTGTTAGTTTTCCAAGACAACTCAGAATATTCTTTGAATCAGATATGTACTTCCAGTTTTAAAACTGCATTATAACATTATCTAAATTAGGGGAAATATATATATATATATATATATATATATATATATATATATACACACACACACACACACACATATATAAAATAAATATTATATATATAATTTTAAATTAAATAAAAAATTTTAAACTAAATTATATATAATTACGAATTTTATATATATATATATATCAGATGGGGTCAATGCTTTTTTAGTAAAAGTTTACCTCCGAGTGTGGAGTAGAAGTAAGGCAGTGGTTTATAGAATTTGTCTATTTTTGTGGTGTAAATATTCCTACATGGCTGATTTCAAACTATGACGATAAATATCAATCAGGTCACAAATAACAAACAGCTGTTAATTAATAGTTGTGATAGTAATAGTGATTTTTATAATCTTCTTTACATTTTTCTAAATGTTTTGATATGTTAGAAGTATGTATTATCTTAATAATGGAAAGAAAGAGGATATAATAGCACCTCTCCCCAATTAATGCCAAAGAATTGTTTATATAATTCACCACATACTGTGAGTTCCATCCTTGATAATTTGTAGCAACACGAATCTATTTATCTAAATTGAGTACCTCTTTAATTAAAAAAATAAAAATGTTTTCATTTCAGGACTTGCTTTTAATTTTCCCCACCATATTCTAATATTATCTCCTAACCCCCTACCCCTGCCCCCCCAAACCACACAGGTTTCAAGTGTTTTCATGATGTTGAGCGTGAAACAGGAATAATCACTCATGAGTACACAAAGTCATAGTACTGATGCCACTTGGATCCTATACGCAACCCCTACTTAACTCTAGACCATTGTTGGCAATGTGTCTGTGGCCAAGGTTGGAAGGACCATGGACTCCTGGGATCTGATTTGCTTACCTTCAGCATCTTTCTCAAAGGTATCCTGACCATGCCCACTAGAATCATTGGTATGCTTAATAAGAAGAACAACTAAATGAGAATCAAAGATGGGGGTGGGAGTAAACCACGCATTTTGCCACAGGCTCGCTAAGGTTTGAAAGCTACCACCCCAGAAAGTGGTGTGGGCTTTAGATGGTTACTCCTGGGAGGAACCACAGAGGTGTGCTTGGAGACCACTGTAACTTTGACTATCGTACTCCTCAGCCCCGTCCTAGCTCGTGAGCTTTCAAGCTTTTTCAAATTAACAGAACCCTTTTTTTTAAAAGTGTTATCATGAAATATTTCAGACACACAAAATTTATATGGAAAAAGACAAACATTCACCTATACCCCACCATTTTAAAAAAATGAAATACTACAGATACCACTGAAACCCCAGTATAGCCAATACCGTCCCCCAAAGGAGAGAGGAAACCTCTCTGAAGTTGATATGCATCACTCATATCCATGTTTTCATGCTTTAGCTACACATGTATATATTCTAAAACAATGCACAATATTATTTTTAGTATTTTAAATGTCAAATAAGTGCTATTTATGCATCCAATTTGTATTTCAAATCTCAGCATTGTCTATTTGAAATCTGTGAACATACGTGTCGTTCTAGTGTGTTAATTTTCTCTGCTATACAGTATTCCATTAAATAACTTAGCTACAATTTGTCTATCATCCTGGTGATAGACACTTAGGTTGTTTCCAATATTTCCCTATCGTAAATAATGCTTCAATGAATACGGTTTTACATATCTTTGCACACCTGCACACATCCCTAGGAGGAAATTCTTTCATTAAACCATATCTTATACAGAAGAGTGCAAAATAAAATGAATACAAGTGGAGATTCTCTTGTTGAAGTGAAGTGTTCAGTTTTTCTTGCACCCATCCCTAGCCCCCCACAGCAAGTTGGCTTGGCTGAACTCTTAGGCCCTTTTCATCTCTGCCATGTTGTATTTCTAAATGAACGTCAAGTATAGGGTTACAGTGTTGCCTCCTCAATTCAATTCTAGAGGACGTAAAACAGGTTCCTTACCAGGGTCAGATCGCAGAGAACTCATTCACTGAGTGTCTTGTTCACCCTGATAACCCTTGCGCCAAGCGCGATGCCATAGCGTAGAGGACCCACAGCGAGTGTTTAGGGGGTGTTGTGCATGGATGTCCCAGGCCTATCCGAGGAGACTCACCACTCAAGAAGGAGTGCCCCCTCTCATAGTTGGTTAGAGGAGACAAGCAGGGGTACTTGGTCTTCTTTATTCAGTTTAGAGTCAAGAGAGAAGAGTCTTTTCCCACCAGGAAAGGTCTTTTGGTGGTGTTAGCATCCCCAGAACCCTGGATAGGGATTGGTGCCAGTTAAATAAGCCAAAAACAGTAAACCCACACTCAGATTCCAAGCTGGAGATCCAAGCAGGAGAAATGAGAGGAGAAAAATCTGTTGTTTCCAAAGATTGCACTGCTAACACAGGTGTAATGAAAAGGAATAGGTGAGATGTGTGGATAACAGACAAGTCTCATGACACTTACTGAAAAACATGCTTAACGAGGTGAGCTCTGCAGCCTCATCTTGAGTTTGAGGGATAGAAGGGACTGCCTACATACAGACTAGGTGGCTAGTCCCCAAAGTGATGTGAAGGGCAGTGGGAAGATAACCCGCCTGAGGTCTCCTATTCTCTATTATAATTAAAGAAAATTGAAAAAAAAAAAAACACACAAAAAGTATAAGAAAGGTATCCTTTTAAGAAAAATGTATCAATAAATGACACTTTGGCATAAACTAGCCACTTGGCATAAACTAGATTTCTCAAGTTTTTGTTTTTGTTTTTTTGTGGAGGTGAATGAGGACATCTTCATTCAACTATGCGCCTGGTTAAAGGTAGTTCTGGGTTGTCCAGGAGATGAATGAGGCTGCTGGGTGAGGTGTCAGGAGGGTTCCTAGCCAGGTGTAAGGGAGATTAAAGGTTCATGGTAGAATACTACAAAGAAATCTGTGATTTCTTTTTCAGTCCCAACCCCAAAGGACAGAGGAGCTGGGATGGTGGTGTGATGGTGAATTATCACTGGGGATTATACATTTAGACGAAGTGGGTCTAGAGAGGACTCAATATCTTCCTGACAATTATTCAGAATAATTATTGCTTTTAAAAACCTTTCAGATTCCTATAGCAGCTAATATAGAAAATGTTCCATAGATGTTTTTGACTAAGTGCCTTTAAGAAATGACATAATTTCCTAACAAAGGTAAAAGCTACTGTGGCTTCACTGCTATTATATGCCCGAAGGCAAAACCTCAGAGTAGCCAATTATCATGTTAGAATCAGCTCCATGTGCAGGAATTTATTTTTCATTATTTATAATATAGATATTTTATATATAATTGTTAACACTGTAGCTATTCCAGGCAGCTGGGTTTCCCTATAATAAAGGCTTTCTTTTTTTTCCTTTCGAACCACCAGTTTCCCTTCAAAATACTTGAAGGCTTTCTATAACTTTCAGAGCAGACTCTCTGGCTAAAAGCCTTTAGCAAGTAAGTCCGTGCCGTAGCTTGGCAGAGGTGAATGCTATCCAATCAGGTTTTTTTGCCCCCCTTACAAGTGTCAGGAAAATGATAGCCAATGATTTCAGCATGGGTCAAAAGCACCTGCAGGAAAGAACCGGTCTGTCTGAAGGTATAATTAAATCCAAAGGTCAAACGCAGATTCTTAACCACTAGAGCCCATTCTTGGCTCTGTTCTGTTAAAGACGTGATTGTTTTAGTTTTTCAGATGATTGCTTATTCTCTGGGAGAGAAATTTTAAGAAAAATGCACAACTACTTGAATATTTTAATAGATTTTATTTTTCCTTATTGATATGTCAGGAAACAACAGTGTTTCTTTCCAACTGTTTTCTCAGTAAGGTCAAAGTATAGATGATCAAAAAATATAAAATGGATGTCTCGCTTCTGCTTAAGATGTAGAAAACTAGTAAAGGCTGCTTTCATTCCTAAAACAACAACAAAATGCTAACTAATCTATGAAATCACAACTTTTCTCGAACACATCACGGAGCTGTGGTTGAAGGGCAACCAGCTAACTCAAAATATAAGGAAACACAGGCTCCTCCGAGGAGAGATAGGACACTGGCACGCACTTCCCTGCTGGAGACGCCAGATGTCATCCAAGCTGGTGAGAAGAATTCGGCTAACATTTTTAACAAATTGCTAAAAGCTAAGTGTCACTGGTATGAGGGGATAGAACCCCTGGGAGCTTCAGGCACAGGGGAAATTCACACCTACTCACAGGCTTTTCTCTGGGGACCTCACCAGAGCTCAAGAGAATGGAGACGGGCAAGTCCCAAAGCTCCCTAGTGATACAGGTCTTGGGGGGTGCAACAGCAGTCGCCCAGGGAAAGGCACAGAGCCCTCTATGGGACAAAAACCTTTAGGTGCTGGGGGACGTGTAGCAAACAGTGTCACTTTTAGGGCACAGATGACAACCCATGGCAGCTGGGAGAAGGAAATAGAATAAAACCTGCAGGACCGTATCCTGGGCCCAGAACTTGAGAGATGCCCCCCAGCTTGGGGAAGGTCAGGAAAGCAGTCAGCCCAGACCACTAGAGGCCTCCTGTGTGTTTGCTGGCTCTCGTAGAACTGTATATACTTAGAAAGGTGAGTTTTTCTGTATATAATCCAATCCTTTACTAAAAAAATGAAAATTTTTCTTTTAAAAAGAAAAAGAATGAATGGCACACTTGGCAAACTGAATAAGGTCTATAGGTTAACTAGTAGTATATCAGCAGTCATATGCCATATAACATTTCAGTCAAGGGCGGACCACATACATACACTATGGTGGTCCCATAAGATTATAGTGGAGCTGAATTTCCTGTAAGAAATGGAAGGATATGTGGTTCAGGAGGAATGTTTCCTTCTCTGATGGGAGCAATACCTGTGGGGCTTGGCAACAGATTCCCTCTCACTCACAGCACCTTCATTTTGAGGGCACGGATTCCATCTCCATCAGTCAGACACTGACCTGTTTCAGTACAGAGGAGTCTGTACCCCAAG